>NW_023336355.1:600000-1001643 GCF_012971845.1 Lasiodiplodia theobromae | reverse complement strand
CCCCCCCCTGTACGCCCTCCCGCTGCAACCTGCTCTTCCACCCTCAATACTCCCCAACTTCTCGCTCATCATCAGAGTCCGAATCATACAGACCCTTCCACATGAAGAAGTCGTTCCATTCTTCCTCGCTTTCGAATTCGGACTTGTCGTACATTTCCGGCAGCGGGGCGCGCAGCTCGCGGTGCACAGCGGCAGTGGTGCGCCAGCCGATCCAGCCGGCGTGCTCCCAATCGACGACGCCGACGATGCGGTCCTGTCCGTCGATGCGGTCGACGATGATGTTCGAGGTGCTCAGATCGTTGTGGGCGAAGCGGAAGTCCGAGTCGGGCGAGTCGAGGGAGTAGTGCTGCTCGTTGTTGTTGTCGTCGTCCTCATCGTCGAAGAAGACATTACCTCCTTTGCGGTTTCCGAAGCGTGGGCGGGACCCTGGGGCATTCGACGACACAGTGTCCTCCTCCTCATCGAAGCCGCTATCCTTGCGCTTTCCCCAACCAATCCCTGCGCGCGCGCCCACGAACGACTTCGGCTTCTGCACCACAGACGATGGCGGCGGCGGGAGCATCAGTTTCCTCTCCCTCGGCGTGAGCGCCCTGGCCCAAATCGCGCTGTAACTGTCCACGACGTACGACCGCTTCCCCTTCTCCCCGCGAACCCTCCAATCATCGTTGACCACGCACTCGGCCAGCGTCTTCGCGAACCTCCTCGCCTGCCGCCTCAACGCCCTCTTCGCCGCGCCGTCCAGGTACCCCCACGCCACCTCCAGACTCACGCCGGGCAGCCGCTCCTGCACCAGCACATCGCCGCCCAGCAGCTTCCCCGCGAAATAGACGCGCGGGACGCGCACACCGTCCGCCTTGCCCGCCTCGATGACGGTCTTGCGCACCAGCGCGATGGCCGCGACCTCGTTGGCGTCGACGAGGCTGTAGTCGCGGCGCTTGCGGCTGAGCGGCGCGAGGTGGTTCGTCTTGACGATGCAGCCGCCGACGGCGAAGATCCAGCGGCCGAGCGCGACGGCGGACGAGGCCGCATCAATGCTACTACCTTCTTCGGAGGAAGAAGAAGCGTCGACCGGCGACAGCATCAGCGTGTCCGCGTTGCACCGCGTCCGGAGCACGTCCTCCCAGTACCGGATGCTGGCCGGCGTCTGCGACATGACGTGCGCGGCGTCCGGCTGGAAGTCGGTCGGCGACGGCGCGTAGCGGCCGTAGTGCGGGAGGTCGCGGAAGGGGTCGTCGGCCGGGACGCGGGAGAGGTCGGTTTCGTAGGGGTTGATGGTGGTGGTGGTGGTGGGGATCATGGCGGGCAAGGGAGAGGGGGAGGGGATCATGGAAGGGGGCGTGGGAGGGAGGTCTTTGTTCTTGTTTGGGTAAAGAGGTGGTGGCGGGGCACCGTAACTGCTGTTTTGGCAGGGCGAAGGGGAGGGACCCGGCGTCGGGACTTCGACAAGTGGAAGGAGGTGGCCGTTGGGCGCGATGGCGGTCGGCGCAAGCTTTGAGATTGGCTGGGGTTGGGCGGCCATGGCTGCTAATAAAGTGACAATGTGACTTTGTTAAGGGCGGCAAAAGTTCGTGGCTGAGAATGCTACGTCAGTAGACTGGCTTGAGGTGGAAAGTAGGAATAGGTGGTAGTGGAGGGTGGAATGAGATTAACGGGAAAACATGGACAAAAGAGGCAGTGCCGAGTTACACAACGGCTGAAGGTACGGTCAGACAGCATGTGCAAAGTGAGAGGTTGACGTCTAGAAGCACACTTATCGTGATGTGTATATACGTGTGCATGCAGGCCCGTCCTTCCGAACGTCGGCCGAAGACCACGTACTTCCAATCATCGTCGATTCCCCTGTCTGCTGCCTCTTTGTGTGACTGGAACAAGAAACGTCGAACCACGGTAGAAACGAGCTAAGCAGAAAGGCCTTCTTTTTTTTCTTTTTTGTGTCCCAACTCCTGAAACGTGGAAGCCTCTGGAACAAAGGATTGACCACTCACGTTAATATGCTAGCCGAGTAGCTTGCAGTAATCCCGGAATGCAGGCAAGAAGTGAAGTCACAGGAGAATGGAATTATTGTGCCAGCAAAAAAAGCTGATGTGGGAAGGACACTGAAGAGAGGGGGCGTGGACAGAAAGTATACGAAGCCAAGCGGGCCATGCCATTGCTTCCAGTTCCAGCCCGCTCCATCCGGTGCTGAGCTGCGTCGCCGGCGCGCGTGGCGGCCCCTTGCAGCAGCTGCCCAACCCCGCAAGAAGGAATGGACGAGGGCCGTTCACTGCCGCCTCGCCTGACCACCGGCCAGTAGCGCAGCCAGCACGGGTCACGGCCTAAAGACCAAGCTGCTGCGGTAACCCAGGATCTGGAACCTTTTGTCTCCTCTAACCCGGTCAGACCCAACAGTACGGGAATAAGCTCAGACTTTCCCGGGAGGCTCGGCAGACCCGGTCGCAGAGCAGGGGAGCGAATGGTAATGGATGGGCCGACGCAGGGATCCCGAAGGCGAGTCAGCAGCGGCCATCATCGTGACTGGATGGGTGACACTTCTCTTGCCGCTAACGGCACCCCTGTCTTCCCCGGCCTGGGCTAGACCCATCTGGTGGCACCAAACTCTCGCCATCTGTACCATCCACACACATTTGTTGGTCCCCCGCTCCCCCGCTCCCGTCTCCGTAGCGCTAGCCAGTCTTCCCCGTCACTAAAGCCTTCAGCCTCACCTTCCTATCCTCAAGCCTCATAATCTGCCACCCAATGAGAAGGCACGCCTCGAAACCGTCTGCGCAGCAGCCCTAACAGCCGCTTTACCGCTCTTTTGCCCTGGGAGTCCCTGTTCGACATCCGGTATCGGATCTCTTGCACTTCAACTATTACGGTTGGAATGTCCTTTTTTGATTTACTTCTCTCTCAGAAATAAGAAGAATATCCGCCCTTTGTGCCTTTTTCCGATTATACTCAACATGCAGCAACGATGCGAATCCGTGCTCCCCAAATGACGAGGCCCCGAAGAAGTACAATCAAGACCACATTGCGCCCCAATGCCAATGCTTTCTGGAGATCCCGGGCCAAGCAAAGCCGGATGACTGCAGAGCGACCGGGCGGGAATAAGACACCCAGACGGAGATAAGAGCGAAAGTAAAAGCCGTAAGTTTCATACAAGAAGTTGAAGAAGAGGGAAGAGAAAATGATTATGTGGTATTCGTGCCCATCAAGTAGTAAAAAAAAAAACGAGGTGAGAGGAAGAGGGATTACTACACCGTCAACGCGTCTTGAGTCAGTAACGAAAACGAAAATCAACGCCCCTCTCCCTCCTCTCTTTTGAATACGTGGGGGTATGTAGACCCCGGAAATGCCCAATCAACATCCATCAACTATGTGGGCAAATGCCGTCCCTGTTTTCGTGGCGTGGTTCCCGACGCCGTGCACGTCCAGAAGCCAGCTTGCTGCATCGTCTCATCCGTCATCCATCATCCATCGTTGCGTTCCATCCTCATTTCTCTCCAGCCTACGCGTGAATGATGCTTCTGACAAACACCTTTACGACACCGTCACCGCCTGCAGAAACGACCAGGCGACCATCTTGACTCCATACGACGCTGCAAACTCCTTCTCCGCGCATTATGCGATGGCTCGAGATCTCCTGCGTGCAAATACGCTTCTCGAGCGACCAGAAACGGATCGACGCGTCGTGGCCCGCTGACACGGCTTCGCGGCCGTCAGGCGACAAGTGAAGTGCGGAAATCGCGGCAGGATGCGCAAGCATCGAGTATGTACATTGGCCTGGGTCCAAATTAGCAAAAAAAAAAAACATATTCGGGCCATCTCTCGACTTACCGCTGTTGGCATCGAAGAACCGAATGAACCTATCTTCGTGCCCGCTGATGACGACGCCTTCGACGCCGCCGGCTGTGCCTGTCGCACCGTGTAACCCTCCTTCATCCTCCCCGCTTCCACGGCCGGCCTCAGCGCTTGACGCGCCCTCAATCGATGGAACCGCAGCAACTGTGTTGACGCCCGTCTTGCTCGTGCCGTCATATGTCTCTCCACTGGCCATGCCGATAATCTCCTCGCCGGTGCGAGTGTCGAAAATAAGAATTGAGGCGTCGGTGTATGAGACCACGATAGTCTCACCCGTCTTGGACAGCGGAGTGATGCACGTCGGGGAAGGTACACCTGCACGCTCAATGGAGTGAACAAGAGTATAATGGAAAGGCGTGGAGGTGGCCACGCTAGGCTGGGGCGAGGACGGAAAGTTTGAACCAGAGGTAACGGAATGCCTGCGGCTACCGCCAACTCCACGCCTTGAGCCGGCTGAAGGTGACACGAGCTGAGGAGGTGCGCTAACGGCCCAGATCTTGATGGTACCATCGGCCGAGCCGGAAGCCAAGAGAACTCGCTCAGGGCCACCGAAATTGCTGGCGCTTCCACCAAACACCTGCCCGCAGTTCGACGGTAGGACGCAAACTGCCCAAACCGCGTCCGTGTGGCCGTCCAGTGTTGCCTTCGGATCGACACGTCCTCTTTCCCAGACCCTGACAGTCGAATCTTGGCCGCCGGAGAATATCCATCCATCGCCCGTGACTCTGCCACCGGTAGAGAAGCTTGCGTTGGATGCCGCAAGAGACGTCACAACACCCTCGTGTCCTCTGTGGGTGAAATAGCTTTGGATATCAATGTCGGTACCGAGGGGACCATGCTGCCCGGCGACATAGCTGGCTGGTATTATCCATCTCTTGATCGTGCCATCGTCGCCAGCAGTGCAGATCTCGGGCTCTGAAGGCGTGCCTCCTCCCGTGAAAATGACTGAGCGGACGACGTCAAGATGGCCGCGCAGAGCAAACCGGACTTTGAACTGCTGAGGATCGGTCTTGGCTCCCTGTGCGGAAGGGTCACCTGTCTCGTTTCCTTGACTCCTCCTCCGTGACATTGATTGTGCTCCCGAACTCTTTCTCCTGTGTGATTGCGGACCAGAGCGCGGGGGAGACTTGGCCGGAATGCTGTTGGCGCTGGGGAAAGCATCCGTGTCCGGTCTCCGTGGCGGCGGAACATCTGGCGGCGGCTCAGTTGGTGGGCCGGTTTCGTCGAAATTCCAGCCATCTGGATCTTCTGTCACAGTGCTCTGGACAGCGCCCTGCTCGGCCTCTCTCGCAGGGAGTGGACGACCATAGCTATCGTAGCTGTGCGTAACCTTTTCCACCTCCTCCTCAGCAATGTTCGAAAAGCCGGGTTCAATTTCGATGTGTGACTGGGTGGCTTCCACAGCAGACACGGGGATTTGGGGGAGAGGCTGGTTGCTCGGCGGCTCTCTTGTCATAAAAGGGGCTTGCTGGGGCAACTGCGAGGTGTGCGTGAGATTAGGTACATCAGCTAGAGACGGCACGGGTGGTGGCTGATGGTTGGGAACCGGTGCCTGCTGCGGCAGGCCCATAACCATGCTCTTCTGACGTTGTTGCTGCATGTATGCCTCCTCCATAGACTGATCGTGGTTCAGGAAACCAGACGAATTGGCCAACGAATGTAATTGAGCGTGTGTGGGCGGAGGATGAGCTGGCGGCTGCAAGAGGTAGGTAATCTCCTCGACACATTTTGTGAGGAACTGTCTCGACTTGTCGCGCTGGGCTTCACGCTCATGCTCGGGCGAATCGTGGGCTTCGGGGTCGACGTCGAGGAATGAGTTGTGGTGCTTGTTCGCGGCTGTCGTAGGATGTCAGTAGCTGCACAGATTGAAGGGGGTATTCACATACGCTTCCTCTTGAGGTCTGGGCTGGCGCGCTCTTTGCCCTTGTCCTGGTCGACAGGCTTCTCGCCGGCAGCGTGAGCCTTGTTCTTTTGGCGCTCGTTCCTCAATGCGTTTTCCAGCATCTTGACGTGTTTTTCCAGCTGCTCGTTGAGACGCTTGGCGCTGCGAACCTCGCCCTCCTGCTTCGCGATCTTTGCTTTCATCTCGGCGCGTTCGATGTCCCAGGCATTGCGGGCTCTCTCGTGGTTGTGCCATTCGAGCTGGAGGAAGCGCATCACGCCTGGGAGGAGCAGTGTCAGCTACGCACGGACGGGCTCGGGGGACGGGTGTTGGGAGCTTCGACGAACCCTGTAATGTGTACTCGGTGCCGACAGGACCCTGGTTGTCGCCCTGCTGGGCGGCGCCGTTACCCATGGCGGAGGGGCTCTGCCAGGCCATGACGCCCGGCGATGTCAGAAACGGCGGGCGGTGTTGAGTGGTGGCACGGGCATGCAGGTCGCGATCAAGGCGCGGAGGAGGTTGGCGGTTGAGCGGATAAAGTGCCGGAGCGTCGCGCTCGGTCTGAACGTGCACGCGGGCGGGGCAGGTGGAGCAGGGATTCAGTCTATTCCGTCGGGCATGCAGGCAGAGGCGACAGCAAGTTGTTGGGCGCTTGCCAAAGTGGAGAGTCTGGAGAGGTGTCGGCGGCCGCGAGAGAGGTGGCAGATCCGCGTCGCGCTTGTCGGGCGCAGCTCGGCCCGTCAGCTGCGTACAAGGACAGCTGCCGGTCCGGACAGAAACTCTACTGCAACAACACCTGCGCCCGTCGTGATGCGCGTGTTCCAGCGACTGACGGCCGCTCTCCTTGCACATCCACCGCATTGACCAGCCGAGGGCCAATGTCTGCATCCATCCGGAGGTGCACGCCAAGGCCGTACTCGTCGAGGACAGAAGCCCTTGTATCCTTCGAAACAGGCCAAAAGCAGCGACATGAGCCTGCCAAAACGCCAAGCCGCTAGGCATGTTGCCTTTATGCCTGCATCTCTCCGTGGTAGCATCATCGCCTTGCTTCTATCGCTGTTCTGGTCGGCACCATCTCCGTGAGCGCTGCCTTGTCGCATTGCGCCTAGCGTTTCCCGAAACCGTTCATCGCGCGACGCCTCAACCCGTCGTCAGTCTTACCATTATGTTCCTTCGGCAACTCGTCTCTGTGGGCATCGAATATGAGGCTTTCGCCTGATGCGATGGCGCTAAAGTAGTACCGCGGGAAGGCGCAGCGCACGGGGCGGTGAGCGAAGAACCGCCTCCGCCTTGAAAAGCCAGCTCATCGACCTCATGACCAGCGAGTGTTTTTTCAACAAAACCGGAAAAGAGCTCCGGCATAGAGGCGTGACCTTGAGGAGCTCAAGGAAATGCTGGCCTTGAACCTAGGCTTGGACGAAGACAAGTACCAAGTCACATCATGCGTCGGATAATCATTAATGGGGATGTACCATGTCCTACCACTCAGACGCATGGACGAGATCGCTATTAGCCAACTAACGCTCGATTGTTGACCCTGACTACTGGCCCCAACGGCCTCCATTGGGCTCGAGCTGAAGCACGTCATTAGTTGTCTTCGGACACCAACGCCAATCAACTTGCTACAATTGGTCCCAATACCAAGCTGGCGTCTTCACTCGCCCTTGAAACCCCATACCTCATAGCTAAGACCCTGCTTGCAACGGTGTAGTGGTCAGGGGGACCAGCTCGGCAGAATATTCGATGGATGTTTAAGAGACATCCTCGGTCTAATACCATACCATCACCACGAGTATAACGAGTGCATTACTGCTTCCCTCATTCGACTTCGAATAGAGGGACGTACTAGTGTAACAAATACTCTGGCTGGAGGTGGGCATCATTGGGTGAGTTGGTCCCCTGGACCCCCTTACTTTTCTGGGCACTCGATACATTCCACGGTTACACAGCATACCGCGGTCACAATTCCATGGATACATGTCGATATAGTACTGAGTCGGTCGAACCAGGCTGCTTTCATAAGTGGGACTTTCCAGGTCCAGACGAAAGGCCCCAAAGGAGGATGCTCGTCCCAGGACCCTTGGTCAATACTAGAGGATGGCACTTCTTTCCGAAGCTGAAATTGCCAACTAAGTATTGCGGGTTCGCCAATGCGTCATATTCCATGATCTTGGTATGTAAACGTGTTTGAATTGTATTTACATATGATCTACAAAAAGTCCTTCTAATCCCCAACGCTCCCAAATGCTACGTAAAGTTTCGTGGTATAATATGCGGCGTGAGCCATGCAACCCTCTCTTCCCAGAAGCCATCCATCTCTTAATGTCAAAATAGAACCGTTGTACGCCGACCAATGCTTATCATCAACCATAAAGGAGACAAAGGATAAAAAAGGAGACGACCGCCTTCAGAGGACTCATTAACACATCTCCTCCGGGCTGTCAGGGCGCCTCTCAGGCTCGCCCTTGATACAAAGCTCGGCGAGATCCATGAAGATGGTGCCATCCTCATTGATGTCGCGCTCGGTGATGCCGTATCGGCCAGTGCTAAGGCTCCAGGTACGGTTGCCAGTGCACATGCAGCGGCAGTTGTCGACGAAGCGGCGCAGGTCGTACGCATGCTGAGGATAACGCTGCAGCAGACGCTCGGCACACTCGTCCATCTCGGCGGAACGGTCGGCGACGTACTGGGCGACATGGTCGACAGCCTCCGGGAGGTCAGGGACCAGCTTGTTGGCGAGAAGGATAGGAATTAGGGACTCGACGGCGTTGATGGCCTGATAAACACCAACGTTAGTATCGACAAGGAAAGAGGAGGAGAGCAAGCAACTTACGACTTCCTTCTTGATGGAGTACAGGTCGTTCAGTCCGGACAGGTGGATGTTGGTGTTGCGCTCGATGGTCTTCATGTCCTCATCCTCCCAAATGGCCGCGGGCAAGGCCATGTCACCAAACCCGTACTCGATCAGCGAAGTACAGATGTTGACAGCGCTGGAACCCAGGCGGTACTTCCAGAACTGCTCAAGGGTGGGCAGGTCACGCGACAACAGTCGGCGGCGCTGCTCGTCCTCGGTGCCCCTCATGAAGCGATCCACCTCAGCGAAGAAACGCTGCCTCTGCTCCACTGTGTATGCCTCCCGCAGCGCGTCGCCGACAACCTCGAAGTTACGAATGATCTTGTTGGAGGGGGGTGTGGCGCTGCGCGGCGCCAGTCCGAGGGTCTCCTTGACGAACTGGATCGTCTCGAAGCGGTAGGTTTGTGCGCTCTCCAGGTCATCACCCATAGAACCCAGTGACGAGTCGATCTCGTCGTCCCATGTGAAGACCCAGGCGCAGAAGAGACATGCGATACGGCACCGCTCGTAGCTGGCGTATGGCCACTCGGTAGCACCAAAGAGGCCGAAGTCTGCGCGCTTGGAGATCTGGAGTGCTCTGCCCTCGCCGAGAGTCCTGTTGGAGTTTTGTTAGTCACGAATTACCGGCACACGACCACACCATGGTGAAGGTAAAGAATGAGAGAAGAAGGAGATGGTAAGTGCTTACTCTTCCAACCAAGCGTGGACGTCCTTACGGATCTGGTCCAGGTGCGGGCTGCACTCAACCGGCCAGTCCCTGAAACATCCCTTCAAGTCCGGGATGACAAAGGTGCTGCGACGCAGCTGCTGGAGAACTAGTTCTCTGGGGTCGAAAGTCATGGCTGCCATTGTTGTGATTGTTCAGTTGCTTGATAGTGAAGTAAGGAAGGAAGAAGTACCATGCCAGCAGGATGAAAGGTCTTATATCTTCTTCGTCTCACGTCTACTCAGCTGGCTTCAGGACGAGGCCACCCCTTCATCGTCCTCATGACACAGCCTCGAAGGATCAAAAAGCGAATAGAAAAGAGTTTTTGGAGTCATCGTCTTCTGGCCGAGCGAAAGCCGTCAGGCAGACATCATCACGGCGGAACTCTTAGCCGAAATCGAGGCTTGAAGCTGCGAAGATGCGCAGATGCGCAGCATGGGAGGCATGTGCCGATGTGAATCGATCGCCTCCAACAGTTCTGGACCAACCATTGTTGGCTGCCTGTGAAAACCAGCGATCTTGACTCGCGTATCCAGTCGATTTTAGCGTACTGTTTCTATTTCACGTTGCTGACTTGCAGACAGGCCAGCTCGGTAACCCGACTCGGTATCCCGTACGTCATCCCCAGGGTCGGCAGTGGGGGGATGGGGGCCAAGGGTACGCCAAATGCCGTGCAGAACATTGTCCAGGATTCGGCCTCGAGATCTGCCCGCGAGCCACGCGGTGGCGAAAGTGGAGTGCTCTATTCCGGGCGTGGGTAGGACGGCTCACGGCTAGGTCTGTGAGTGGTTGGATGTGGGTTTTCTAGAAGGATTGGACCAGTTCCGTGGCGCAGGGAACGGACGGACGTTGTGTTGCCTGGGCTTTCACGCATGTTGATCCCTGCACAGGCCGCTTCTTCAGCCCGCCAAGCCTCCCTCCCCCAGGGATTGGCCCCCATGCTCAGCCACATCTCTTGAGCCTCATAGAGGCCGCACACCGCGGGACCGTTTTACAGGCTTCCATACACTGCCGCACTCTGCTGAAGGATCAGGATGAGTCTACAGTCGCCCTGCTGCGGCCAGCCCTCCACGCATGACGAAGGAGCCGATTCTATGTGCACCCAGACCCTGAATAATCATCCAATCATTCACACGCTCTCAATCTGTACGAGCGCCACTTATTAGCTCTTACCTTGAAAAATCTCACTCAGGAAAATAAAAATGAGCCATCGCACGTTCGAATGGGAAATAAAGTTTTTGACAGGTTGCCCAATGCAGGTACATACTTTGAATTAAGCATACAATGAGTGTGTTGCACGACCTTTGCCTTGCATTCGGTATAATTTCAAGTTTGTAAACTCACTTAGGCGGTCTAGTGCTCCCTCTGTAGCACAAGATTTCGAATCCTGTGCGGTTGAGGCTGAGGGGGATCCTCGAGGGAACCGGATAAGACGGCTCCATGCCGCAGCTGTGTAACGCGGGTGTAGCATCTTTGTGTAACAACGGTCGCGAGATATTCTCGCAGTTCCAACATGGAATGCCTTAGATGTGGCGCCTTGTGATCATGACACACTGCACGCGCCCGGGAATAAGCGGGGTTTTAGCGATTCTTCAGCATCCTACGTTGGTGAGTCTTCATTTTTTCTATTTTGCAGATACGGTGGAATACGGTGGATGCGAATCCCTCCAACCTTCCCGCCGGATCTTTTCTTTGTTTTGCCCGTCTCAGCCCAGCCTGCAGAACGCCCACCAGACGACCAATCCTCCGCCGCCCGCTTTATCTGACAACGCACCGTAATAGATAGTCAGCCTCGTCCCTGCATCCGGCTTACTGCCCCACAATCCTCCTCCCCTTTAGGAATTTCCTGTTCTTTTTATGTGCACCTCGGTTTCCGAATCTGATTATTTCTCATTCCCCTTTGGATTAAACCCTCTTATTTATTTTCTCACCGCTCCGACAGTCGCAATGACCTTTTCCTCGACTACCGCCTCTCTGCCCTTGGCTCCTCTGTCATCCACCTGCAGCTCACAACTCCATGACCAACATGCCCGGCAACAAGAGCCCCGCCACGACCAGCACTGCCAGCACTTTCCCCTCGCCTAAGAAAGGCCCCTTCCCCCCGCCACTACTGTAGCGAATAAAAACATTTTTGAAACCACTCCCATGTTCATCCCCGCCATCGGATTCGCCGTCGCCGATAGGCGCTCTTTGATAAATCTCAATGCTCGAAGGAATTTCGTCGCGTCGGGAGAGGGCGACGATGTCTGTTGGAATGAGGATGGGAGAGGTGGGGATGAGTACGAGGGAATAGGTGGTTGCGCCGGATTGGGTAGAGATGGCGGAAGTGAAAGCAGTTGTCGTCCCTAGGGCGGAGGTGGAGAGGAGCATAATGAGTAGGCAAAGGAACAGAGTGCGCATTGTTTGAGAAGTTGGCGGTATGGAGAGAGATTCTCTTTCATGGGGAATCCAAAGTAGAAGGTAAAAAACCATTCACCCGTCTTCTTTTTTGAAAAGCAGTTCTAAAGTGGAAACGACCGATGCAAACGACACGCGAAGAGCGCATTGAAGCTTGTCTTACAAGAAGAGCCAAAGCCACCGTGAACGAACGACGGAGAGAGGGGAATTTACACTCATCTTCCATTACCAAAGCAAAGGGATGGACATATCACGGCCCATTTTCCTCGGTGGACGATTGCGGCTTATCGAGAAAACCATTGTAGCCAGCATCCCTCAATGTCGTCATGTCTTCGGGATCCAGATTGCTGTCCATCGCTCGCGAACCACCGATCACGTTAGCGCAGCAAGCGACGTTTGCAATCGGAAGGGCAGCAGAGCCGGTGTGACAGCTTGTTGATAGGGCTCGAAGGTACATGGGTACATGGCACATGACAGCAAGAAGGATTTGGAG
The DNA here is from genome assembly GCF_012971845.1 of Lasiodiplodia theobromae. Classification (NCBI taxonomy): domain Eukaryota; kingdom Fungi; phylum Ascomycota; class Dothideomycetes; order Botryosphaeriales; family Botryosphaeriaceae; genus Lasiodiplodia; species Lasiodiplodia theobromae. The sequence goes on along the minus strand of NW_023336355.1, from coordinate 989,471 downwards.
GCTGCGCCTCGGATGAGGGAAAAGCGGCGTGCCCGAAGCCGACTTTGTCATCAGGCATCGGTGTCTGCCTGCAACACGGAGCAAGGACAAGCGAGGACTTGAGGAGGACAGGCGGTACAAAGGGCCGTCTCCCAGCCTATCGCTGCAACCGAACGATGAGTGGGCCAGCTAGTTATTAGCGACTTCTGCCGCGCAAAGAGGCGGGGTTGTTGAGAGGTAGGGTGGTTGGAGATGGGTCGGCGATAAGCAAGAGAGCCTGATCTACGCCGCAAAGCGACCAGTCCGAAGGCGGCCTAGCCCGGAGGAGGCCACAAGTAAAGCTTTCGCGCATTGTCATCATCAGCGTCATATTCGCAAAGTCGCAAGCCCAAAGCGCGAAACCAACCACCCAGGCAACCCTTCCAGTCCATTCGACTTCGTCCGATTCGCGCTCCCGTATTCGACATTCGAATTGTAGCAGTCTAGACCACGCACCATGGACTCCCTCGGCAACCTCGACCTTACCAAGCTCTCCGATCGCGACAAGCAGGAGCTGCAGCAATTCGTCGTCAACGAGTCGCAAAAGGCCAAGATCCAAGGATGTACGCATTCCATCCTCTCATCACCAATGCCACTCGATCTCTACGACTGCCCACCTACCTCCATCCTCAAACTACCTCTCTCCAGCCCAGCACGTCAAACCACCAGCGAGATGCTTCATGGCTGACTTTTCAATCACGAAAATAGCAATCCACAGCCTCACCGACGTCTGCTTCCGCAAGTGTGTCACCAGCAAGATCTCGTCGGGCAAGCTGGACAAATACGAAGAGCCGTGCATGTCGAACTGCGTCGACCGCTTCATTGACGCCAACCACGTCGTGCTCAAGCAGCTTGAGACGTTGCGCACCTCTAGCTAAACAAATAAAATGAAAAGATGGCCCTAAGAAGATCGAATACGGACTGAGTCGAGCAAGACAGGTCGTATGGTCGTAGTTGAGGATGCACGGGCTGAGGAGGATGAAGGCACATGCGACTAGGCATCAACGTTTGTTCGACCAGAGGAACTGGGGTAAAACCCCATCCGCAGCGGATGACTTCGGATGTACTAGTTGGAATATGGCTCGGACATGTGTTATCAGGCGCAGGCATTGTATCATAATCAAAGACAGGATCCTCTCTACTCTAGGCATTGGAGAGAGGTGTTCGTCATGGACGACAACGGAAAACAGGCATAGACAATCACATCACAACTCAGCTCAAGAAGAACGGAAACGTGCTTCATTGGCTCATCGAACGAAGCGGGTATCGAAGAATTGATGGTTTTTCCCTTCATGACAGTAGATTGGCTGTTCCGAGCGCTATCCACGTTTTGACCCAGATGACTTTTACTCCCGGCAGTGATATAAAGCCCGCAACAACAGCCGCAAAACTCCTGCCTCTCATCCCAGCTTTTTTGATCCTTTATTTCAAAGATTCGTCGCTTAGACGATCTGGAGCTTGGTGGCGGCAATGTCGAGAGCATCGACATCGGGAGTAAGGCGGGCGAAGGCCTTCTTCTTGCCGTCAGGGCTGCAGAAAAAAAATTGTTAGCTCGGAAATCGGCAATTTCAGGGGACGAAGAGCATACCGGATGAGGGTGTTGACCTTGATGGTCTCGATGTCGTAGAGGTTCTTGAGGGCCTCCTTGATCTGGCGCTTGTTCGCCTTGACGTCGACGATGAAGACGAGGGTGTTGTGCTCCTCAATCTTCTTCATGGCGCTCTCGGTGTTGAGCGGGTGGATGATGACCTTGGAGGCATCGAGGCGGGGCTGGCTCGGGATCGACTTGCGAGGGTACTTGGGGGCGCGCGAGAGCTGGAGGGTCTTCGGGCGGTGGAAGGTGGTGCTCTTGCGGACCTTGCGGACCTTGTGCGAGTTGACCTAATTTTGCGCGTGAGCAAAACAGGCCGTGAGCGATGTACGTGCTCACACGCCACTGGTAGGAGTCCTTACACCCTTGAGGGTAGCCTTAGCCGCGGCCGAGGCCTTAGCGGTGGGCTTGGAGGCTGTACACACAATGTTAGCTGGTGTTTCTTCGTTAAAAGATGTGCGCGCTCTGGAAAACTTCGCTGGAGTTGCGGATGGGCGCAATGCTGCAAATCCGATCCGCGGCCAGGCCAGTCGTTCGCGATTGAGGGTGTGCCGTCACATACTCTTAGCCTTGGGAGCCATTTCTACTGTTGTCGTCCGGGCTGTCGTGAAGTCGTCGTCGGATGCAGAAGAGAGAGAGGGCGCGAATTTCGACTTAACGTTGAGCGAAGGCCTCGCTTGACGCGCCAAACGAGGACTAGTGCAGTCGAGGCTCCGCCAAGACTTCGTGCGATCGGCCCGAGCGTCGCAACAAGCGTCGCCGACAATTATTCGGACGTCTTTCTTCCGTCCTTCACTCCCACGATGATATGAAGTCTCGATGGTCGCGGCGAAGCGCAAGGCCAAGAAGCCGGGCCTCCTCTCCCATGGCCGCAGCCCGCACATAAACACCCAGAAGACCGCCGCAAACATCTCCGCGAAAGCGACTGCGACCATCATCCGTACCCACCACCAGCTGCAGAAAGCGCACGCCCAAGCCGTCAAAGCAGGCGACCATGCCAAGGCTGCAGAGATTCAGAAGAAGATCGACGAGCAGGGAGGGCTGAAGACATACCAGGCGGCCAGCATCACGGGCCAGAGCTCCGAGCGCGGCGGAGACAGCAGCCGTGTTCTTGTCGACTGGTTGCAGGAGCTAGGCCTGCCGTCTGCGTATCGCGAAACCGAGCGAGGTGATGTGGAGGGAAGGAAATGCAAACTCCTCGAGGTGGGTGCACTCTCGACAGAGAACGCCTGTTCCAAGCGCCGCTATCTCGCCGTTGAGCGCATCGACCTGCACTCGCAGGCCCCTGGCATCCTTCAGCAGGATTTCATGGAGAGACCACTCGCGGCATCGGACAAGGAGCGCTTCGACATCATATCTTTGTCACTAGTCCTCAACTACGTCCCGGACGCAGAGGGGCGCGGTGAAATGCTCAAACGGACACGCACGTTTTTGCGCAGAACCAGGGACCTAGATCACGATGGAGCTGCTCTTGCTGCTGATCTCCCGACACCCTGTTTATTCCTGGTTCTGCCCGCACCCTGCGTCACAAATTCCCGTTATCTCGATCGACAACGCCTCGAGCAAATCATGAACAGCCTCGGCTACGTCATGCTTCGGGAGAAGATAACGGCTAAATTGATTTACCAACTTTGGAAGCTTGCAGAAAAGAAGTTGGGGAAGGATCAGAAGTTTCCAAAGGTCGAGGTGAATCCAGGCGTGAAAAGGAACAACTTTTGTGTCATAGTGAAATGAATTTGCAGTTGCGTACCAAGAAACGAGCGGAAAAAGCATTAATCGATGTGACTTAAGGAATATAAGAGCATTTCTGTCCAAATGCAACTGCACTTAATCGCCGCAGACTTTGCCCTTCCATGCCCCAAGAGACACCACACCCCTACATAGGCAGTTGAAACAAGCAATCAGATACAAACGAACGTTTGAAATTGTACAAAAATGTACAAATATAAGCTTCAACTACCCACGTAAGTAAGGCGCGACATTTCTAACGCGACAACTGAGAAGGGTCAAAAATTTTTACAATCCCCTGGAGCGTATCACAGACGAAAAGAAATATGCAAATCGCCAGTTTTCCTCGAACGCCAAATAAAGACGTGGTATCTAGAGGGTTTTCTTTTTTGTTGCAAATATGGAAGAGAAAGCAAGTTGGTGGGGCATATTTTAGAACAACCAAAACAGCATTCGTATGTAAAACTTTGAACAGGACAAATCCAACTGTACAATTTCCGTAGGCGCCATTAAATTTCCTCCGAAAGGCAAGAAATGGTGGTCATTCTATGAACAGCAAAGCTTTTAGGGCAATCGTGACTGGTATCTATCATCACGATGCGACGATCACATCCTTAGGCAAACAGGCGAATATCGTACTGATAATGGCCATGATGGCGCTGAGGACTAGAAGTGCCCAGTTGCCCCAGTATTCCCATCGTCCGATCCTGTCGCCGAACAGTTTGAGATGAAAAGCAAGCGGCAGGATAAGACAGACGGAAAAGCAGGCAACGGAACCCAGGAGAGTCATGATTCGGTCGAATTCCGGGAAGACGATGGCGATGATGACGAAGACCGCGGTCGTAAACAGGCGAATGGTAATTTTGAGAATGCCCCTGGTGAGACCGGATGACCCGTGGAGACTCGACGTAGCCGCAAGAGTTCGTGGGTCGAGACCGAACAACAGCTCAATAGTGCTGACAATAGGGCGGGCACTGGAAACGTTAGTAAAGGAGCCCCCACGTTCTTAGCGATATACTCACTTTAACGGGACCTTGGTCAAGGGAATGATGGCAATGAAGACGATGATGAGAATAGACAGTGTGCGCGGGTATCCATCCGTGAGCAGAATGTTGGACGTAATCTCATCACGGACGCCATCTCCAAACATGAGGAGACCGATAACAGCCATACTCAAATCCAGGAGAAAAGTGAAAGAGTAGGTGATTTTAACACCCTTGCGGTATTTGTATGGATGGCGCATATCTCTGTAAATGTTAGGAAAGACGCTGTGGCCTCCCCAAGGTGCTGATTTCAAATTAGCATCGAAGACCGTTGCAGTCTTTTGGGAACGCTTACACATTAGAAGACCAAAACCAAGCGGAACGGTAGCCCAATGTTCGGGGAACAGGTATGTCGTGGCTGGCTCTTGAAGGGATCCGGGCTGGTGGGGTTTGATCGCTCCGTCAATGAAGACTATAGAAACGACTAAATACTAGTTAGCATTTCTGTCATAGTTTTTCGGGAAAAATCTGATACTCACTTCCAAGACAGCAAAGAATTCCGAGGACACTCGTAAAACTGAGAAAACGGAGGGGGAGAAAGTTCAGGGGTACCAAAATGATTCCGCAAGCAATTTTCCAGCCTAGATCGCTGAGGACGGGAGCCAGAGCAGCCAGACTATCTGCAAACAGGACAACCAGAGCAACGCAAGCTGCCAGCAGCTCAAGAGTGAACAGTATGCTAACAAGAACACGTGCGCGGTGGCCAAACGAGACGTATGCAAGATCAGCAAAAGTTATGAGTGAGTTATCAATGTCAAGACATTTTGCCAGGAGTTTGGCAGTGTACTGGGTTGTGATGGCCGAGAAAACGAAGAACGTCAGGCCAATAACCCACCCGGTGTACTTCATGGCCAAGGGCAAGCTCAGCAAACCGATTCCGATGAGCACGTTGACCGAATTGAAGACCGTCTGAGGGAGCGTAGACTGGCCAACAACGACGTTGATGAGATGGCCATCCTCTTCAACTTGCTTCACGAGTAAAGGCTCGCGGTCCTGGTCTGGCTGGGTTGTGCCTTTCAGCTGTTGTTCACTGAACAATCTCGCTGCCTGACGGATCGCAGCATCATTAGTGCCCCGGAAGCTGCCATAGCGCGTGCCATAGCTGCTGCCAAACGGCGATGATAAGGAAGGCTCAATGGAAAAAAGGCTTTGGTCGCGGAAAGAACCCCTTCTCGACGGGTCGTCGATCGGGGGAGCGTCGAGATCCTCGTCAGTGGCGACGGCATTATCAGATGATCTGCGGCCTCCGTCTGCAAAGGCTTCGTGCAGGAGCGATCGCCGCTCGCCGGGAGTGGATTCGATATCGCCGTTCCTCTCGTCAGCAGCACCCTCGCCCTCTGAGAAGCGAAACGCGCGCCCTTCTATGGGCTGGACCTCGTAGAATCCGGCGGCGCGCTGCCAAGAGCGGGCGAAATTATCGATACTGTTCACACCGCCGGCATGGCGGATCGAGTTGAAGCGCATCGACATGGATGATCTTATTGGCTAGTCAGCAGGCGCCGTTCAGCATATTGCAGACAACAAGTACCTTCTCTCGCGCAGCTGGTGGGCGAAGCCGCTGCTCTCGGCGCGCGGCGGTCTCTCATCGTCGTCGTTCCACTGAATGCTGGTGTTGGAGTTGAACGATGCGCGGCCATCGTACTCGTCCCATGTGGTGGGCTGCTTGCGCGGAACATTCATGGCGGAGTCTCTCTCCACACTTCACACGGGCGACTGCGGGAACGATTGAGAAAAAGTTTTGAAGGAACTCAGAGGGCACGCGACCTGGGGCTGCGGCTTGGTTTAAAACAGGGCACTCGAGGGTCGCGACGGGCCTTGGGCCACGGCTAGACTCGGGCGCCGGTAGCGCTTTATCTGCGAGCAACTAGGGTTCGACTGACAAGGTCAAATCCGATATGGTAATTGCGGCACACGAGATGCACGGCTGGTGGAGCAGGGCGGTGCAATCGACGCGCCCGTGGCTGGTAGAAAGGCACAGAAGAGCGGGCGGGCGGACATGGCACCGCGCTGGGAGCTCGTGAGCGCGACGGCGACACAACATGAGGAAACTCATGGAGCTCGGACGCTAAGATAGCAGCCTACACAGTACGAGTCGCGCACCCGCCCTGCTGGGCGTCGCGTGAATCACCGCAGCCGGTGGCAAGCAGGCAGCGCCTGGCGGCGCAGCCCGGAAAAGTATGACGGCCATGACTGCGGGCCGCTTGCGCCCTCCGCCCGTGCTTGGGATTGGGCGGGCAAGGCATGACGCTGGGCAAGCGAGCGCCCCGGAAAATTGACTGTGCGCAAAACATCTGCCGCCCAGCACCAGACCCATTGCCAGTCCTCGCGCTCGTCCTCGTGTCTGACGTCCCTCCCAAAGCGCACCCGCCGCCCTCAGCTGCCTGCGGTGCTTGCCTCCGGGCCCGACCTACTTAAGCCAGCTGCCGCCAGCAAAACTCGACTCCGACCCCTCACAACCCTTGGCACGTCCCGCCACGCAACGTCGCCATCATGAGCGCCCCTCAGGCGAACGACGCCGAGAAGAACATCGAGATATGGAAGGTCAAGAAGCTCATCAAGCGCCTCGAGGCCGCCCGCGGCAACGGCACCAGCATGATCTCGCTCATCATCCGTACGCTGCCCACCTGCCCCGCAGCCTGACCCTCGCGCATGCTGACTGCCGCCCAAAGCCCCCAAGGACCAGGTTTCGCGTGCCGCGAAGATGTTGGCTGAAGAATTCGTGAGTTCCGCGCCGCCCGCATGCCACGCGCCCGCCGCTGACCGCGCCCCAGGGTACCGCCTCCAACATCAAGTCGCGCGTCAACCGTCTCTCTGTCCTGTCCGCCATCACCTCGACCCAGCAGCGCCTGAAGCTCTACTCCAAGGTCCCGCCCAATGGCCTGGTCATCTACTGTGGTGAAATCATCACCCAGGAGGGCAAGGAGCGCAAGATCAACATCGACTTCGAGCCCTTCAAGCCCATCAACACCTCGCTCTACCTTTGCGACAACAAGTTCCACACCGAGGCGCTGAGCGAGCTGCTGGAGTCGGACCAGAAGTTCGGCTTCATCATCATGGACGGTAACGGCGCGCTGTTCGGCACGCTCAGCGGCAACACGCGCGAGATTGTCCACAAGTTTTCCGTCGACCTGCCCAAGAAGCACGGTCGTGGTGGTCAGTCCGCTCTGCGTTTCGCCCGTCTGCGTGAGGAGAAGCGTCACAACTACGTGCGCAAGGTCGCCGAATTGGCCGTCCAGAACTTCATCACCAACGACAAGGTCAACGTCGCCGGCCTGATTCTCGCCGGTTCCGCCGACTTCAAGAACGACCTGAACGCCTCCGACCTCTTCGACCAGCGTCTCCAGGCCAAGGTCATCAAGGTCGTCGATGTGTCCTACGGTGGTGAGAACGGCTTCAACCAGGCCATCGAACTGGCCTCCGAGACGCTGAGCAACGTCAAGTTCATCCAGGAGAAGAAGCTGATCAACAGGTACTTCGAGGAGATCAGCCAGGACAGCGGCAAGGTCTGCTACGGCATTGATGATACCCTCAAGGCCATGGAGCTCGGCGCTTGCGAAATTCTCATCGTCTACGAGAACCTGGAGGTCACACGCTGGACTCTGAAGGATTCGGAGGGCGCTGAGATCATCCTGCACACGACCAAGCAGCAGGAGGAGGACCGTTCGCAGTTCTTGGACAAGTGTACGGGCCAGGAGATGGAAATCGTCGACCAGATGCCCTTCCTCGAGTGGCTGGCCGAGAAGTACCGTGACTTCGGTGCCACGCTGGAGTTCGTCTCGGACCGTTCCAGCGAGGGTAACCAGTTCGTCAAGGGTTTCGGTGGTATCGGTGCCATTCTCCGCTACAAGGTCAACTTTGAGCAGCTGGCCGATTACAGTGACGACGACGAGTTCTACGATGGTAAGGCTTGATAACCCCTTTTCGGAGCACGCGCAAGCTGACACAATGCCAGATTGACGGTTTTGCACCCTCGCAGAGAGCGAGGTAGCAAGTCCAGAGATCGCTACTCCCGGCACTCTGACGGCTCCTCGCTTCGAGCGTCGCGTCGACGCTCAGGAGCCCCGGGAAGACAGCCACTTCGGCGTCCCGGCATGCCGCTCCAGGTTGTAAAGGGAGTCTTGAACCAGCCACACGAAGATCAACGGCAAGTTTCCCCGTGCTTGTCGGGCATGCGACCAAGGTTAACAGTGTTCCCAGATGGCCGTGAGGAAGAGCCAGATGTGCGTGATCTGGGCAGGTCCGCTCGCTGAGAAAAGCTCGACAGAGGCACGACTCGACTTGAAGGCAAGGCAGCGCGCAGGAGCGCAAGCAATCCATCCGAGACGAGGCAGAGGCGAGCAGGTCGGAGAATCGCTCTTTTAAATGGCCGATTCGGGGATCTTTTGTGCTATTTTGCGTTATGATTTCAGATTGTTGTTAGCAAAGTCCTGCGGGACGGAAACTACGTAGCAATCATTCGGTGCTTTCGTCCAAGCGTGCGCGTCGCGTATCGAGTGATGATGGTGTTGATGTTGAACCCTGAAGCTCGGCCTCACTCACCTATCACAAAAAGAGCCGATGTCGCTAGCGCCGTTTGCGCCGGATTTTGGCGACGCGGAGAATGTCAAAGCGCCTCCCCAGAGTTGTCTTCTTGGAGATGTCATCGCGAAGGGCGCGAGCCTGTGACTTCATCTGCCGACCGCTTCTCTCGTGCAGCCCTCGACCGTAAGCGACCTCCGGACAACAGAGACGGTCAACATGGCCGAACAAGAGACGGTCGCATTTCTCGGCCCAACGGCCTCCTACACGCACCAGGTAATTATTTGATGCATTTCTGTTTATTACGGCCCATCGACACTTTAATGGTGCCGTTTCCGCCAGAATTCCTCCCATCTCAGACCTCTATGTTCAACATTCCTCCCTTCGAGTTTCAAGAAAATTCTTAAAGCACATTCTACACCAGTAACCATGTCGTCACTGGTTACCTTTGAAAAGTTCAACTCGAGCAGCATTTGGCTAATCAATCTCAGGCGGCGCTTGACTCCTTCGACGAGTCCAAATACACCTTCCAGCCTGTGGTCAACATTGAGGATGTCTTCTCCGTCGTCCAAGCCGGCACCGCGGACTACGGCGTCGTGCCCATCGAGAATTCCTCCAACGGCGCCGTCATCTTCACGCTCGACCTCTTCGCCGACCTGAAGGACCGCTACCCGGACATCCTCATCTGCGGCGAAGCCTACGTCCGCATCGAGCACTGCCTGCTCGGCTACGCCCCTTCTTCCCCCAAGGCCGCGGCGTTGTCGTCGGCGGCGGCCGCTCTCCTCCACGACTCGACGACCACGGGCTCGCCGGCCTCGTCGTCGGGCGTGGCGACTCCCACGCTGGACGCGCCGGCCCCGTCGAAGCCGCGCACGAAGCCGCTGGCGGACCTGAGCGGCATCAAGAAGCTGTACTCGCACCCGCAGGCGTGGGGCCAGTGCAAGAACTTCCTCAACGCGCACCTGCGCGGCGTCGAGCGGCAGGACTGCTCGTCGACGTCGCGCGCGGCCGAGGAGGCGGCCAAGGACCGCACGGGCGCCAGCGCGGCCGTCAGCAGCGCGACGGCGGCGAAGCTGCACGGGCTGGATTACCTAGCCAAGGGTATCAACGACCGCGACGACAATACTACGCGGTTCTTCGTGCTTAGGCGGCGCGTGGTGAGCGAGGCGGAGGAGGAAGGTGAGCCGGGGAAGGACGGGTTCTCGGCGTTCAGGCCGAGGGATTGGGTGGACGGCCAGGGTGACGGCGATGAGGCGGACATGGAGGCGTGGAAGAGCTTGGTCGGCTTCACCGTCGATCACAACGACCCCGGTGCCCTGGCGGACTCGCTGGCCGTGTTCAAGCCGTACAAGCTGAATTTGACGAGCATCAACACCCGGCCCAGCGGCGTGGAGAAGTGGAACTACATCTTCTTCGTCGAGTTCCGCGGCCGGAGGTTGGCGGGCCGAGAGGGCGCTGTCAACGCGGCACTGAGGGACTTGGGAGGCGTGGCGAGAAATTGGCGGTGGTTGGGCAGCTGGGAGAGCCAGTCGGCTACATGAATGTTGTGACGATACGAGAAGTCACGAAAACAAAAGTCTTCATTATGTTGCTTCTAGGATTTCAACAGGGCCTTGAAGCCGAAAATGCGACCATTACTAGCAGTTACCATGATGTAACGGCATACCGGATTGGTACATGGCATATGTGGGCGTTGAGCTCGGCAATAGCGCGGAAATAGGCAGATGACTTGCCGCGGCGTCTTTAATCGTTCCCCGACCGGCAACTCGATTGCTTTCCCCGCAACCACTGCCCGCAAGCTACGACATGTCAGCCTGCGCAGCGTTGTATTATATATCCCCTCATCCTCAGCCCTCCAGCCAGTCCAATTGACACTGATAAGCTATGAATTGATCTCTCATACACACAGGAAGCTACCAAGAAGTTCAATAATGTCGACAGCCAAGCTCCTCCCCCGCCGCCCCGCTGCTGCTGCCGCCGCCGCTGCCTCCTCCGCACGGCTATTCTCCAGCAGCAGCTACCGCCTCTCCTCGACCTACGCGCACCTCTCGCATGAGCTCCCCGCGCGCCGCCTGCCTCCCATCTACAGCGACCTGGCGCCGGGCAACTCGCACACGCTCGGCATCTCGCTGTCGTCCTTCCTGCCCGCGAGCTGGACGACGTCCAGCGCCACCACTGCGCTACCTGCCAACGCCCTCGGGGCCCCGGCCCTGCCTCGCGCGTCGCCGACACTCGAGCTGCCGCCCGCGCACCACCTCGTCTACTTCAACCCCGTCATCCCCGCCGACAAGCTCCTGCCCGACGGCACGGACCCGCTGCAGAGCCCCGGCGCGCCGTTCGTGCGCCGCATGTGGGCGGGCGGGTACGTGCGGTTCGCGGGGGGCGAGGGCGAGAAGAAGGAGGGCCCGGTGGTGCTGGATGGGCAGAGGTGGGTGTGCGTGGAGGGCATAAGGGACGTCGCGGTGAAGGGCAAGGAAGGCGAGGAGAAGGTGTTCGTGGGGATCGAGAGGCGGATTGGCCGGGCGCTGGAAGGAGAGGGCGGCGAGCATGGTGGTGCGGAGGAGGAGGAGAGGGTCCGGCGCAGGCTGTGGACGGAGAGAGAGGAGGATTGGGGCGAGGCGAGTCTGGTGGAGAGGAGGAACATCGTCTTCATGCGTGAGAGAACGCCGGAGGAGGCGAAGGTCGAAGTGAAGAAGGCAAGGGGGAAGATGCTGTTTCGTAGGTGCATCCTTCATATGTCTATTACATTCGCATTCAGACCGTGGTGTGTACCCAGAAGCTTTGGCATGCTGACGTTGATACCCACCTACAGCCCAGAATCCCCCCGACTTCACGCAAACTCTCATGCCCACACCATCTCTCCTCTTCCGCTACAGTGCTCTCACCTTTAACGCTCACGCCATTCACCTTGACCCTCACTACTGCCGCACCGTCGAGGGCCACCGCAACCTTCTCTTCCACGGCCCGCTCTCCTTCTCACTGCTGGCCACCCTGCTTCAGAACAACCTTCCCGCTGGCCGCCGCATCGCGCAGCTCGAGTACCGCAATCTGGCCCCGCTGTACTGCGATGAGCCGGTCAAGCTGTGCGGAAGGAAGGCGGACTCCACGAATGGCAAGGCTAATAAGGGTGATAAGTATGAGGTTTGGGCCGAGACTCCTGAGGGCGGATTGGCGGTGAAGGGGACTGCATACACGATCGCTGCGTAAGACTAGATGTAGGAAGCTGGGAATCACTGTACAACAGGACATCGGATGGGACGAAATGAATTGCGTAAAGGCTCATATTTCGGACCATTGTAAAGAAAAAGAGAGGGGAAGAGTCATAAAATTTCAAACAAAAATACTCATGCAACTAAGCTCCACTATAGGGCCCCGATTTCAGTTCGCCTTGCATCAGTAATAAGCCTTTTCTGCATGCAAGTTTTCCCCAGAGAATCGAGAGACCAGGCCAGTGATCATTTCTTTTACCATTTTCAATTTCAGTCATGGTATTTATCTCTTGTAGAGACTTGGGCTGTTACTTTTGGTTTACCCCATGCTCTTTTTATTGGGCGATGCATATCAAAAGTAGCACTCCACCAGGCATGCCCTGTCTCGGATAGCTATCACAGTAGTAGTGCTGTGATTCGATTTTGTTATCGGCACTCCCCTTCAACATTATCTGAAAAATACCCCAGACATGCAGCACCACCATGACTTCCGATATTTCTTCCTCGGTGGAATTCGACCAGCAAGATGCACGAGCATACGAACTAGAGTAAGACGTCTTGCCATGTCACGTTGGAAAAAGGAGGAACATCCACCTCACAGATGGATCCCGGCTCCGGCAGTGTTCCGTTGTCAAAGTAGACTTGTGTTGCTTTCGCGGTACAACGCGAGACTTGCGCAGGCGAGCAATGCTGGAAAGGGGAAAACGGGTCATCTGTCGTCAGCACCAGTATCGAAAGGGAGGCCGGAGGATAAGAGCAGACATACCCCGAAACCATGATGTTCCAGCACAACGCTACCCTCCAGACTCGCACTGGCGTTGCGCGCGGAGACAATCGGCGTGACTGGGTCGAATGTGTTTCCGATAATCAAAATCGGATGCCTCGTGCTCACTCTGTAGTCTCCCAGATAGCGCTCTTTGGCATTCATTTTCCATTGCACGCACGCTTCGATGTCGTAGGATATCCTGTCGCCTGCTAACTTGCTAAGACTGGAAACTTGGTCTATTATTGGAAGCACGTCTTCCAAGTGTGACGTGCGCCATGGCTTATCTCCGCACTGGATCCCGAATCGGTTCTCTGTGAATACTGGGTCTTCCGTGGCGCTTAGAGTCTGAAGTGGCGCATCAAGCTCAGCCATGTTCCCTGTGAATAGAGCGTCGAGGAAGGTGGCCACTGCCGGCCACTGAGCTACAGAGGTGATGCCTAGGAATATAACGTTCCTGACAAAGGTGTAGTCGATAAGCTTTCCTTGATACGGGAGCGGCCGGTATTTGACTTTTTCGATGAGTTCGTAAGTGGCTTTTTCGAGATCGTCTGCAGTTCTGTTTAGGTGCGACAGTGGGCATCTTTCGCCCGCAGCAATACAAGTAGACAGGAAGCCCGAGAAAGTCTTGTCCGTGTCAGAGAACCCTTCCACCCCGCTGCAATAGTAAAGTGGATGCCCCTGTTAGTTCATACTCGATTCCTGGGAGGTGAGCATCAGACTTACTGATAATGCCAGTACTCGTGGATGTTCCAAACTCCGTCCAGGATCATACGCTCGATTTTATCGGGGAACATGGCAGCTATGGTTGCTCCCAACACAGTGCCACCTGAAAAGCCTGTGTGATTCGTCATCAATACCAGAATGTCTCTATGAATGCTCCACAGTGTCTCCTTACCAAAGTACCGGAGAAGCCCATCCTCATTAAGCGTTTCCGCAATGCGAATGTAGTCCCTTGCTGTGAAAGACATGCCAACAAGATCTCCGATTTCCTTGTTGTTTTCGTAGCAGGCAGCGTCGAGGTTTTCGGTACTCGCCCAGAGCCTCCCGAGCATGGTATCGGACTCATGGCCGTTGAAGTTCGGATTCATCAAGGTAGCATTCACCCTTTCCGCCGAATTCCGATAGCATGACATCGCGATCGTCTTCCCAGCACTCCTATGCAAAGGTCCTATGTCAGCTGCTCGCCACATAAAGTAGGAACGAAACGGAATTATGGCCTTGTCTTCTTACCTGGGGTCAAAGCTGATCAGGTCGAAATAGCCTCCTGTTATACTAATTCGCCAAAGTAAGCAAAGCAGTCTCTTCATCTGCTGTTTAAACTAATTGCAGACTTACGCTTGGACAAGTGGCCCCATCATGGCCATATATTGTTGTCCGCTTGCGCCGGGGCCGCCGAAGTTAATTAAGATGTTCCCTTTCGAAGGCTGCTTTGATGCAGGAGCCTTTACGAGCTCTATTCTGAGCGTTTCGGTGGAGTTTGGGTCGGAATAGTCCAGCGGAACGGAGATATTCCCGCATACCAATGGTATTGTCCCAGCTATTTCACAAGAGCCCCACTGAATTTCCTGTGTGCCATTGTCTTCCTGAGCATAAATGCCAGTGCAGGTGAATACGGCTTGGAAAAAGAGTAGCCGAAGAGCTGTAAGTCTCAAAAACATTTTGATTGAGATAATAGGTCTGTGGGCAGAATAGTGAAAGACATTGTATAGTATCAATCCGGGACTGATGCTTAAGTACGCCTTAACCCCGCTCCAACGTTGACGTCATTGTGCTGAAGGAAGAGACAGTGAAGGATTGATGAGGTTGCACATTCTCTAAGCGAAGGAAGTAAGAGTGGTAATCCACGGCACGCAGGGCTTGAGATTGCCTAGCGGCAGTTCCAAGCCCTACGGCAATTGCTTACTTTCCACAGGCGGCAGTCAAAGATCTTTAAAGCCAAGCTATATGAAGAATTTCCCAGAAATTGGCTTGCGATGAAAGCTGCGGGTCCTTGCAGACCCCATCCAGACCGGAGTTCTGGGGGCGAAAACTTGCCCAATAGAACGGATCTGCCGGAACCGACCCCGCAAAGGATTTCGGACAATATTGACGGGTCACACAGCCACTCCAGCAGGATGATTCTGCTTACACGATCTCTCGATCGCACGAGCTTTGAACAAGAATGTCTGATGATTTTATCGTCCAGTAAACATTTTGCCTAAATTACCACATAAATTCAAACCCCGGCGTTCTTGAAACAATGGTTCAATAGGATTAAGTTTGACGTGGGCATGCAAAATTCTAATTTATTTGTCCCTTCGTCAATCAAATATAACTACAGTTGATCAGCATGGTGATGGGCGTTTATGGTCGTGGGTTTACTTAGCCGTACCTCTCGCTTTAAGCTTTTACATTTAAGAAAGGGTAATAGACGAGAGAAAAGCAAGAAAGGTTTGGGGAAAGCAAGGGAGTAATTCAGATGCCATATGCTATCTATTTATCGTGAATAACCGCCTATGACAAATTGACAATCTCAACCTTCTCTTCACAAAATCGTTCAAATACGACCGCACAGCTAGCAAGCTTGTGTGATATTCTGATGTTCTATTTACGCAAGTGAAGGGGAAACCGGAGCTTGGGGAGATGCTTCAGCGGGAAGACTGAGTGAGTTGATGTTCGTATATGACACACGAAAGTAGGGTAAAACGTCAAAAAGCATAGACTCCCTAAGGCATTAGGGAGGTTCACTTGTATTTATAATTCTAGCTGTAGGTGTATCTCTGATTGGTGATTCAACTAGAAGCGCAGCATGAAGAATCCCAGCTGTTTGCAGCCCTAATCACAATATCTCAATAACCTCACTGCCTCACTTTCACTACGAAATACCGCCAGGCACGTGCCCCCAGATATCTGTCCAGCTGCACGCGCCCAAAGGTAGCGAACTTAAAGAGTGACCCAATCCATTTAAACCCTTCGCCTCCTCTTCCTCTGGTTCTTCTTCCACCTCTTCGCAACCCCGCGAGCTGGCACCACAACACCCACTACTGCTGTCATCGGAGGCTTCTGCAGCCACATCTCTTGCAACCATGGACCAGCCTGACAAACCCATCACGCCCATGCCTACCGCTGACATGCACGGCATGACAACCAACATGCGCAACGTCTCCCTCAACGAAGCCCCCGCCTCACTTCACGATGACTACGACATCAGTGGCAATGGCCATGGTAGCCACCACAACCACCAGCTGCCCCTACCTAGCCTACCACCCAACCTCACTCTGCACCAATTCACCTTGCCGATCCGCAACGCGGTGCCCTCCGACAATGGTGGAAAAAACCAGCTCACTTCAACACTGCCCACCCCGGCTCTCACAGCCGCAGCTCACAACGAAGAGCTCACCACCATCGCCGATAACGATACTACGTCCATGGAGGTACAGTCTACCGCCTCATCGGACAATGGCACGGACAAGGACCCGGCCCCGGATGACTCGAGCTACCTGCATGCCCCCATCTTCGGGCGCCGTGTGAGGATCGATGGTGAGGGCGCGTGGCGCGTGCAGGCGGAAGAGGTTGCGCGCCTTCTGGTCTCCGCTGAGAGCAAGTATGAGGTCGTCAAGTGCATGAAGGAGCTGCCGCGCACCCTGAACGGCACCATCCCCGCGGCATTCCGCCTTGAGCTGAGGGAGTTGGGGATCATCTGCTCGCGTCACGGTTGGTTGATTAGGTTTGTGCATAGGCAGCAGGCGCCGGGCGTGCCGCACGTTGTCGCGGGAAAGAGTGTCCACGCGATGCGTTTTCTCAAGAGCCCGATGCAGGTGCTCGGATCCCAGGAATCCCGCGCGGAGAAGCAGCAGAAGAAGGAGAACATGATGAAGGAGAAGAAGGCCACGAGGGCTAGGCGCCGGCATAAAATGAAGGTCAGGCGCGCGAGGGAGAACCAGGAGGTTCGGGAGACTCGGGAGCAGGAGATGATCAAGCTGGAGTACGATGTTGTCTAGCGGAAGGGCAATCAACCATCGAATGCTGGTGGAGGAGAAGATGGTTCAGACTGGAAAGATCAGCACGGACAATGCCATTCCGTACACTGCTTGTCAAGGACGACGAGCAGAATAAGGCTATGAATTACGAATTTCATGAACGGAGAAAGGACTAGGGGATGGCAAAAGAAACACTTCAATTATGGGGGAAGTGCGGATCGGATGTTGATAGTCCTTTCCAAAAAAAAAAAAAAAAAAAGCTGGGACAACCAGTATTCTGGGCACGAGTCCAGATAGATAGTGGTTTAGCGTTTACACCCAGATAACAGATGCAAATTTCCATCCGAATTGAAAGATCTAGGACGAGTGACCAGTGTGAACGAAGCCGACAGACACTTAGAACAAAAAGGAGGGAGAATGGAGGAAGGGCCTGAGTATAGTCGGGCTAGCGCAGTAATATGTACACCGGCTCTTCGAGACATATGTGAGGTCTCAGCCCCTAAAATTCCCTGTCACTGACTGCTTTTCGCAATTCTTTATGACGAAAAGGAAAGTCCCGAGGGAACCGGTCCATAGACTGGAGAGGATACGGTCCATAGTCGCCTTCAGGCACACCTCCTAGCAGGTGATCCAGAAATTTCTTTTATGGGGCCGTGTTAGTGTTCCATAGATTTTGTTGCGGCGAGAGCACAAGAGTGGGACAGGCGGAGGTGAAAGCGGCGGTGGCAGTGGCGGGCGGTCAAGTTAGCGAGGGCTTGGCCGGGCAGTTGGTCGTGCGCGCGGACCCTCTAGATCTGCAACGTTGCCTTCCTCTCGTCGCCGCAGTCCGAAGTCAATTCGCCTCAACAAGAATAAATACCCTCACCGGCGCCCTCGTCCTCTTCCTCGCCGTCCTCGTCACTTTCCTCTCTGACCGACCCCGCGACTCCGACGTCCGCAACCGCCATCATGGTCAACCCTCAGATGTAAGTTTGCGCAAAACTTCAAAGCGAGAGAGAACGACTGCTAACGAGCGCGTGTGCGCACAGTACCAACCTCGCCATCATCTTGTACGCGTCCCCGTCTGTCCGCGCCTTCGTGTGCGCCTTTCTGACGTGATATATCTTGCAGGGTGATGATGCAGGTGTCGAAGCGCGTCCCGTTCGATGACCCGAACGTGCTCAACATCGTGCGCGCCGTGTACGTCGTGTCTAACCTCATCATCGCGAGCGTCTACTTCTACGTGAAAACGCAAATCGACAAGAAGAAGGGTACGCAGGCTCCAATAACCCAAGGCGGAATCGCAGGCTGACAGGGAATGCGGCGCAACAACAGACATGACGGTCCTGAAGTACGTGGAGCCGGCGCCTCCGGGCAGCGGCGAGGAGCCCAAGGCGGTGACGACGACGGTGCACGCCTACGACACGGCCCAGCTCAAGCAGCTGTACAAGGCGCAGATGATGGGCGTGGGCATGATGGCCGTCATGCACTTCTACTTCAAGTACACCAACCCGCTCCTCATCCAGAGCATCATCCCGCTCAAGGGCGCCTTCGAGGGCAACCTGGTCAAGATCCACCTGCTCGGCCAGCCCGCTTCCGGCGACCTCAAGCGCCCCTTCAAGGCCGGCGGCGGCCTCATGGCCGCCATGGCCGGCGCGGGCGAGATCAAGACCGACAAGAAGAGCATCGAGCAGGCCGAGCGTGCCGGCCGTGGCGGTGCCAAGGAGGAGTAAAATGCGAAGGAAAACTGGGCTATTTACATAGCATGAGGAGAGAGGCAGGGTGCTGGAGGACGGCATTCCTGCAGCGCTGTTTCCGAGCGCGACGGCTTAGACTCGCAGAAAATTTAACGTGTTACTCCAATACTTGATGGTTTTTAACGTGCGGTTCCAGATACGACGTAAACTGCACACAGACGCGTACCCCGCAATTGCCTCCGCAGTCCGAAGAGGTTGGAAACGACGTTTCAGATGGGTTTGACGGCGGCAGCAGCTGGCCCTTGCCCCCTGAAAGGGTCGACGCATTCATCAGGGTCGCAACAGAAGGGGCTACGGCTTTGGTGCCGGAACCAAGACGACGCGGCGCCATGATCGGCTCGCATGAAGGATCCCAAGCGTCATCTCCCAGGCCCCCCAGGCAACGTTAAGGCCAAGAGTAAACTTAAACAACACACGACCCAACCAACTTCCAATCCCAATTCCTCGTTTCCGTGCATTCGTTTCCACCAACATTTCATCAGACTGCGGCTGCGCCACAGTAGGCCCTCCACCCGCTTTCATCATCACGCAGCAAGTGCTGCTCTCTAGCTGGCGACGGTCAGATTAATCGCCCCGGACCCCCGTCGGGCCAACAAACACGCCCCTGCCGGCCTTTTTCCAAGTAAGGAATATAAACTTCCCCACACCGCAGCGTGATGATGACGATGAATGAACTTTGTTTCCAGTCCCTCGTTTCCCTCCGTGCACCCAAAGATACGGAAGCAAGGAGAGAAAAGAAGAAAAAATAATAATAATCGTAATAATCCCCAACCTCGTAAAGAAAAAAAAATACACGCCAGTATCAAAAGGAAAGGAAAAAGAAAAGGGAAACCCGCACAATACTCCAAAACCATGCCTTCCACAGCATTAGCAAACGACGCATTCGCCAAAGCAACAGCATCCACCACCTCCTTATCCTCCTCCTTATCATCCTCCTCGGCCGCCGTGCCCGCAGCCATCAACGAGCCACTCGTCACCTTCCACCGGCTCCCCGCGCGCTTCCCTTCGTCGTCATCGGCGGAATCGATCTACCAAAGCGAGCCGCCGGCGCACCACGTCACGGCGGCGAATGGTACCACCGTCACGGGCTTCCGGAACCCGTGGCCGTCGTTCGTCGACGCCGCGCCCAAGGGCCCCGCGCAGGCCATCCACGCGCGCTTCCTGTCGCGCGAGCGCCGCTACGTGCCCGTCCCGTCGGCCAAGGAGGAGTTGGTGCAGGTCGTGCGGCCGGATTGGGGGTGGGGGTGTTGCGGGCATGCCCCTCCTCCAGGTTCCGCGATGGGCGAAGGAGGGCAGGGTGGTGGTGGAGGGGGTGACTGGGGAGGGGGAGGAGGAGGAGGGTCAGGGGCAGCGCAGAAGGAAATGGGTATTTCGGACGAAGGGAAGGCGGCTGCTGCTGCTGCTGGGAAGGATGGCGAGACGGGCAATCCGAACGCGACGAAGATGAAGGCGACGTGGATCGGGCACGCGTCGTGGCTGGTCGAGACGGGAGTGAAGCGCAGGGCGCCCATCGCGACGCCGTCCATCACGCTGACGACGGACGATGCGGGCGA
This sequence comes from Lasiodiplodia theobromae, assembly GCF_012971845.1. Lineage (NCBI taxonomy): Eukaryota > Fungi > Ascomycota > Dothideomycetes > Botryosphaeriales > Botryosphaeriaceae > Lasiodiplodia > Lasiodiplodia theobromae. The sequence goes on along the minus strand of NW_023336355.1, from coordinate 969,350 downwards.
CGGGAAGGTGACGACGACGACGCTGGATCTCGGAGGGGATTCGGATTCGGACGATTCGGATGATTCCTCGTCGGTGTCGTCGTCCGCTGGAGGCCCTGACGACAAGACGGATCACGAGAAGGACGACGGGAAGAAGAACAAGAAACGGCCGGAGAAGGAAAGGAAGAAGAAAAAGAAGAAGAAGGCGCCGCACGTCGAGCGCGGCATCCGTATCCTGTGCGATCCCGTCTTCAGCTCGCGCATGTCGCCCGTCCGCTTCGCTGGACCGAAGCGCTTCACGCCGCCGCCGTGTGCGCTCGCAGACCTGCCTGACCCCGTCGATGTCGTCATCATCAGCCACGACCACTACGACCATCTGGACGCGCCCACCATCCGTTTCTTGGTAGACCGCGAGCGCAAGCGCCAGCACGCTATGAAGATCGGTAGGGGCATCCTGTTCTTGTGTGGCTTGGGCGTCGGGAGGCATCTGCAGGGCATGGGCGTGAGGGAAGAGGAGATCGTCGAGCTGGATTGGTGGGAGGGCGTAAGAATCGCAGTGAGGGGCGTTAAGGGCGCGGCGAGGGTGATCGCGACGCCGAGCCAGCATTTCAGCGGAAGAGGCGTTTGGGATGCGGGCAAGTCGTTGTGGTGTTCTTGGGTGGTAGAGGAGATTGGAATCGATGACGATGACGACGAAAAGCAGCAGCGAGCCAACGTGCAAGCTTCGCCGACGAAAGCGAACGAGAGCGATGCTGCCGGCTCTGCTCCTCCGTTGCGCAAGAATAAGAGATTGTACTTTGCTGGCGACACCGGGTACCGCTCCGTCCCGCCTGGCGTCGACAAGGACCCCGATGCCATCGCAGAGCTGCCGCGCTGCCCTGCATTTGCAGAGATTGGGGAGCTATATGGACCGTTTGATCTTTCGTTGCTGCCTATCGGATGCTATTCCCCTCGGATATTGTTGTCGCCAGTGCACGCAGCGCCAGAGGATTCGGTGTGTATGCATAAGGATTTGAGGAGCAAAAAGAGCGTGGCGATGCATTACGGGACCGTGCGGATGCCCTTGAGCGAGCAGTATGAGGATGTAAGGGAGCCGCCGAGGTTGTGGAAGGAGTGTGCCGAGAAGGAAGGGCTGAAGTGGGGAGAGGACGTCGAAGTGTGTAAGATTGGAGAGACGGTGTTGGTGTAGACAAATGCGGGGTGGCAGAGAGTGGGACATCTAGACCGGGAGTATTTCAACATGGATCGCCTAGTCTAGCCTGCGGTGGAAAGGACGAAGAAGAAAAGGATCCGTAGTAGTGGTCGAGAGCGGCCGAGAAAGTAGGTAGCATAGGAATGGCGCAACGGCTCTGAGTATAATCACCTATTAACTTATCTTTGCCATGCAGTAATGCAGAGACATGGCTTATTAGACCTTAGGTACGTTGGAGTATTCGGGATGGGTGTCCATTGGGAAATTCAAGTTGCTGTACCCCATTTGTAAGGAATATAAAGTGTAAGCGGGTAGGATAGTTATGGTTATCTATAGATATTTAACTCCGGGAAACAACGCTAGTCCCCTTCTACTATACTACTAGCCCTATGTCTAAGAGGAAAAAAGGCTCCTTCTAAAACCAGGCCCCGTCGGCCCGGGCTAATACCCGAAGCCCTGAGGCCGTGGTATTAAGATCTTCTAGGATTCTTCCGCTTCCTTTCTTGCTCCTCTTCTTCTACAACCACAACAACGCCCTCCGTCTCGATCTCGACGGCATTCCAAGAACTTCTTAACAAACCTCAGTAAGCTCTTCCCAGCCTTGAGTAATACAAGACCAATCCACAGTCGCGACGCGACGGCGCCGGACACTGTCGAGATATTTGCACCTCACTTGCGCAACTCCGCTGACCTTACTCTCGTTCACCCGATCAGAAAACTCACTACCCACCGCGATCATGGTTCAGTGGAACCACGAAGTCGACGCGAAGCTATTCGTGTGCTGCCTGAAGCAGCTGACGTCCACCCTCAACTATCAGCAACTGGCTGCCGACATGGCTACCTTCGACATCGGTTCGTCGCAACTCCCCGCCCTCACTCACACGCATCCATACCCTCGATCCATCCGCATCCCCCCCAGCCTCACCTCCACGTTTTCCATTTCTCCTTCTTGACATTCTCGCACGCTGCTTTGCCCTAACCTCAACGCTATAGAGGTGACCGCCAAGGCTATCACCCACCGCATCGCCAAGCTCAAGGCCGAAGCCAACGGCAACAAGAAGGACGGCTCTGGCGCTACTACTCCCGTTAGCACCCCCGCTAAGCGCGGTACTCCTCGTACGCCCAAGACCCCCGCCTCGGCCAAGAAGGGAGGCAGCTTCGTCGGCGCCAGTGGCCGTAACAAGCGCAAGAATGCGGACACCGACTCATCCAGTGGGGATGACTCGGAGGGTGGCAACCCCGATGGAGAGTGGGGCGTGAAGCAGCAGAAGAAGAAGAAGACGGGAGACGGTGGCCGCCAGAAGATGATCAAGCTGGAGAAGGGCGATGAGGACGAGGACGAAGTTGTCGAGATGGCCCTCTTCAATGCTGCTGCTAACGCTGCTGCCGAAGACGAGTTGGAGGCTGTTTGAGAGGATGGGTCTTCTCCTCTTCTGGCTTTCACTTCGCAATGACTTTGGCGATGGTGTCTCTGCGCTCGTACAAAGCGGCATTTCCTTTCAGATTGCTTCACACTGATCGACTTTTCAATACGATCCGATCCTTGGTTTGGTGCCTCGAGCACCCTTGGGTGTTTTGGGGGGGCGCATAGCTGGAGACAGGCTACCACACTGTTAGGCGCTCCAGAAAAGAGCGACGAGTCCTGCTAGCTAGACCATAGAACTTAGTCAGGGAGCGACTCCTAAGCACGTCCCAGACAAATCGAATCCTCTTTGCTCTTCAAACCCCACTGCAGACTTCGTACATGAGTCGTTGGCGCAGGTGTCCGGGCATAGGTGTGGCCTTAACTTAGACAAGGACATCCGGACGTTGGATTCAATTGTGATCTTCTTTGTGGCCCGCTACGATACCACCATCAAAGCCCAGTCTAAGTGCTAGGACGAGAAAAAACGACATGCGGGTGGAGAAGAGGGAAAAAAAGAGGAAGCAGAGACACAAGGTAGGACCCAAACGGTACCTGTGTCATCAACCTTGACTAGTAACTTTCCTACGCGCCCCACGCGGAGAAAATGTCTTGCTGTTTCTAAAAAAAGGGAGAGATGTGGAGAAGACGGGCTTCGACTTGCTCGAAGCGACCTGCCTTGGGCTCCTATTTTCCCCCCGGCCTCGTTACTGATTCTGCCTTGTGGACTCGTCCCACACCTCTGTCACATGCACACCCACGATGTCTCGGTCCTTTGCGACAGTGCAAGAGGTTGATCGTATGCAAGGCCACCCAATGGTGTTAACGATGAACGATCAGCAGAAACGCAGCGTCTCTCGGTCCTTTCGGAGCGAGTCCGAGTCGCGGTCGCGGTTGCACGTGGGCGGTGTCAAATGTGTGTGGGTCGGAGAGCCTAAGATAGAAGCACAAGATCCCAGCAACAAAAGAAAAGTGAGAGGGAGAGAAAAGGGAAGAGTTCGTTGCGGCTTTGATGTGGGTCCCCACCGACAAGAAGGTAAAAAGAGTGGCTCTGATGACGATGATCTTTCCCAGCCGGGTAGGTGTGTGTGCCAAGCAATGCAGGGGTTGGGCCTGTTAAGAAGAGGGATGTTTAACAGTATAGAGAGATCCTAACTATCCCATTTGGTCCTAGCATTCGACCCATTCCATCATTCCCGTATAACGGCTACCCGAAGGAACGCGAGAAAGGGGTTATTTTGGGTTGGAGGGGGATGGCGTAGCGTTTACGTCGTTTGGGTGCAAAGGAAGGCGCACGGTTGCGTATGTGTGGCGGTGTGGCAGCTAATAGAGAGACCCAAATGATGGTAAATTATCCATCCTTGCTGCGGCGCGAAGTGGCGATCATCATGATTTGAATTTTGGGTCACGGGCCTCGGTCAGAGCGCGACGATGGATGCTGCGGTTGCGATGGTGGTGCGTTGCCGAAGAGAGGTTCATTTGGTCCCATTAAGCGACGTTAATTGTTTTGGTCGTTAATTAGGCGATGACGCAGGGGGTTTGCACAGTGCTGCCGGGCTGTGCACTTGGTGTTCATTTCGTGGATCCTTTTTTGGGAAGAGCCGCCGGCGCTTGGACGTTCCCTGTGGCTGTTGCTACATGGGTGGGCATGGTGCCTGGGACAAATGCAAGGGACGAGGGAGCGCGACGTTGTATGTAGCATTTGGACGTCGATGTTACCATGGAGAGACCCTGTTCTTTTCTGCATACAAGAATAGCTGCTGCCCGGGATCATCGCTTCTGGAAACGCTTTCTGCTCTTCAGAAGTTCAACTGCGTAGTCGTCGGGGTGGATAGTCCGAGTCGGCCGATTAGTAGACAGCACAAGAAGGCCGAGGTGTGGATCCCGTAGGGCTGGCTTACGCATGCCTTTTTCACCCCCACAGCGCAAGAAAGTAATCGCGCTCTACCCGTAGGCGGTGAAAAGGATTCCCTGTCGCAACGACGTAATGTCACTGGTGGTGGTGGAGCCGAGCTGGAGCCGTCATCCCATCCTCAGCCTTACGGAGCTGCCGATGGCTTTCTGCGGCGCCGACACCGGCATGTGGCCCGAGCGGGTGGTGACCATGATGGTCGTTGCAAGTAGCGGTGGCCGGCACGGAGACTTGCTGGGCACGACATCCGTCCGAGCGAGCGGATGCTCGGAATATGGGGAATTCACGAGCCAGATGGTCTGGGCCTGTGGCTGCAGTTGTGGCGGTGTGCGGCTATCGAGAAATTGGATGTGAGAGCGTGTGCGCAAAGTGCGTGCGCTTTCCTTGGTCTGCGGATCTTTCCCTGTATCAGGTGCTGGTCTAGACGCTGCGTCGATTGCTCGTGATGCTCGATTGCTCGATGCGGAAGAAATCGCACGGCGGCAACCTCGTATGATTCCAGGCATGCAAGGCATGCATGTCGCGTCAGGCGGTTGTTGTAGTGACCATGACTCGGCCGCCAGAGCCGTGTCAGAGCTCTGTTGGGTTCATGTGAACGTCCATCGAGTGAGTGACTGTTGCACGTCAAAACAAATATAGAACTCTCTGACCTGACCGGTGATATCGCTTGTCGAAAAGAGTAATGGCAGTACCAGGGTTTGTGACTTTCGTTGAGTCCTGCGTGAACTTCATTTCGTCACGTCCTTCTCCCATGGCGGCTCGACGACGAACGATGTGCGAATTGAGATGCTGCAAGACCAACTCGTCTTTCCCGATAATGTCGTTGGCCAATTGCAGTTTACGGTAAAGGCGCAGACTTCGAGCGAGAGGCACGAAGATCGTAGGATCGGCAAGCTTGAGAAAAGAATCAGATATCGGCGATGTGAGTAGAGAGTAGACGTTCAAACAAGAAAGTCGGAGGAACCGGGGTGCGAACGCGCTAAATTCGGAGTTGCCGATGACCGCACACTGGAGTCGTGCCTGTCGTTTCCCAGATGACGTGCTGCCTGCTAGCACAGACGGTGATGGCGATCCCATCCATCATGTGGCTAAGCTCGATTCTTTAGATCGTCAGGCTCAAGCCCAGCAGGCTCGTATCACGTTCAGCCACAGCTCGTCTCGCGAGCGGGATGTTCCCTGGCAAGGGTGCAAGTGGGGAATGACGAAATCCCCCTGAGTAGCTCAGCCATTTAGTTTCAACCAAAAGTTAATTTTGCCATTAAAAGCTAGCGGGAAAAGTAAAAATAAAACGAAAAAAGAAAGTCCATGCCAGAAGCAGGCGCACTAAAAGGAATACGATCCAGGAACGACCCGCTGATGCAACCGAAAAAGCAGCGAATGACGCAGAGGGATATCTCGAACAGTAGGCAAAGAAGGACAGGAAAGAAGAAAAAGAAAAAAGTGAGAGAAAACGCCCTCCCAATGCAAAGGTTCTTTTAGCAAGCGACTCGTCGCAGACGTGAATGCCGTGATCCCCTTTACACATTATCCATTACCAATAACGCCGGTTTTCTGCCGTCTTGGACTGCCAGCAAGCCAAGGGGTATACGGGTTTTGATGTAATTTTTTGATGGTGGTTGCAGTGCCGGCACCGCAGTGTATTCCGTAGGACTTATCCAAGCGGAAGATTGATGATGAGGAGGCGCACCGTCGCTCATGTCCGGAGGTGGGCGCAAGTGATTTCGAAGTTGTCCAATCAGACGGGTTCCCATCCGGGGACTTTGGTCCCTTCTCGTATCGTGACCCGACCAGCGGGTCTGTTCCGGTACTCCGTCTCCGTCGCAGTGGACCCGAGCAATGGCGAAGAGTTCAGCGGGGGCCCCCGGAGTCGCGGATTGAAAGGGAATGTCGGCCGAATCTCTTGTTTACCGGCCGGTGGGCGCTGTCTTCGCGTGGGCGGCGCAAGTGTAGCCAACGTGGATGATCTTGTCGGACACCGGGTGGCGGCCAACTGCAGCGCAGGCATCGACGGCGTGCACATGGTAGATGCAGCCGCAGACGGCGTACTTCTCGACGATACGAATGCACATTTTGGTGGTGTTGTTGGAGGAGTTCGTGGTTTAGTTGTAGCCGCCGCGACCCATTAAACCAGCAAGGATGTTCCGGAAAAGGGAATTGGATTGCTGAGAGGTGAAGAAGAAGAGAGACGGACGCCGACCGGTTGCTGGACACTGTCGAAAGGAATGTCGCTGGTGGTGAGTGCTCGGTGGCGGCCTGGGAAAGTTTACTTATACATTCTGGCTGGGGAAGCGCAACGGCCATCGCGAGATGTGACTCTTGGAGGATCAGTAAGGCTGCTGCGGTGCGCACTCGGGCCTCACGACGGATAGCTGTACTAAGGATAGATTTGCGCACTAGCCACGGCTGAGGCTGACCGGCAGACTTGGCCGCTCCGGGCAAGGTGCGGTCCTGCGCAAGCAGAATTTGGTCGGCGGGGGTGGAGGGGGGTGAGGCGCAGCAGCGATGCGGATGAGAATGACATGAGCGGAGGTCAATTGACGGCTGTAGTCTGACTTAATTGATCTCCACCACGTGCGCGACAGGCCGTGCGCCGCCTTAATTGCAGGGAGACCCGCGACATAATTGAGCCCGCTCTGGGTCGCTAAGCTCCGAAACGCCCCAAGTGAGGAAATATTGGGCGCATATTTTGGGAGATTTTGGTGGTGCGCCCGGAGGCGATCACCGTTAGGGAAATTAGGAGATACGAGAAAAGGGGAGGCGCAATGCCCATCGCAGAGAGCGCTCGCTGAGTACGGCGAGCGCCCGCGATGCTGCAGGAGCGGGTGCCGCTGACAGAGATGGCGCGGCGAGACCGAGACAGAGGGAGCGGGCGTGAGTCGCGGCGTCGGGCGCGGTGGAGAGAGCCGGCGGGTGTTGGGGGCTGCGGGAGCCGCGTGGTGGCAAGGGAGCCGATCGCAGCGAGACGAGCTCAGGCACGGCTGCGGTCATCCGCAGAATGGAGCCTCAGCGGGAGTCATGGGATGTGGCAGTGAGGTCAGCGCTGGAGGCGGCCGCGATAGGGCTGAGGCCGCTAGCCCGCTTTGGGCCGCGCTGGACACCGCTCTCTCTCACCTCACTCGGTCCTGCTTGCTCCACCCCGAGCGAGCCCACCGCGCATCCGCGCAGCATGGTCCTCCTTCTGGCCCGCCGCCCGCTCGGCTGACTGCATATGGCGCGAACCGCGCCATGACTCGGGACCCTCCAATGTGGCGAACATCCAGGGGTTCCGAATGTGGGGGGTGAGGCGGTGCAACCGATCTGCGATAGACGACCGTGGATGCCTGTCGCTCACCTCTGATACTCGCCGTTTCAGCAGCCGCCCATGTCTTCCGGTCCGTTCCTCTGTTTCAATGCGACGTTTCATCCGACCGTTCTGTTTCAGTCTGTCTACAAGTCCCGCGCCCGCCTTGCCTTGAACGGCTTGGCCCGGTACATGTATAGAACACGCTCGGACTCCCCACTGAAGATCTGCTATCCTCTGCCCACTTCTCACCTTCGGTTGACGGTATCTGCACGCCCAGCCGGGACTTGTCTCTCAACAATATTATCTGCTACCTTGCCATTATTCAGCGAGCCGGCATCCGTACGAGATGTATCCACTGCATCCTTTAGTTGCATCCTGCCGCCGGCATCGCGCCGCACTTCGTATTGCACCAATCCTCCCGGCGCTTCTACTTGCCTCTACCGCTCCTTATCCTTGTCTTGCCGCCGTCCGGTACGTGTGGAGACTTATTTCCCAATATAGATTCCAATATTTTGCTCGGCGCTCTGGTGTCGGTGCTCTGGTGTCGGTCAGTAGGTCATCAAGGACTTTGCCGGCCCGCTCGCTCACCGGTCATAATGGTATTGTCATGGCCAAATTTCACATTGTTTGACTTTGAGTGCTGTCCTGTGCATGACATCTCCATAGACATCAAAGACTTCTAATTGTTCTGCCTTGAATCGTGTGAATGTCGATGTTTGATATTCTTTTGATGCTGACAAACAATACGTTTGCACTAGGGACTTCTTTGTCCATGACTGAAAGATTCTGTGAACTGGTTTCTTAGGCACCTTCTCGTACATACCATCTTGCCTTAGTGTGCTTGCTACATGAGATGCTAGTCTGCAACTCCCACCCGCAGCCCTAGCCTGAACATGTGAAAGAGCGATATCTCATTCCCATTCGACTCAATTGATAGAATCTGGGCTATATAAGCATAATCTGTCGTCGACGTCCATCAGCCTTGGTTGAAACGACGATAGAGTGGCAGACACGACTGACGCTTAGGATCGTCAGTCTGCCGCAATGAGCTCCAAGATGCACACGACGGGCTCGTCAGGCCGAATTAGCATACATCTATCCTTATTGGTTCAGACATTCTCTGTCAGGTAGCTGCATCCAAATGAGGTAGGCGCGCGTGCTGGCAGTGTGAAAGTAAAGTGTCGAAACATCCACAATAGCAACAACAGAGGCCCGTGCGCGGGTGGTTCCTACTTTTACCATCCAAGCATTCGAACCTCTCTTCCTCCTCCAGACTTGCCCACATTTTCGAGATCACTAGCAGCATCGGCTCACAGCTTTTTCTGCGCTTACCATCACGAAAATGTCGCACTCCGGCATGAAGCTTCGCTCCGGCCTCGTCAAGGCCGCCGACGACATCATCGCCCCCCGCAAGGACAAGTCGCGCGTCACCAAGCGCACACCGCCTGCTCCAAGGACGCCTCTGGCCGCCGCCGAGCAAACTTTTGTCAGCAAGGTAAGCCTGCTCAACCGCATCGTACTGCAACACCTCACTCCTACTTCACTCAAACGCTCGACTGCCTTGCGCACAGTTGCTGACGTTTCTGTAAAAGTTCCGCTGGACTGAGAAGAGGGACAAGACCCTTCTCATCCACCTCATTGGCCTCGGAGGTGCCATCACCGATGAGGAGTACGCGAAGTTGGCGACGCTGTGGGAGGGCGCCACAGCCGACGACGTCCATGCCCGCGTCGAGTTTCTGCGAGCCCAGCAGATCCTCACCGTCAGGACGGAGGAGACAGCTGAGGCAGCTGCCGAAGCCGATCCCGAGTCCGCGTGGGCCGACAATGTCGACCAGTCCGCCAACGTCGAGGAGCCCGTCTCGTCGGAGACCTCCTCACCGCTCTCTTCACCTCTCTCCTTGGCTAGTGAGGCTCCATCACCACCACCACCATCATCTCCAGCATCTCTTTCCTCTTCCTCGTCCGCCGCTTCCGACGACGAGGGCGATGATGACAACGATGACGACGAGGCGCAGCCCGCTCTCAAGCCTGCGCTCAAGTCCCGGACCAGCACCACCGCTGTTCCCGGCGGCAAGTCCGTCAGATTCGCATCCCCGTTCATCGCCACGAAGAGCACAATTCCCCGGATGGGCAAGGGATCGTACGTTGACGATATGAAGCGTGGACACCAATGGGTCCCTGTCGCCACCGCTCAGTGGGAGGAAGAGATGTTCGATGCCGAAGACGCCGCCTTCTCCGCCTCCGCCTCCGCCTCTCCCCGCCGCCGCAAGCGCTCCGCCAACGCCGCTGCCGACGATGACGAGCTCGCCCGCCCCGCCAAGCGCAGCCGCAGCAGCAGCACAACCACCGCCGCCGCCGACGACGACGACAGCAGCAGCAGCAACGGCAGCGACAATCCCGACTACGAGGAGGAGGAGGAGGAGGTTCCCTACCCCCTCTCCCAGACTGCCCGCTCCCCGCGCGTTCCCCGCACACGTGCCGGATCCCCCTTCACCGCCAGCAACATCAGGTTCGCTGACGATGACCCCTCTGACTTCCCCCGCTCCTTCCCCAACAAGTACGCCACCTTCCCGAAGCCGGTGCGCGCCATTGCCGCCGTTGCCGAGGGCGAGGACTGGCAGGAAGAGAGTGAGGATGAGGGGGAGACGGCCGTGATCGCGGGGGACGTGTCCTTCGAGATGCGAGAAGAGTACACCCCCAACGTGCGCTTCACCACGGTCCCACATTCCCCTCCAAGGGTCGTCCCGGACGAGGGCTGGTCTGAGCCGTACGCAAAGGACCGCGGCGGAGAATGGGAGTCTGATGAGGGGGAGGGTGAAAGCGAGGAGGAGGAGTCTTTGGCGGAGTTTGGAGATGAGGGTTCTGTGGTGGAGGAGGCGGAAGAGGAAGAGGAGGAAGCACCTTGGCAAGTCTTCCAGCCGGCGCAGCCTCTCTACGACCAGACGCACGGCTTCTCGGGCTATCAACAGGTGGAAGGTAGCAGTGATGCTGCTTTCTATGGCGACCAGTTCATGAATGCCAACTACGGCGCGGCTGGGGGCTGGTACCCCGAAGCGTCGCAGGAGGAATTCGTGGACGATGGTTCCGCCGGGCAGCAGTACTACTACCCGCCACCACCTGTCGACGATGGCGGTAACACCCCTTACCCCGGACTTGGCAGCGCCCCGCCTGCATCAGTCGGCGAAGAAGAGGTCGCCGAGCATCCTCTTCAGGAGCAGCAGCAGCAGTATGAGGAGGAGCCGAGGGAAGAGGAGGAGAGTGATGCGGACGACGTCGATGACTGGACGTACTTCAACCAGTTTGACAACGGGTCCGTCTCGCCTACCAACCCTACGTGGGGCCAGTGGAACCGCTAGGAGTGGATGGTAGATCCCGGAACTCTTCTGGCTGATACCAGCTCATCGCTCGCTCAGAAGCTAACCTACCTCCCGGAGTTTGCAGTGCATTGACGATGGCGGAATTTCCCTCTTGGCTCGAACCGATAATGTACCTTTGTCATGCCTCGCCTCGCGGTGGAGAAGGCAGGTGCCGGGGAGAGTTCTCGAGATGTTTCTAGTTCATCCTCTCTTTGTCTCACTCTCCCCCTCCGGAGTTGCAATGGAAGATGATGATGGCGGAATTTCGCTGGCCAGATCACCGATGCGTCCTGTCAGGCCCACCGGCCCGTTTTCTGGGTGGCGGTGCCTCTTGGTGGGAAGGCGGATAGCGCATCGCTGGTTGGTATGTTTCTAGTTCATCCCCTCTCGACCGGCACTCCCCTCCTGGTTTGGATACACGTTTTCCGGTTCTGGAAAGGTTCTCTCCCGGTCTTGTCACGTCAGCGTGCTGGATGCCCGCATTTAAGCGCACCAGCATTCTCTCCACCGTCGCCATGAGTGCTGTATTTGCTGAGCTAGTCTCGCACTTACACCTCATATCCGTCACCATTCACCTCGCTGGACGAGCATTCGCCGACATTGACAATTCGAACCGATCCAATTACTCTTTGTTCCGAAGATGTGTACATAGTGCATACGAGGCCATACAGTCGTTACCAATCCGGAGCTGACGGATATATCCGGAGAAGAAGTGGCTCAGGACGTCTTCTCCCTCATCGCGAGTTTCTCTTTCTTCCATCTCTTGAGTCCTCGCAGGACGTGTCCCCCTTCTCCACAGGAACCTCGACTCCGGCCCTCTTATCATTTCAACCGCCTGTTCATTCTCTCCCATCCCTGGATCCTATCTCATGCGCTATTCGGAATTCCCATCCCTGGCAGGTGCGCGAGCGGTGCTCTCTCCACCACCTCCTTGATCTCCTCGACGATAGCCGACTGGGGCGCTGGAACGCCGACAGCAGCAGACACGACGACTGGCTTGCTCGCCAATGGGCTATCAGTACGCTTGGACTCCTCATCACCCTGCACCTCAGTATCCATCGCCTTCGCCAATGCAGTGGAAGCAGGCTCACGGACGGGATCCTCGGGCGCCCACTCCTCGTCATCGTCGTAATCTTCTTGCGGGGCAGAATTTACTGGGATAGGGCCGGAGATGACGGTCGAGACACCATGCGCCGGGAATTCGTCGTCTTCGTGGATGGTGCCGTTCATACCATTGGTCGACCAAGCTTCGGCGATCTCGATGGCAGTCTCGACGGTGACGGACTCGCGTCGTGGCGGGAAAGAGGGGGTTTGCTCGGCCTCCTTGTCTTCTTCTTCATCTTCCTCGTCGATGACCGGCTCGGCGCTGATGGTGGTCACGACGGACGGACGGCGCGACGTGTCGAAGGCGGAGCCGAACGGCGACAGATTGGCAGGCTCGCTCGTGGTGGTAATCTCAAAGGTGGCGATGATCGAGGACCTGCGCAAATCGCGAAGCCGCTCTTCAATCACTAGCGGCTCCTCATCGTCGTGGTGCCAGCCGTTCACCTTAACCTCGAATGTCGCCTCGGGAGCGACATCAGCCTCAGCCGGTGCGGCCTCGGGTTCAGGTTCAGGAGCAGAAATGGGCGCTTCAGGCGGCACATCTTCATCCGCGAGAGCAGGCGCAGAGATAGGCGCAAGCTCAGGCTCGGGAACAGCAGCGGCAGCAGCTGGCGGGCTGAACGCAGCGACGGCGGCAGCGGCGGCCTTGTCGTCCTCTTCCTTGATCCTCAGCTTCTCCTCCTGCTCCCTCTTTTCTGCCGACGCCTTTCTCAGCGGCTCGTACGATGCAAACTTTTCGACCGACCGACCGCGACCGAGTCGCGGCCGCTTGGCGTACGCGAAGCCAGTCACACGCTGATCGTCGGAATCATCCTGCGAGTGCTTGGCGCTAATGGGCGAGTATGGCGGCGGCGATGATGATGGTGCAGCAGCAGTGGATGCCAGCGGGGGGACTGCTGCGACTGCGGCGTACGATTCGCTGCTGTACGCTGGCGGTGGTGCAGGCGCGGCCGCGGAGCCGTTTTGCGCCGACGCCTCAGATGTGATCTTCTCCTCAACAGCACTGGGTGTCGCCTTGCCGTTGGAACCGTTCGTCCGCGTCTCCTCAACCTTATTTTCCTTCCTCTCGGACTCCGGCTGCTTCGATTTCGGCTTCGGCTTCGGCTTCAGCGACTTACGCTTCCGCCATTGCAAGAACAAGATTATGGAGCCGGCGGCGATGGGAATGCCCAGCACAACGCTCTTTCGCGAGAGCAGCTTGGCCGCGTGCTGCTGGTAGATGGAAATACTGCTCGAAGTCTGCGGAAACAGCGTACAATACGTCAGCACCAAAAAAAAAAAAAAGATGAAGCTTCAAGCAAACGCTGTAACTACCATTTTCGGCGCGGCGCTTGAGAGGAGCGTGCGATTCGCAGCGTCTTTCCAGACGTCTCAATTGCGCGCCCAGTTCGCACAGCGGGATATCAAACGCAAGGACGGCGGTAGCGGGCGGAGAAAAGGGCGGACAGAAAGGAGGATGGGCGGTCTGGAAGGCTCGCTGGTCTGACGTTTTGTTGATCGCTGGGGGCGTGTGCGCCGGAAGAAAGTCGAGGGTCAGGAAATGGCAGAAAACCAAGGCGCGCGGGGCTTTCTTATTTAAATGAGGTCTGCGACAGATGCGCTGTCCGTGTCGTAGCAACAGAGCTGCAACCAGAGGGGAGCGCCACGGCAGAACGATGGTCGCGCGGACGGTCGACCCACAATTACCAGCACTCAAGTCAGCCCTTTAGCCAAACAACTCATCGGGCGGCATGGATCGGGTGCCGAGAAACAGGACCAGAAGCAGGGCAACGGCAGGGAACGAGCAGAAAAAAGGGGACCGCCATCGGCCAACAACGGTGTGTTTACAAACTGTCGGGTGCAGACCGCGCCGGACGCCTGAGCGGCGGGCGAGAGTTTGGGCCCATTGACGTGTTTTGGCCGCCTTCTTCCTAGGCTCATCCCAGTGGGCAATTTGTCTAGCGTGATGCCACATCCGCCGTGGTGTCAGGTCACCAAAGCTCACCAAGCCGCCTTCTTTCGTGTTGTGTGGAGAGTCAGGGGGAGGACAATCGTCGCCCGGATCGGACACGCCCTGACTACTTGCTGCTGCAACCTGACCGCCGCGCAGCTGCTGCACCCGTCGGCGCCGTCTCTTCCTATTATCTGCGCGTGCGCCGCACATCATCATGCAGCGACGCGGGCACGTTCGCCGGTACGCTAAGAACGATCCCCTGCGCTACTTTTTTGCTTCGGAGATGCCCAGCCCCATACCGCCGCGCCGCCGCCGTGCTCGCCGCCTTTTGGTCGTTTGGCAGCCCAAGCAGCTCAGGGCCCGCCGCAGACCAGTGCTTCCATCCGTGCGTTGCTCCCCCGTTACTCTCGGAGCCTTTTTAACGCCATCCTTCACGCCGACGGGAAAAGCCAGGGAGCCCTCAATTAAGAAAAGCACCATCATTGGCAGCGGTGCGGAGGGAAGCAGAGTCATGACTGCCGCGCTACGGCGCCCCAAGTAGCCGACGTGGTGCAATGCTCCACGTCGCTCCGCCTCTTCCCCGCCGATGCGATGCGATGAACGACCGATCGCCCGCGATTCGTGAACGGCGGCTTTCAATCTCCCTCCGTGACGTCGCCAACAACACAGGTACGCGAGCGCCCCGCCAACGTGGGCGAAAGTGCATGCATCCATGACATGCACGTCGGAAAAGGCACGTGGGAAAAGGGCCCGGGTGCAGCAGGGCTGCATGTCCTAAACCGCTTTGGGAAGTATGCTCGGGCGAGGGCTTGCGCTGGCTCTGCTGTCAATATGTAACCGCGCCGCCGCTGGCGCTGTGTGGCTGTCTGGCCGCCACTTCCAGATAAACCAACCTTGAGTGACCCCTTACCCGGACGTGAAAGGGGTGAGAGAACTAAATGGGCTCAACCTTTTCGCAGTTTCGTCCGACGAGCCTAGATCGAAGGACGTGGTTCCGTGGTTGTATGCTTACATCCGCCGCACGAGCCTACGGATCAACCACAACTGCGGTTTCAATATAGCTTGTCTTGTCATTCGTCAGCCACAAGCATTCTATTAGCATCCATACCGCGTATGGTGCGATCTAAACGGCGCAGCTAAGGGCTTGGCTGTACAACTCCGGACTTCCCCTTCAAAGTCCGTCCGTAGCTACCTCCAATGCAGTCCGAATTGACGTCAGGTCAGAAGGAGGACCAGAAAGCAAAGAAGAAAGAACAGCAGGTACAAAGCATTATCGCTTGGCTATGTCGACTTTGCAACTGCAAAAACAGATCATACACGACACAGGGCTCAACATTACCCTGGAAATTCCAATATTCAATTCTGAGAAGGTGAATCTGTATCGTGGGTGCGCCAGTTGGCTTTGTACCTGGGTCAGATCCTCACGATTACAATATTCATTCATGAAAGCAAGAAGTGAAGATAGAAAGTCGAAATGGGCGGGATTACAATACGATGCGCCCCAAAAGCGACGAGGAAAGACGGAAAACGGGTGGACATTGAGAAGCTGGAACTGTAACCAAAGAGGAACTTGGGGAACGAATGAAGCGGAAATGGCGGGCGCAAGGTCTGGGGTAGATGATCGGGGGAAATAGAACAATCGTGGAACAAGGATGATTAGGGACACAAGAGATGAAACACAAAATTGGCGCTTATAGGTTCGTTCTTGGCGGCTTACCGTGTAAAGGTTGAGCTGAGTTTAGTGGAATGGGTCAAAGGAGGATTGAGACTCTGGCTCTCTGAGCTTGTCTGAAATGCAGGCGGAAAAAAGTAACAAGATTCCATAGTCATAAAATGGTAGTAGAGATATTGTGTGTCGCAATCCCCTTTCAGATTCTCGTAGTGACTTGACGCTTCTTAATGAAAGCGCAGCGTCTTATTGGAGCAGACGAGGGCACCAGCTCTTCAGATAATGCTGACGAACAACACGCTTTACCATAGATCCCACTATCCTGCTGAAACATGCACTTCTGAATGAGATTTCCTGGAAATAGCGAGATGCAAGAAAAGAAGGCGTGAAGGAAACGGATTCTGCAGCGCAATGCAAGGACTCAATTGAGATGTTCGCCTCGTGCAACCTATATGGCCGTGTGTCTCTACTAGCGCTTTATGCGGGTTGCATCTTCGCGACATATGGAGGCGATGGAGTTGAGAAGATCATGCCCAAGAGGTCGATGGATTGCCGTGTTCGCCGACTGCGCAAGGCCTGACGTTTCCCCGGAGAGCCGGCATTTTGCCCTCCGACAACCTCTACAGCGCTGTCTAAATGCTGGAGAGAGCACGAAGTCTACTCAACATCTGCCTACAGGAGCTTCTCCGCGCTCCGACATGAAATTTCCAAACTCATTCGCCTCATCAAGCGGAGCGCCCGCCCCAGCGGCGGCTGCTGCGTCGCCTTACAGGTGCCTCCCGTCCTGAGGCCAACTCACTTCCATCAGGATGTCTCTCTACCGGTAAGTAGCATTACCTCATACACTGGCTTTCCTCATTCGGATGCATTCTCCCGAGTTGGAAACATGCTTTCCTTGGCTCTTCAGCGGTCTAGAGCAGTAGTGGCTCAAACTGATATCTGCTCGACCCGTGTCATGGGCAGCCTCTTGCACGAAGAAACCAGGAAAGCTCTTTCCATTTTCCCTTCCCTCATGCGTCAACTTACTCGAGACGCCTGCGATTTTCTCTGACTCAGTAAGGCTAACACGAGCTATAGTCTTGCAGCGCTGGCCCGAAGAAGACAGTTTGCCCAGATGCATTCCGCAACCCATCAAAGCACGTGACTTGGACCATGAACTGCACCAGCCAGAATTGGTAATAGCGATGCAAGGATCCCTTTGCATTCATCCAGAAACTTCTTGCTAAGATGTCCTGCAGTCATTAGGCTTCCGTGTTGCCACCTATACGTTGCAGCCTGGTGTTGCTGTCATAGGGTCACGTGTTGTTCCCGTTACGCCTGGGCACGATTCTAAAGAAACGCGCGGGTTCCGTCTGCAATAACACAACACCCACCACCGCCCGCCCAACCCCGCCGCGTTTTCAACCGAATCAAACATTGGTTCAACGGTCGCACCCTTCGTCTCGATTCATCTATACGATCAAATAGATACAAAGCATAACCATGCCGGGAGGAAAAGGTAACAATTTTCGGGCCTCTACACGTTCTCAAGAGGTGGCTAACGCGTCCGTTTACCGCGTTATACAGGCAAGACTGGCGGCAAGACGGGTGGTAAGGGAGATTCGAACGTCAAGACGTCCAAATCGCACTCGGCGAAGGCCGGTCTGCAGGTAAGGCTGAAGCCGTGCTTTTGTACGTGACGCGCCACGTCACGGCAGAGCTCCCCATGACGCCTTTTCATCGTGTTTGATGCGCCCGAGAGAAAGCTGGTGATAACGTAGTCGCGCCTTAGTTTCCCTGCGGTCGCATAAAGCGTCACCTTCGCAACATCACCCGGCAGCGCACGCGCATCGGAGCTAAAGCCGCTGTATACCTTACCGCCGTCCTCGAATACCTGACTGCCGAAGTGCTCGAGCTGGCTGGCAATGCGGCTAAGGATCTGAAGGTCAAGCGCATCACGCCTCGCCACCTGCAATTGGCCATCCGTGGTGACGAAGAACTCGACACGCTTATCCGCGCCACCATCGCCTTTGGTGGTGTGCTGCCTCACATCAACCGCGCGCTGCTGCTGAAGGTCGAGCAGAGGAAGGGCAAGAAGGCCGTGGAGGTCTAGGTCATGTTTCGGATGATACTGTCTTTCTGGGAGGATGGAACCAAAAAAAGATAAAATACCCGGCCCGGCGATTGATATGGGCGTTCCGTAATGACACATGGCGGGGAGGTGCATGTACGACTATGAACCACGACCACTCGGCGCGCAAGGATGGCTGAGGGCGTCACATTTGCCGCGCTCCCTCAGACCGCGATAGGTCACCTTCAGCCGGTCCGCCCTCCCCTACATGTCTGTCGACGGACATTCAGTCACGCCAGCTCTCCTCTGACCCAGGCCGGCTTTTCACGGTCGTTGCTGCACGCTCTGTTTGCGATATTACTCCGGGTTGTTCGTTTCGGCGTGGCGGGAGTCCGAGGGTTGGGAGACCAGACGGCTGCGTAGTGTTAGCTTTAGTAGGCCAGGTAGGAAGCCTTCTTAATGTCGCGAGTAGACAATGAACTCTCTGCTATCTGGATGGCGGGTGCCGTGTATCACATCGACTCATGTTTTCAGAAGACTGACAACACGCCACCGTTGGACAAAGCTGCGTGATCCGAAGTGCATGACGGCATGGTTGACGCATCGAAGCATTCCCAGCCCCTAACGAATCACGGAATGGGCGATGCAGAGCTCATTGCTTTTTAGCAGAGAGGTCCATTCCACAGCGACGCTAGCATCGAAGCACCGTTGCGTGGGACCGTGCCGAGCGGCGCGAGCCACGGCGAACCATGGACACGCGCTCGCCCAACAGCATCGCCGTATGTCTCACAAGAGCGGGCAAACAAAGACACCCTCCATCTCGCAATCACATGACGGGCTGCAGCTGCGGGCGTGGGCCGGGGTCGAGGGGCAGCGCCAGTCAGGATCGGCCTCGCTGCTGTGCCTCGCGGGCGGGGAGCAGCGGAGGCCGGGTCGTCGGGCGGCTGGGCTGGCGCAGTGATTTGCCAGGCGGGCTGGGTGCGACTGATCACAGCAGGTGGGGAGGGATTGGACAGATGGGATACGGGGCGGGCGCGGTTGATCTGCAGCATGCTGTGCGACATGATGGTCCTGCGAGCGAGCGCGGGCTCGATTGGGCTCCTCGGGGACGCGCTGGCGGGCTGCGGCAACGGGCGGCTTGGGGCAGGCCGTCGAGCTGCTCGCCGGCTGCTGGCGTGCGGGCTGGAGAGCGACGTGGTGGCTGTTGCCGGGCGACGGCGAGGGCGTCTGGACGCTGGCGCGGCGCAGGCACATAGCCCACGCGTGTTTGCCATGACGATGGCGGGCTGTGCGGCTCGAGCTCGTTCTCTGCTGTCTAGGGGCGGGCCGAACGAAGCTCTGGCGTAGGCGCGCATGTGGTCCCTCCTTGGCTGGTTATTGCCGGGCGCGCGAGCAAAAGGGGTTATACGCTCTCTCACTCTTATTGATGCCAGCGCTCGCCCGCCCTCTCCTCCTCTTCCTCAGCAGTCTGCCTTGCGCTCCCCGGCCTCTCGCTGCGCTCCCCGACGCCTGCCCGCCGCCGCCGCCGCCTGGCGCTCTCCCGCGCTAACCTGCTTTCGTGACGAGCCACCTCTGAAATTTCGGTGCCACTGGCAGCGGACAGCCAGGCACTTGCATCGCGCAGAGACACGCGGCCGCCTCTTGCCCCTTCGACCAGCACTTAGCCCGCGCCGTGCCGCCGCGCCAGTGCCTGTCGGGCCTCAGCTGCTAGCGCTGCCCGCCCAAACCTCTGCACGCTCGCCGCTCTCCCCTCGCCGCAGCCCTCGCGCTCTTCTCTGCGCTGCAGCACTCGCACCCGCGCCGCCACCTTCAAATTCCGCCGCTGAAGTCGCGCAGCTTGCCAAGCGACAATCCTGGCCGTCGAAGCGCCGTTTCCTCGGATGCACCACGCGGCTCTTTGAGTTTGCTCTGACGACGCCGGCACGACGACACGACCACCCAGCTCGTTTTTTTCACCGCTCGACAACCGCACAACCCCTGAAGAATGAGCAACCACCCGCACGACATGTACTACGACAACCCGTCGTCCCGCTCGCCGGGCTCGCAGCGCCATCAGCCGCAGACGCTGCACCGCCAGCCCTCGCGCCAGTTTGACGCCTACGGCCAGCTCAACCAGGGCCTGTACACGCCCGAGGACCCCCAGGCCCGCTACGACGCATCCCGCTACAACGAACGCCTGAACGCGACCATCCACGCCGGCTACGGCGGCTACGAGCTGGGCGGCGCCCAAGGCTGGAATGCGAACGCCTTTGGCCAAAACAACAGCTTGGCCGCCATCAACGCGACCACCAGGATGAAGCCTGCCGCCCGCGGTCGCAGTGCCCTCCCGCAGGTACGTCTCCCCGCCATCCCAATCCCTACCGCTATGTTGACCCGTCCAGCAGACTTGGCTCGACCAGCCGCAGCAGCAGCTTCCCTCCATCAACACCTTCACCGGCCTCGGCGGGGCCTCGCTGGGCTCTGGCCAGAACATGCCGCAGGGACTTGGACAGGGAATCGGCCAGCCGCAGATGCGTCAGGACCCGTACGGTCCGCAGGAAGTTGACGAGGAGTTGATCCCCACCGCCATCGTCATCAAGAACATTCCTTTTGCCGTCAAAAAGGAGCAGCTCGTGCAGCTCATGACCGATCTCCGCCTTCCGCTGCCCTACGCCTTCAACTACCACTTTGACAATGGTGTTTTCCGCGGCCTGGCTTTTGCCAACTTCACGACTGCTGAGGAGACGGCGGTCGTCATTGAGACGATGAACCACTTTGAATTGCAGGGCAGGAAATTGCGTGTCGAGTACAAGAAGATGCTTCCGCTAGCGGAAAGGGAACGGATCGAACGGGAGAAGAGGGAACGCAGGGGTCAACTGGAAGAGCAGCACAGGCCTATGGCTGCCTCGCAGCTGCAGAACCAGCCGTCGCTCTCGTCCATGTCGTCCCATGTCCCTCCCGCCACTTCACCGTCCCCAGTCAACGGTAGGAAGCCAGGTAACGTGACCCGATTAAATCGTCTTGTCAGGACTAACTTGGTGTGTGCAGAAGTGGACATGAACGACCCGCAGGTCCTGCAGTTCTACTCCCAGCTGCTGCTTTTCAAGGAGGACCCCAACCGTGACGTTTTGGTTTTCCCCTCTACTCTGACCCCTTCCCAGCGCCGTGTCTGTCACACGATCGCGCATCAGATGGGTCTGTCACACAACTCCAAGGGTATGGGCGACCAGCGACAGGTGCACGTGTACAAGTACCCCGCCCCGGACACGAGTCCGCCGATGCAACAAATGGCTCCCACCAGCCATCCGCTCGATCCTCAAAGACGCGGTCTCAACCGCGCTGCAACGACCGATTTCAGCGATGTTCGCGAGGGCTTCTACGGAGGCACCCTTGGTCGCCAGTCATCTGGCCTCCTCGGCTTTCCCGATTCGCCGGGCGGTGGCTTGACTGCCGCCCCCAACCTGAGAGCTGCCAAGTCCTACGCTGATCTGCGCTCATACACGCCATCACCGGTACCTTCAACTGCAAGCTTTCCGGCGACGCTCGGTGGGAACATTAACAGGTACCAGGACTACGGCACCACGTCGACGAACCCCAGCCTCACGCCGACGGCGACTTCCATGGCCAACAGAGATGACAGCCTTCTCGTCAATGGCTTGAGCAGCATGAGTTTGGGTAGCGGATTCGGCCAGGGCGGCAGCCCTCGCGGCTTGCGTGGCATGGTTTCTTGGGAGTCGGAGAGGAACCCCGGCCCGATCGGCGGCCACAGATCTTTCAGTAACAACTTCGACGGCGAGCAGAGTCGCGAGCGCAGCCAGGGTCTCCCCACCCGCCAGCCTCGTGGACCCATCCCGGAGCGCGGCTCCGGCTTCTCCCGCGGAAGACAGAACGGTCACCACGGACGCGGAAGCGACGAGCTTTCGTCGCAGTCCGGCGTCGAAATTGTCGTCGAGTGAATGCAGCATACCCCGTCACGCCCATCTACGCACTAAAGAAGGAACGGCCGAAAAATCTTACACAAGAAGCCCCAATTCTTTAATCGCCAGGGGAAAGGGGCTTTCATGACGTATACGACGAATGATGCTACGAAATGTAGACCACTAACATAACGGGGTTCACGCTCCTCACATCGCCTTCCTTACTCGATCGATATCCCCAACCTTTCCTCTGGATTCGCGAAAAAGAGAATTAGTGACGATTTGGGTACTTGTCTTGCCTTCTGAAAAGAGACGAAGAGAATACAAAAGCATTTATGGGGGTGTTGGATTCACATTTTGGATGCTCGTTGCTGCTGCTGGTGCTGCCGCCGTCGTCGTTTTTTCTCACCATCACTTGCGGCCTTTCTTCAGTCATCGCTGGTCCGTTTTATTCTTTGCCTTCCGTTTCATGGCGGGCGGGATCTTGCATTGTATTATTGAGTCTTGTTCTTCCATCCCCCCCTTAGTTTGATTGGGGGTTTGCTAGTTTACCCTGCTTAGTATTGGTGCGGATTTTAAAGCAGGGAACGCATCATTCGACTGTCTTATCTCACTTTCCCCAATCTCTACTTTTTGAGAATCTCTGTTTCCCGTCCCCATCTTCTTTACGGATACCTCCGCGAACTTTTGGAGCGACATGACCATCACAACTCGCGTAATGAACGACTGAAAGATCACCGTCCCCCGCTCTTGTTTCACGCCAGCATTGCCCATCGCTCGTTGGCGAATGCGGTGGGCCGAGCACGGCTCATCTACGGTCCTATCCTCTCCGAGATACGGAGCCAAAGAGGAAACGCGTTAACGCCGCTCACGATCAAGATGCCATTAATGTCTACGACGACCGCGATGCCACCTTCCGCAACGCACGCACCAAGCAAAGAGGATCGAAAAGGGATGAGAACACCTGTCTCTTTTCATGTTTCGCTCACTCAATGCTGGGATGGCCGCCCGAAATGAGGTTCTACTATTTTCAGGGTGGCTCCACCGAATAAAGCTTATTACCTGTGGGGGCATTCACTTTACCATAACCCCATTCCTAAATTTGGATGGGCGCGATTCGCACTTTGCTTTATCTCCTTCCTCTCCCCTGGATTCATGCCGGACTTCCGGTGCACTGCCGCCGCCACCATCTAGTGCTCCGTATTCATTTAGGTGGGACCATCTTGCAGAAGATGTGCCGGTTTGCGGCTGTGGAACGGTTCACTCAAGCCACGGCCCAGGTTTCCCATACTCCGCAGTCACCCACCCTCTGATGTCATCATACCTTCTTATCAGTTCTCCATACCAGTGCTCCACAACCTTAGTCCTACGATCAATCTCGAAAATTTGCAGGGTTGATACTTCACGTTTCAGCTATTTGATTTCTTCTAGTTTGACTACTAAGCTTCGTTACTTTTCATGGAAATCTTACCTTGTCTTTTTCAATGTTGTGGTTTCCTCTACTGTTGGTTCCCGCTTTCGGTACTGATAGCTTACTACTTCCGCTATGCTTCAGCTATCACTTGATTTCATCATCATTTGTCCGAAATGCTTACGTACTTTGATCGAAATTGTAGCTCTGCTTTCGGATTCTGTCAGCACATTTAGCAAAGGAATGGGCGGAGCGCTGACTCCGACTTTGCTGGGTTCCCTTCATCTTGTCCCTTTATTTGCTTGTCTGATTGGCCCGTCTCCTTTTTCTCTTGGCGACCTATGTCATGTGGACCCGCATTGTTGGACCATTCGTTAATGGTACATGGTGATGGGATTGGTTGGGGAGGGTAGCTGGCGGCTTTGTTGTTTCGGTGCGGTATTGGTCTTTCTTTTTCCCTTCTACCCGTGGTTGATGACGGGATGGCCTTTTTGGGATGTTGGGGTTAGTTAGTAGGCTATGTAGAGTATGCAGAGCAATGCGAAGGATCATCTCTCTATTCTTATAACGTTCAACTGCTATAAAGTACTGTGTAGAGCTTACCACGCTGCATGCTGGTTTATGTACAGAGTTTGTAAGCAGGGGCCAAGAAGGGAGTATGGAACTACGAAGTGTACAAGGACACGAGTCACTTAAGTGAACTTCTACACGAGATAAGGAAACAACATCGTTGTCTATTATTAGGAGAAACCACTCGAAACCGCTCAACTGTGAAGTTGGAATAAGCGGACTATGTGTGTTTCCATACAAAGACTCATCCGATTTTCTTTTTCTTGGAAATAGAAATACGTAGGTGATAGAAAGTAACAAATATAGAACATCATACACAATGAAGACGGCCGATACATGATCCACTGCTTGTTTAGCCCCCGTGGTTCGCAACAGACAGAAAGAGAAAATGCGGTTCCGGATGAAGCTAGTGCCGGGAGATATAGAGTTCAGGGACCAAAAGCCCATTCTAACGACGAGTCATCGCATTGCTTAGAATTTGCTTGGCACTCACAATGACGACAACGAACTAATCTCAGCTATCGTTAAGGCGTCCGGCCCTTCCGCTCCGATATGCTCATCCCCAGACGTGCCTATCTAGCCTCGCTCCAGGTACCAAAAGCGTAGAACGCGACCATGAAAGGGTGGAAGAAGGATAGCATGCTTTGAGATTGAACCAGCTACTCCGTGACGCCGCCCCCTGACCCCATTGCAAAGTTAGTCATTTCTATCTCTTTTCCACGGGAGTTCTCCTCCCAGACACCACCGTCCTCCTCCATCAGCCGTTTGTCCTCTCCCCCAGTGTCCAGTCACCGAAGCACCCACTAAGACTGGAAAGAAATGAAGTGGCTACGAGTTCCCACCAGATGTTCGAACTATGCCATTGGTCATGCAACGCGTGAGGAATATCATCGAAAAGAAAAGGTACCCTGGTCCCCACGAGCAAAAGTCTAAGGCAGGAAAAAAAAAGAAAAGAAATCGAGAAGGGGGCCCATTGTGAAAAACTCCAGTCCGTCCAAGTCTTTACGCTCCCTCTTCAGCTCTTCTTCTTGCCCCTCAAAGTCTGTCCTTGGCCCTGGAAATGCGGCTTGTCATCGTCGCCGCCGTCTCCCGCCGCCGCCGCCCCCTTGCCCTTGACGGGCTTGATCTCGTAGCCGAAGAACAGCTTGCCAGGCGGCAAGCGCAGCGGCTGCGGGCCGTTGGCGTTGCGGCGGACGGTAACGGGCGGTGCGATGGCGGGGTTGCTGTTGGCGGAGGCGCCGGCGACGGGCGTCGAGGGCTTGGGCGTGGGCGCCTTGCTGCCGCGCTTCGACGACGACAGCTTGTGGCCGCCCGACAGGAAGTTGGACGAGACGGCCTTGGCGCCGGCGGCGGCCGTCGTGGAAGCGGGTGCGATGGCCGCGTAGTTGATGGCCTGCGCCATGGTGCCGTGCGGGTGCAGCGTGCCGCCCGGCAGCACGCCGCCGCCAGGAGCACCGCTCGCGACGCTGCGCGGCGTGCTGGTGCCGCTGGCGGCCTTGGCTCGCTGCGGCTCCTCGTAGCCCACGGGTGGCGCGAAGTCGACAGACAGGTCCGTCTCCAGGGTGCAGATGGCGTGCGAGTCCTGGTTAGGCTTGACCTCGAGCACGGCGATGCTGTAGACCTGGTCGTTGTAGGAGAAGGTGAAGATGTCGCCGAGCGTTAGGCACGAGAAATTGCGGAAGGCCTGCTCCAACACGGCCTTCGGGTCTGAGATTTCGAGGAAGTCGGGAGACTGAGGCTGCAGCTTGATGAAGTTGCCTAGTGGCAGGTCTGTCGACTTGACCTGGATTAGGTCGCCCGGCTCCAGCTGGAGCGTTTGCATGAGCTATTGCAAGTCAGCCAAACTACATCCTCATCCTTTTCCTTGCAAAGACTAGACATGTCGATCCAGAATATTGTAGGTACGCACCCAGTATGGCAGATATATCTTGCCCTCCTCGGCGGTGAACTCCAGCACACCCGCGTGCGTCCGCTTCTGGGCCTCGCCGTTAATCAGCTCGAAGAGCATAGGGTACGTGATGTGTAGGCGGGTCAGCTTGTCGAGGGCCGAGGGCGGCATGAAGACCTTGCCGCCGTGGTTGGCATCTTCGCGCTCGGGGCCGGGCATCATGGCGATGGGGTAGCAGCGGAAGTACTCGTCAAAGCGCCGGGGCTGGCCGCCGCGCATGCCCATGGCCTGGTACATGGCCATCTGATCGTCGTTGTCGTAGTAGTTGCCGCCGAACTGTGTGCCGCGTAAGGCGGGCGTGCTGTTAGTGGGATGGAGTGGTTGATGGAGGCGGCGAGAAGGACTGTACATACCATGGTGGCGGTTAAGTGCTCCTTTAGCCGATGATGGTGGAATGTGAACGTGTTCGGGGTCCGCGGCTAAATGTATGAGGTGCGTGCGGCAGGGTGGCGTGTGAGTTTGAGCTGTTGGCAGTTCTGGCGATGAGTGAGCCGCGGGTGAGCTGTGCTGTTGCTGGAGCTTTCGGGAATGACGCAGGCGACGCCCGCCCGCTCCGCTCGCGAAAAGCCGCGCGACCTCTCAGCCTTCACCCTCTCTTAGCAACATTCTAGCACCAACCCCGCGTTAGATTGTGCGCCCGGCACCCGATCGCTCTATTCCGCCATCCGTCCCCTCGAAAATCTTTCCGCACAGATAGCTTGTCGCTGCGAATCCGCCTTCAATTGCCTCCCAAAACAAACAATCCACCCAGCTAGAAATGTCCGCCTCGCGCCCCAAACGCGCCCCAGACCTGCCCTTCCCCGACGGCGGGGCGGGGGCCTCCGACGCCTCGAACAAGAAGCCGCGCTTCGACTACCGCAACCCGTCGACGTTGGCCGCCGACGCGCCCGAAGAGGACGCCATCCTCGAGGCCGACGAGATCGGCAAGGCGCAGCGGCAGGTGAAGCGCAATGCCGTCAAGATTGACGGCTACGAGTCCGACTCGAGCGAGGAGAACTTCGACGCCCGCGCCGAGGAGAAAGCGCGTCAGGCGAAAGCGGCGGAGCAGGCGAGCAAGGATGCGGACGACGCCGACATGTTTGCCGACTTGGAGGAGGACTTCAAGGACGGCGACGAGGACGAGGAGCTCAACCGTGAGGGCAAGGGCAAGAAGAAGACCGTCACGTTTTTGGAGGAGGACCAGATAGAGGGGCAGGTCGCGGACAGCAAATCGGGCGGGCACGTGTCGGCGGACTTCTCGATGGATAACAAGGGCAAGGGCAAGGCGAAAGATGACGATGAGGATAGCAGCAGCGAGAGCGGTGGCGACGAGGAGCGCGACCGCGTGGACAGCGATATGGACGAAGAGCTTGGCGCTGGCTCCAAGAAGAAGCACGCACCAAAGCTCGACGCTTTCAACATGAAGCAGGAAAACGAGGAGGGTCGATTCGACGACCAAGGAAATTACATCCGCAAGGCGAATGACCCAGATGCTGTGCACGATACATGGCTGGAGGGCTTGTCGAAGAAGGACATGAAAAAGGCGAAGGAAGCGGAGGAGAAGCGCGAGGAGGAGCGCCGCAAGCGCGCCATCGCAGACGACCAGGTGCTCACCAGTGACATCCTAGCAACCCTCATCACCCGCCTGGAGCGCGGCGAGACCGTCCTGGAAGCCCTCGCACGCCTCGGAACCGGCAAGAAGAAGGAAAAGCCGAAACCCAAGTGGCAGAAGAACAAGCGGAAAGCCAATGGGGGCACGGAGAACGGTGACGCAATGGATGTCGACCCGGCCCAGAAGGAGGAGGACCCAGCGGAGAAGCGCCGCCGCGAGGCTGTTGAGACTCTCACCGGTGCAGCCGACCAGTTGCTCACGCGCGGCCAGTCAGAAATTTACGAGCAAGAGCGCGAGCTTTTGATACGACAATACAAGCGCGAGACAGGCGACGATTGGGTAGATCCGCCGAAGGAGGATGAGGCTGTGGGTGAAGGGGAAACCAAAATGTGGGAGTACAGGTGGTCCGATGCCAGGGATGGTGGCGAGAGACACGGCCCCTATGATGGTCAGACGATGAACGCCTGGAGTGACGCAGGGTACTTTGGCGAAGGAGTGGAGTTCAGAAGAGTAGGCGAATCGGGTTGGGAACGAGTTGTAGATTTCTTGTAATTGGTAAGCCACTTACCAGAGGTTGGAGGGCGGGACTTGATCAAAATTTGAATATACCACAAGAAATGCATGAGCGTATTCTAAATCACGTTTTGCGCATCTAAATCCAATATTTTTTTAACGATTAGCACCGCCTTAGCTGATATCATTACCGCTGTGCGACGCGAATTTCTCAGCCTGCGAAGCTCTAAACCCCATGCCTCTTTTAGGCACGAAACATGCCTAGACGGTCACTCAACCTGCTCAGATGGACATTACACTAAGAGAGCTCAGAAGAATTCCCCATATGTGACCACCACTGAAGAAATCGTAGCAGTGCTCAATGCACCTGCTCATCAGCTAAATTTATTTCTATTATCCGTAAGGTGAAGTCCTGCCACCGCTATGCTGAACTGCTCAAGAGAGAAAGAGAAGAGAAGAAGAGAAGATAGAAGAAGAAAATAGCACTCTCGCGGTTGCTATGCAGAAACCAGTCAGCAAGCGAGAAGGATGCAAATCAAAAAGGACAGTCCCCTTAGAAAGGAATGAAAACCGCCCATGTGCAGTTCTCCACCGCTCGGTTGTCGATGTGCCCGACAGCAGCCCTGTTATCCAGAAATGTGTTTCGATTACCCTCAGCTTGTCCGTGAATCCTCCGCCCTCCACGATCCGGTGGTGGGTTATCTTCTCCAACCATGGCACTGTATCGGGCTGACTGGACTACCGAGGCTTTCCGGCGATCCGTCTGCCGCACCGTCACTGCTTTCTCCTGGCAAGCTTCCCCTAGCTTGTCTCCAAGTCCTCGGACTCTGATACACCGGTGGCGGGCTTTCGATTCGCACCTCTGAACTTCTGGCGTGTCCGGCAGACCCTGTCCTTCCATCTCCTTCCCCTTCGGCCTCGCTGTCTAGCTCACCCTCTACTGCATTCACGATTCTCAATCCTCCAGGCGGTGCAACGCCCCCTACCGCATATCCTCTGCTTGGATCCGGGCTGCTTCCTGCAGTTCCTCCTACCGCAGGCGATATCCTGAAGTAACCCCCACCCGACCTTGTCTCAGCGGCATCCAATTCTATAGGTGGCAACCTTGAGTTCCTAGGGGATTCTAACTCGGCGGGCGGCTTTTCCCTCGGTGTTCCGTCGGCTTCACTAGCCGTGCGAGTATGGCCTTTGGCGGGGTAGTACTCTGAAACGCCACTCATACGATGCGGCGCTATACCACCACCAGTGGCGCGAGGATACCCGTCCAGTTCGGAAATGCGCGGTCCCTTTTCGTTTTCTTCGGGGATGGTGGAAAGGCGTGGAAGGAGGCTATTATTACTATACTCTCGTTTCCGGCGGCGGCGTCTGCGGAAAAGCAGGAGGGTGACAATAGCGAGAAGTGCGGCCGAAAGCGGAATGCCGACGGCGCAGCCGACTATAACGCTGTTGTTGGATGACGAAGATGATGCGCCTTCGCTTGAAGATGTTTCTGCTGGAGCGGCTGCAGTTCTCGTGAGGTATACGGTCGAAGCGGCGCCATTGGTGGGATTGCCCACGACAGAAGTGATTACCGTGGTCGCAAGTGCAACAGAGGACTGGGAAGTTTCTTTTGGCGACGACGAGGTGGAGGGATCAGCACGTGTGGATACCGGTTTCGATGTGGAAGTAGCTGCAGGCGCAGGGCTGGTTTCAGATGCAGAACTAGTTGCAGGTGCAGCGCTAGTTGCAGTTACGGATCCCATGCCGGTTGGATCGGCGCCTGTAGCCATTGGCGGTCCATGATCAGTTGATGAACCTTATTTGGTGGCCCTTTAGGGGTGTCAGGGACAAAATTTCACGCAGACGTACCGGGAGATATTGCGAACAATGATACAGCCTTGTCCTTACAGCAGTTACTACCTTGGATCAGCCATCATCCGTGTACAAAAGCGTAGCGCAAAGCTGGTGCTTACCCGCTTCTGTCACCGTTGCAACAGTACTGGTTGTCGCTGCACTCAAGCAGAGCGACATTGCCCACATCGGTGCCGTTCGGGGTGCCTTTTTCAAATCAGCATCGCAGTGTCCGGATGTTTGCTTCGCAACATACCGCCAAGGCAATACTGGGGACAGGCGGCGGAATCCCAGGATCGATCTGTGCAAGTGTAGCGGGTGATCCAGTCCTCTTCATCGAAGTGGCAGATGCCATCGTCAAGACACTGCCAGCCTTGGGGGCAACAGGCGGCGCCTGAGCTGGAGGAGCTGCACGGGATGTCCTTGTCGGCGACGCTACCATCAGGGTAGTAGCAGGTATTGGCGGCGCGGACGGCAAGCAAGAACAGAGTGGCCGTAAGGAGCGGTATAACGGCGCACATGGCTGGGGCGCTCACGGCATACGGACAGGCGAAGGATCGCGGAGGGTGGGTGAGAGGGGCGCCCAAGGCCGGCTCGAGCGTGGAGGAGGTGTTGGTGGTTGGGCGGGGGTGTCGCGAGGGTGGTTGGAAGCAAACATGAAGCTGGGCTCAGGCGAGGCACGAGGTGGCTCCAAAAACAACTCTGCGCAACGGTGTCGAGATGCACAGGCACATGACGTCGACGCTTGGGGAATGCTGCTGCCCTTTGCGGTAGTCGCGCGCTCTGGCGGCAGCGGCAATGGCAGGGCAGGGCCATGTGAGGCTCGCGTATCGGTCGGGCGAGGAAGGTGGCTCGGGCAGATCGCAGATCGCAATCATCAGAGCCAGCGCGACAGGCTGTGATTGCGAGGCGCCGTCTTGGTGGTAGCACGAGGTATGATGGGGGCCCGTTTCAGAGCTTAGCCGCCGTTCGTCTACATTCCCTTGTGTGGCTAGACCAGCAAGCCACGCTGGCCGCCGCAGCGACTAGGAGCCAGAGAAGACGGCGCTACGCAGGGAAGCTGGTGCGACCGAACCCACAAGCTGCCAGCAAGCGAAGCTGAGAGACAGATGCGCTGTCCCTGCTAGTTGACCTGATTCAGCGCAGCTGCACAGCGTCGTTGTGGCTTCAGAGCGGTGGACTTCAGGGCGGAGCCACAACAGGCAAGGGGAGCGTTTGGGCGGAGATGAAACGAGGCCAGATGTGGCTGGGTGGAGTGACTGCAGGCGGGGAATGAAACTATGACCTCATGGCCCCCGTCGCATTACT
This sequence comes from Lasiodiplodia theobromae, assembly GCF_012971845.1. NCBI lineage: Eukaryota > Fungi > Ascomycota > Dothideomycetes > Botryosphaeriales > Botryosphaeriaceae > Lasiodiplodia > Lasiodiplodia theobromae. The sequence continues at coordinate 938,403 of NW_023336355.1, read as the reverse complement.
CGTGGCCGCCCGGCCGCCCGCCAGCGCACTTCCCCAGATGCTTTCCGAGGAAAGAGCACGGAAGAGGGCGGAACTCCCGACGCGTGTTAGAGTGCGGAGGCATTTAGCTTTGCGTCTTTGCTGTTTCCCGCGCTAGCCTGGTGCAGATCCTCCACAGCCAGAAGGAGCTCGGAGGCCCGAGTGACCCTTCCACACTCCACCACCCGCAAATTCTAATGGATTCATGCTTCAATCGCAGGCCTGGATTCCCTTGGTCGCTGGCAAAACGTTCTACTCCAACAGATTCAATCCGGTTGCCTCATCAGGAGATTTAGACTAACGCCCACCACGGATCAATAAACATCTGAGCCGAAGATAGTCCCTCCATAAGGGTAGACCGACCAAGCAAGCCCTTTGAGGGGTGAGGGGTCCGTAACAATAACATCAAATTCTTTCCCTCGACGACGGTTCTCCGCCTCCCGGTTTAATCTGCCGAAATCATGTCAAACATAGAGTTACGGGTATAAGGACCCTTGACAGCAGCTACCCAATGTGATATCTCTCACCCGCTTATACCCAGCTACTCCACTTTCTTACTCAGGATTATAAATTACTACCATTCAACTTAGGATTCTCTCCAAGCCAGTTCATCTCTTTTCCAGCCCATCATGGCCGTCACCAAGCCCCACATCGTTATTGTACCAGGTGGTTGGCACTCGCCTAAACACTTCGCCCCAACTACAGAACTTCTCGAGGCAGCTGGCTATACCGTCCATGGCGTGAATCTCGCTTCCGTCAACGCCTCTCCGCCGCTCACGGATTGGCGCCCGGACGTAGCAGCCATCCGCAGCACCATCGAAGCCGCCATCGGCCCCGACAACAACGACGTCGTCGTCGTAATGCACTCTTACGGCGGGCTTCCCACCCAAGACGCCATCAAGGGGCTCAACAAGGCGAGCCGCCGCCGCGGCGGAGTCGTACGGCTCGTCTTCATCGCCGCGTTCCTAGCTGACGAGGGCACGTGCCTGATGGACTACATCGGCGGCAAGCCCATGCCATGGTTCGACGTGGACGAGGTATGTTTTTGCGCAGAGCGGCAACAGCCACCCAATGCATCGATCAAAGACGCAAAAACCACGGTCAACTAACATCCTTAAAACTTCCAGAGCAACAACACCGTCCTCCCCTTGACCCCGCACCCCACCTTTTATGGTGACGTCGACCCCGCCCTCGCAGACGTCTCCGCCGCTACGCTACGGCCGCACTCGTACGCCACCTTCTTCAATCCGGTCGGCCCCAACCCCGCCTGGAAGTTTGTGCCGTGCACCTACCTCGTGTGCGAGGACGACGCCGCCACCCCCGTCGAAGCCCAGGACTCCATGATTGAGTATGCCAGGGCCAACGGCTGCCAGTTGGACTGCGTTGAGAGGATCAAGGCGAGCCATAGTCCATTTTTGAGTCAGCCCGAGTGGACCGCGGCAGCCATTAGAAGGGCGTGTGGGGAGGAGGTGGCCGAGTGATTTGAGAGATTGGAATCGTTTTGGAGAAAGGAGGGTATCAATTTGGCTTGCGGCGAGAGTTAGAGAAGATAAGAGAGATTTATTATGGGAAAGCGCAAGTCTTAGGACATTGATGAAATTGAATCTGTTCTGACCCTCTCGCACGGCGGTACTTATGGCAATCAATTCACTGACGAAATAAAAATCTACAGTTAGTAGCTTTCAGATAGTTCTCGCGATCACTGTAGCACAATATGAGGTCTTCCGAACACAAAATTTGTGGAGATCCGCCATGAAGCCATTTCCTCTACATCCAGTTGGTTTAGAGTATCCCAAGGGCAGACAGAAGTGATAGGGCTTCAAGCCGTTTCGAGAAGCGGAAAAGGACCCCGAGCAAACATAAACCTAGAAACAAGTGTTCCACAAGCTTGTCGAGCCTTTCCGAGATGTCGGAATTCATAAAGCCCCTTCGAGTCATGATCCACTTTTTCTTTCGTTGCTTCCATGCTCCTTTTCCCTTCAAGATCCCCACAAGAAAAATGTAAGATACCTGGTCTGCTCTGCCCGATGGTGCAATACCTGGTTTTCATTTAGATGCCTTTGAAGACTTTCTTAGAATTTGACCAGAAATCCCTGACAGCCCCAGTTCATAACGACAAAAGCCTCCTCCAATCTCCCATCAGAAGAGAGAAATATGACAAGGTAACGACACCGCACTAAACGATATAAAGGAAATGAAAAGGGAGGGAGGAGACAATGAAGAAGGAAACTACCTAGTCTTTTGAGCTATCGTTGAAAGTAGGAAAGTTGAAATTTTGAGTTTTGAGCTTTTTGTCATCCGCAATACAGGTTTCTACCACACCGACACGAGTTGCGAACATCTCCAGAGAAAATCCAGAAAGAGGGGATCTCTTTCTTCTCCAAGAGTCCTGGCAGAATAAAATCCCGCAATACACCAAGAAGGAGAGCCGTTCGTTTGAGCAACATCAAATGCCAGGTAACGACTGAACCTCCACGTCCAAAGGAGAAAAGTAGAGCCACGCGGTCCAAGGAAATTTTTTGCGTATCCCGTGTCCTGTATACTCCCGACCTCGCTATACGCCATATTTACGCCGATGTTTGCTTGCCAAAATGCTGCAAAAAGAGCTGTGCAAGCCAGAGTCCGTTGCCATCATTCACCATTCGCAAAAAACGAGTGATAGAAGGAATGGGAAAATTGTCGTGAAATCAACCAGTCTTCCTCTTTTTGCGGGGAGACTTGGGCTTGGCAAGACCATCCTTGTCACCATTTTCGGCTGGGCTGTTCGATCCGCTGCTGGGAACGCTCTCTACAATGCGGCCCCCTCCATTCTCCGCTCCATCACTTGCAGTCTCATGGCCGAACAGGCTCTGAGTAGGATTTGCGGGAGAGAAGCTCACATTGTTGTCGACATTTCCGAAATCGAAATCAAAGTTGTCGTCGGTGGGAAGTGACGGCATATGGTCATCGTGCACACCGGTTGCCGTTGGAGCAGCATCTGTGAAGTAGTTGTCGCCATCCGTGTGAATGTATGTATCAAGGTCAAAGTCATTGGGCGGCGCATTTGCATGACTGTTGTACCAGCCGGGGATGGAGCCACCGGGGCTCATTGGGGCTAGCCGATCGGAAAGATTCTGCACGCGAGCGGCCTGTTCTTCCTGCAAGCGCTGAAGCATGTCAAGTTGTTCTTGATGAGCTCCAAAGTGCTCAAGCGTCGGCATAGGCGGGGGTTGAGGGTTGATCAGAGCGTTGTTTGCACCATTGGAGTCACCGTCTGCTGAAGGAGTGGCTGCGTTCATCAACGAGAGCATGTCCTCGCGCTGCTGTTGAGTCAGGGGTGTGTTACCGTCTGCTGTTTGGAAGTGTGACAGGGCTGCGGGGAAATCGAATTGCGGGCCCGTCGTAGCCGTGTTGGAATTTGCATTGACGGAGTTGATGACAGACATCATGTCTTCTGTGTTCTCCGGAGCCTGTACTCCCGGAGATGTCTCGGATTTGATGGCTGGGCTGGGAGCGGCCGACGTGAAATTGTGGTCAAGTGGCGTTTGCGGGCTGGTGCTTAGGTTCCGCGGCCTTGGCTGTCGCTGCTGTTGCGGAGGCTGGAAGCTCTGTGACCGGCTATGAGTCCTGGAACCGACTCCAGGGCGGGATGATTCTGGGCTCTGAGTCGTAACGTGCGGGCTCGGCGACTTGGTTTCTCTTGCCGTAGGGGGAGGCAGCAGGGCCAGAGGCCGTTTGTTGGGACGGGGCCCCGGGGATTTTTTTGACGACATGTCGACGTCGGGGAAATCGCCCATATCTACAACACTACCCTGGTTCTGGTTATTCTGAGATATCGACGAAGGGAACATGTCTGCTAGGTTCATGTTGACGCCGTTCTGACCCTCGAGGCTCCGGTTGTAAAAAGTTGCGAGGAAAGTGAGGATGGCGTTGATGGAACTTTCATGGCGCTCGTGCATTTTCTGGAACTGGCTGGCTTGCTGATACCATTGCTCGTTTTGACGGCGCATCTGCTGGATGATGCCGGAGATCAGCTTCTGCTGCTGTTGCAGCTGGCGGATTTCGCTGCGCATGGTATTGTAGTCCGACTTGGAGATGAGTTGCATGTCCTTGGCCGAGCCTTCGCCGTTACCGTCATTCTCCTTCCGTGTGTCGTCATCGCTGTCGTGTTTCTTGTCGTCGTCCCTCTTCCGTTTCGAGCTCGACTGGGGGTTCTTCGGCTTCTGGATGAGCCAGAGGAGCTCGGGCCTTCCGCGCTTGAAGTATTTGTTGAAGTACTCGCTGGGGGTCTTTTTGTCGCGGCGCTCGGCTTGCTTCATCGAGTTGTCGGACAGGCCGACCTTTTTGTGGAACCCGTACATGTTCAGCTGTCGCACGAACGAGGCATAATTGTTGTGCTTGAAGAGCTCGGGGATCAGCGTCTTGGCAAACTCGTCTTCGTCCAGGACTATGAAGGAATTGCCGTCGTCAGACCATCGGATGAGGTCAGTGTGATTCGAGTTGTCCAGGAAGCTACGTCATATGTGAGCCTCGCGCCCAACATTCCGGAGGGCTAACTTACCTGCTGAGCTTCTGCACAAACGGGGGAATCTGCTTCCTTTTCGCCTGTGCTTCCTTGCGAGCTCTCAGAGCCTGCGCCTCCAGATCCTCATCGTCTTCGTTCTCCCATGCATTCTGGCCCATGTGGTTGTATCCGCCGTACTCTCGCGAAGTGAGCTGATGGTTATTGCTGCGGCGGACGAGCTGGTTGTTCGGCACCTGGTCGGCGGGAAGGCGCTGGCCGTTGGTGTAGGACATGCCATTCTGGAGGCCAGCTATGAGGTTTGGGTCGTAGAGGGTGGGGTCGGTGTAGGCGGGAACGCCGTTCATGGCGGCGGGGTCACTCCAGCCGGACATGAATTGGTCATTGGAGTACTGTTGCGGATCCTGCGAGTGCGGAGTCAAGCCCATGCCGCCCCCGGCTGAAGTCTGCTGGTTCACCATCGGGGAGGCGCCGGGAGCGGGTCGCTTGCGAGAGGGAACGGTCCTTTGCATCGAAAGGCGGGCGTCGGGCTGGATGCAACTGCGTGGGCAGTATCGAGGCCCTGGGCCGGGCCGAGTCGGTGGTGAAAAGCCAGCCAAGCGCGCAAATCAAACGAGGTGCGGTCCACGCGGGGTGACGTCAAGCTCCTCGGGCGGAGGCGGGGCGCTGGAACGAGAGCACAGCGCAGTGTTGCGGCGTGTTGCGGTGGGTGCAGTGCAGTGGGCAGAGGTGGCAGCGGTCGCGGTCTTGTAGGGCGGCGGGGCTTGTTCGCAGCGGCTCGTCAATTGCAGAAGTTTCCACCGATCAAAGGCGGGCGGGAGCAAGGGATAAAGAGAGCGGGTGATTGCGCGGGTGCTGGCGTCGGCGGATGTTGAGGCGGCTTGCGGGAGCGGCGCAGTGCAGCGGACGGGATAAGGCTGGCGATGATGTCTTTCGGTGGATGTGGGAGCCTGGCTTCGGCGCGGACTGGCCAGCAGCTGGGGCTTTGGCGATTAGATAGCTACAGCCTTGGGGCGCGGGAGGAAGCAACGGCGTCGCGGAGGGCCTGAGGAGCGGGCTAGCTTGAGTTGGGCAGGGCGCAAAGAAAAGAGGGCCGTCGTCGTCTCTCTCGCGGCGGCCGGCCGTGGTTGCGGGCGCTCCGCCCTGCCGCTTCGCTCGGCAGGCCCGTGCTCTCGTCGCGACAACCACCGCGCTGCGCGACGCTCGATACGCTCTGCAGATTCGATCCCCATTGCTCACTTTCCCATCACCGGCTCCACTTTGCCATCACCGACCCCTTGTCCGCGCTGAGCTTGGCCTGCGTCCTGACTCTCCAGCCCGTCCGCTAGAGGGTCCCAGCCCGACCGCCTACCAACCGCCTGAACATTCAGCCCATCGGCCATTCAAACCTGGTCGATCCTCCTATTACGCCGCATGCGTAGAGTATACGCCGCGCGGACTCAATCTAATGCGCGCGTTCCGTGATTTCGCGCCCACTCCGGCTATCAGATCTCGATTAGGCCCAGCGAGCAGCACATGCAGCCTCTCAGCGTAGAGACAGGACGGCTGTCGTACGATGACCATCCCGGCCTCGCTGCAATTAAGTTTGACCCGATCGTCCGGCCATGGCCGATGCATCCTCTCCGCGCTGCTTAACCGCCTCTCTGGACTACAACCAGGTGCGATGCAGTGAACTGCTGCTATGCGTCTCTGCTGCAGCTTCCATAATCAACACCACTGCATTCCACCAGAGGATTGCACCAATCGGCCCTACTTCCTCAGGCCTCGGATTGCCTGCGCCTTCCTCTGTGGGCCAGACCGGTCCATCATGGCTCGCCTTTTTATCCCGAGTGGTCGTTTTGAGGATAGCCATGAGCATCAAAGCCCGATTGCAGCGCCCGCTCCGATGCCTGTGGCCGGCTGCCTCGCGCTTGGTCCGACTCAGCCACTTCCGATCCTCATGCAACTAGTTACGTGGCCGTAAGTGGGCGCTTTCGCCTCCATGGGGCACTGAAGAGCTGCTCTATGAGCATGGTAATAAGTGTAGTTTAGAAGCAGACAAGAGTGCCATCAGTTACGCCTCTGTTGGGAAAATATAACGAGGCCTGGATGATCATCCTATCCTTATGCAGGAGATGCGGGTTTCGGATGGATGGGAAATTTCATCGCCAACACACGAGATCTCGCACCCATCAAAGCATGCCCCTGGTCCCTGTCTTTCGTTCCGGCCAATCGGAACAAGCGGCCTGTCTACCAACGGCCAAATGACGTTCCACCGCATGGGTGACCCATGCCACGGCGCAGTCAGTGCCGTGGTTGGTTTGCAGGCTCCCGGGCCTTCACTCCTCCGCAGCAGCGTTTCGGCGCTTGGGATTTAGAGTCTCCCAACTCGGCAAGACTCCAGTTGCAATTTTAGCTAACTCTTTGGAACTGATCTCCGTGCTGATCGCGCCGAGGAGGTTTTGCAATCCCTCATCTTCACCCGCGGCTGCAGGCGAGCCAGCCGTCGATTTGATTCAATACACCCAGAGTTACTTACAGCAGAGCTCCGGAACGCTCTCTCAACAGCCCTTACCGGAGACCAAATCTACTGCCCGCTGGGCCGTTGCCAGTCTCCGGCATATTAGCCGAGGGCCGCCCAGGTCGCTCCGCATGTAGCAGGTGCTCATTTGTAACGGCTCCTACCATGCCCGCTCCACTTGTGCAACGCCGATTTCGAAGGCCGCCCCAGATGCAGGTCGCTTCTGATTCAACATAGCGTGACTCCTGGGCATCTACTATTTGCATTTCCTCCTCTACCTATTGATCCTACTAGATGAACACATCGGATTGATACGCTCGATTGACTCCGATTTCCTTCACTTTGAGAAAGTGGGCTAATTGGAAATTAACACGGGGTAATGGCAATTTCATGCAAACGTCTTGTTCATTGTGTCCAAGCGTGCTCTCTACGCCATCTCTGCAGTCATATGCTTGTGATAGGTGGGTTGCGGAAAGTTATTCGCGCAACCCCCACATGCTTTGGAAACCGGCTTTTGGCACTTTCCCATCCTTATCGAAACTTTTGCATGCTTATCGCTTCCAACCCTGCAAGCGAGACCCGGTCTCTGCCGCTTGCACGGCTCTCCACATGAAATTAAGCTATCACTCATGTAGCCAGGCATCAATCCACGTGTACAAGGCACCCATGACTTAGTGCCTTATTTCTCTTCGCCTGAATTTTTTTTTCTTTTCGCTAAAGCAAAGAATGGAAGTTTCGAGGAGCTTCTCGGGGTTACGAAAGACCCACCGGCAAAATATTCTTTTCTCTTAACATGTGGAGATAGCGGGATTTGCCAGGATTCAAGCTTCTCTTTCCCCGTCAGTTCAGTGCTGACCTCGGAGAATACCTAGCTCTCCAGCGACGCACTTCACAGTGCGTTTGTCGCAGCACCTTAAAAATTGAGCACGGTATGGCCACCTCAATTTCTCCTTATACGATTATGAGCATGAAACGGTATTTAAGCTGCATCATAAGCTTTGCTCTGGGCAGGAAAGAAAGATGAGCCCATTCATGCCTTCCGTTGTCATGTAACCTGTATGCATTCCTCGTTCTTTGAATGAAAATAGTTCTTTCTGGCTGTAAAATGGTTTAATCATTTTCCGCAAATAATTTCTTCTTTGTACTTCTCGTTGTACTTTTTCTTTTTTCCTGCAGTTTCCCCTAGAAACGATTCTTTCTCAAGCGGTTCTGACACAACCGACTGCCGACTAATTGCGATTGAACTGCAGGATCAGATGGCTTCCGCCCCAGCTTAGCAACATGCATTTATGCGATAGAAACTCTCATGAGGGGCGTAAGTATGCGACGAGGCCACGAACAGAAGCATGTGGCGGAGCGACTTGGCTCCCTCGGCTGTGCTAACTGCAAAGAGGAGACCAGAAATTGACGATGGCGTTTAATGCGAACAATAATTAACTAGGCGGGTGTAGAAGACAAGTCCGGCCTGCACAGCTGTGACAACCGTTCAGTATGAAGGGGGATTTTGTCTTATGCCGAGTTATTAGCACGGCGCTTGCGCCAGAAAAGGAAGTAGAAGGGGCTGTGCGTGGAAGAAGCCTCAAACATAGGCTCCCAACACCATCCAAACGCTCCCCTGCATTCGAAGCTCGCGCAAAGAATTGAAACAATACAGATACAACTGTGTCGTTTGGCATATTGCCCATTCGAGGTTACGAGAACGACGATGATCAAAGGCCCGGCTTCGTGCACCTAGGGTCACAGGATACGAACAAAAACAGCTTGCCAGAACAAGCAAGAACGCCAAGTCAACATCTGCTTCGCCACGGCGGCAGTGCTTCGCCAAAGACACAGGCCTTTCTACCACAGGGCTTACCTCCCCAGCTTCAAAGACATTTCAACAGCACGCCACTGCATCGATTGCTTCATGGCAACGGGGAATTTCCATTGGCGGACGACTTGTAAGGGCTTGACGAGGTTCCAGCCCCAGAAGTCCCAAGCGAAGATATCACCATACAAATAAACGCCCTATTCCGCCCCCAAAAAAGGCACCCAGATGCTCGTCCAGAAGGATTTGATCCCGGAAATTCTAGTTTCAAGCTACATCCCACAGCGCGCACAGACTCGTAAGGCAGCAGTCCCGGCGCTTTATATACTCCCCGGCCCCCGCGCCGTTGAGACTGTTTGCACTCAGGTCCCGTTTTTTGAACGATAATCACCGACGATGCTCGGTCCCGTGTCGCGCTTTGCTGCTCTGGCTGCGGCCCTCTTGACAGCCACGCCTGTATCAGCACTCGACTTTCCCACGACTGATTCTGGTCAGCACCCAACAGCTGGCAACCCTACCAGCAAAAAAAAAAAAAAATAAGAAGAAGAACCATCCTGCTAACAGGCAATCGCGCAATTACTAGATGCTCTCAGTTCTATCGTGAAGCAGATTTCCAATGGCGTTGTCGAATTCGATGTGGAAGATTATTACGGCCTTGGCCTCTTCCCCGACCCCTATACTTGGACGGAGTCGGCTACGGCGTGGGACTCTTTGGTAGGATACTGGTACCTGACAGGCGATACGACGCACAATGCTGCAGTGCAAACGGCACTGGTCGGACAGCTGGGCCCGGCACTCGACTATTTGCCCCCCAACCAATCGCTCCACATGTCGAATTGGCGGCAGTCTAGCTGGGCTCTCGCCGCTTTATCTGCCGCTGAGCGAGGACTGCCTGTTGAGAGCGAGAGCGAGAACGTGACTTCGTGGGAAGACCTCGCGCGAGATGCCTTCGACACTCAAGTCCCCCGCTGGGACGACACAACCTGTGGCGGCGGTCTGCGAACCGACATCTTCATGTTCGGCGATGAATACAACTCCAAGGACTCGCTTTCTCAGTCCACCTTTTTCCTGCTAGCTGCTCGCCTGGCCCGCTTCACCGGCAACCAGACCTACGTCGACCTGGCTGCGCGGGCCTACGACTGGATGCGTGAGGTGAAGTTGATCGATGATGACTTCGCCGTGTACTACAATGCATCCACAACACAGAACTGCTCTCAAGTCGACGACACGCAATGGTCGCAAGCCGCCGCGGCCATCGCATATGGAAGCGCCGTCCTAGCAAATATCGTAAGTTGGCCACGAGCCCCCATCAAACGCGTCAATTAACACCACCACCTCCACAGACTTCATCAACCGAATGGGCGGACCGCACGACCTCGCACGTGGAGCATATTCTCAACTACTTCTTCCCCTCAGACATCCTAACCTCCCCCGCCTGCACGGACGCGTCAACCAACTATTACTGCTGGGGCGAGGCGCACGCCGCCGAGGCCTCGACGCTGCGCTGGCTGTCCCTGGTCCCCGTCTTCCAGCCCACGACCCACGACAGCATCCACGCCGCCCTCGCAGCCACCGCCAAGGCCGCCGCCGACGCCTGCACGACCACCGACGGCGGCGCTTCCGCCTCGTGCAAGGGCCTGTGGAGCGTCAGCGACGACGATGAGGAGCAGTTCGACGACGACGACCCCAGGACCGACGTGCCCAGGAACGCCACCATCGGCCTCGGCCAGCAGGTCGTCGCGCTCGAGGCCCTGCAGGCCGCCGGCTTCATCCTCTCCTCCGCCGACGGCGTCAACGCGAGCTTCGTGCTCCGTACGGCGAACGGCACTACCGCCACCACCACTACTTTGAGCAGCAATGGCGACGGCTCGTCGTCGTCGTCGATGAGCACCGGCAGCGCGAGCGGGGCGTCTGGCACGCAGACCGGCGCCGCCGCTGCGGGTGGCCTGCTGAGGGCAGCATCTTCGGCGTGGGGGTCGTTGGTCGTGGCCGGGTTGGTGGGTTTCGCGACGGCGGTGTTGGTGTGATGATTACTTCATCCTCATCATCTTCCTCTAAATCCGTTTTGGGTATACTCTTCTACTACGCGGCGATGAATCATGCAACCGGAGGCGGCGCTACGCGATCAGCCCCTTTTTTCAGCTCTGTGAATACCCCTCGAAAAGGTTCTTGTTCGGAATTTTCTTTCATGTTAATATAGGATAATTTACGATGAAATAAATATGATACGCTACCACATTTGGACTCTATTACATGCGTGACCTTGCGATGCTGAACGAATAGCGAACACTAGTTTCGATGACACTAGTAGATACGGTAATGTGAATTTGTGTGATATACAGATTTCGTAGTCCTACTGATATATACATTCCAAAGGCTTTTTCAAAACCATCATCGTCCCTCCGATCACTCTCCCAAATCAACACCTCCCAACGAGAAGATAGGACCAAATGCGGAAATGAACGAGACAAGCAACAACATGTACATAATAATGTAGTTTAACAGCGAATAGTTACATACAAAAAAAAAGGGTGACCCAAAAGCCAAGAAACCCACTACACCGCGCACCTAGAAGCAGAGGAAATTTTCTTTGGTATCTTGGGTCATTATCTTCAACAGCTGCGATAGAAACAAAAATACAATAACAATAGCTCAGAGAGAGGGGTTCAACATCGAGGTTCGTTTAACCCACCATCCTCTCTCGGTTCCTCTTCTCTTTTTCTTCATGCTCCACCGTCTTTGGCCCGTTCAAGTCATGACTGACGAAGAAGAAGACTTGGCCTCCAAAAAAGGGAAATTCAAGACAAGGAGATTGGCAGCCATGTGCCTCAGTGTATCTTCACTCTCTCCCCTCCATTTCGTTTCCTCGAGGTCCTGGTACTTCACCACTCTCTCTCACACCAACTTCCTCCTCCTATCTGTTCGGTCCAAAAAGCCCTCCCCTCTCGTTTCTCGAACCTCCAAAAATGTTCCTTCCCTGCTGCCGATCCCACTCTTCACGCTCCCTCCTCTGTCTATCCCTTTCCATGTACTCCCGGTCCATCCGATCGCGCTCAACACGATTGCGATCAATGCGCTCTCTGACTACAGCCTCTTCGTGCCTCCGAATCTGTTCATCACGTTGCTGCGCCGCGGCGACTTCCTCGCGATACCGATGCTCACGGTGAGCCTGCGCGTGCGCGTGCGCTTGAGCCTGAGCCTGTTGATGCTGCGCCGCGGCCGCTTCTTGCTGGCGGCGAATCGCCGTTTCCTGCTCACGCCGCAGGATGGCTTCAATTCCGCGTTGGCTGGCCGAAGGAACTTGACCGGCGTAGCTATGTGCATGTGCATGCTCTTGGGCTGTGGGTAGACCGTGATGTGCTGGCGGGGCAGGAGGCGGAGGGTAACCCATGTGCGCAGTTGGCGTATGTGCAGAATTGCGAGCTGACGGCGGGGGCACAGCAGGTCCAGCAGAAGAGAAGCGAGAAGCAGCGTGGTCAGCCTGGCTTGGGGTTGGCTGGCGCATGTAGTGCGACTGCGCATACGAAGTGCTTCGGCTGTGGTGCTGTGCAGCTTGGGCTTGAGCTTGAGCTTCATGCTCTCGCCTCATTTGATCCTCACGATCGCGCTGCTCAGCAAGACGAATGGCACGCTCGCGCTCAATCATGTTCTCATACGCTTGGCTTTGTGGCTGGGCATAAGACAACGTGCGGTTTTGAATGGCAGCTTGCTCGTTGCGTTGGGCTTGCTGTTGCGCCTGTGATTGAGGCACTAGCTGCTGGACTGACTGCGGCGGCGTCATTTGCACATACGGATTTGCGGCAAGAACAGGACCTGGGTTTTCACGAGCTGGGCTAGGCACAGCGGGGATGGGCTGCAAAGGCGTTGGCGCTTGTTGGCGAGACGGTTGCGGGTGTGTGTATGAAGGAGTGCGCGAGTGGTGCGGCGTGTGTGATGGAGTCGGAGAATGGACGTTTCGCGGCTGTGCCGATGTGTTCAGCTGGCTAAGAGCAGCCCGGTGGTTGCTAGTATACTGCTGACGCCCGTCGATAGGCAGCGGGGCCTGCGGCTGCTGCAGAGTGGCTGGATGCGGCGAGCTTGTCTGAGATACCGGGGGCGGAGGTTGTGAGTAAGTAGGCCTCGCCCAAGGATCGCGCGATGGAGGCGGCTGAGACTGTTCCCGACCCGACACCTCCATGGGACGGCGCTGAGGCGGAGCTTGCATTGGCGGCTGTTGTGACGGTTGGAGATAGGCCTGTCGGGCAAATGGGCTGTTGGGCGCCGGCGACTCCGTGAAAATCTCTCTCCGAGGGTATGCAGGTGAAGAGCTTGACATCGTGACAGGCGGCGGCGGCGGCGGAGCAGTGGTCTGATGAATGGGCCTTCCTTGTGCCGAATACGGCCGCTCGTGAGGAAGCACACTTGCTCGGTCGTCAACTGGTGGTTTCTGCTCCTTGGGCTTGGACGGCTCGGAAGGAGCAGGGTTGAGCAGATCTGCCAAGTTCGATGTCTTCCGAGGCTCCGCCGGCGCGGCTCGCGGCGTGGATTGGACAGGAGGCTGAGGTGGAGCATAAGGCTGCTGACTTTCTTCTCTCTTTGGAGAGACATGTCTCGAGATCCGTCCAGGAGGTTGAGCGATCGGCAGTTGGCTAGGTGTCTCAGTAAGATGGCGAAGAGCCGGTGCCGCACGCGAGAAAGCACCCTGCTGAACTTGTCCGGGCCTTGCTTCCGCAGGGCTGGGTGCCGGCGGCTCGGAGCCCCTTTGTTGCGGTAGTTGCGGTGGGACGCTGGTTCTGTAGAGCGGGTGATGCGCAGCAGCTGACGAGGCGTAGATCTCTTGCTGCTGCGCTACTTGAGCCTCACGCTCGCGTTGCTCGGCAGACATACGCACGTAGCGAGGGTCGTGTAGCTGCTGAGCTCCCGGCAAGCCTTGGCTATACTGCCGCCTGTGGTGGTGCTCCGCGTGGACATCTCTAGGTGCTTCCGGTGGCGCTTGCCGCATGTCGGTTTGTACTAGTGGAGCTCTAGAAGGCTCACGCTGCGAGAAAAAGCCACGGCGAGGACCAGGCATCTCATGCTGCGGCGGCTTTCCGTAGCCTGAAGCATGGCTGCTTGGTGCGGGCACGCTTGTCGACGCAATGATGGAGGTGGGAGGCGTAGATGCGGACAACGCAGGACTGGCTTGGGCGAGCGGTGGGAACCGAGACCCTGCTTGAACGTGTGGAGAAGCTGTTCGAGCAGGCAGGTCAGTAGCTGGAGGAGACTGTTTGATGTCTACGATCTCAGCAGGGGTGGGGGCTAAAGTACGGGGGATGGTCGGTTGAGTAGTGTCATAACGGCGCTTGGTGGAGGCTGTTGGCGGCGGTGGGGGGCCAATATCCTCACCACGATTCCGTCGATCATCTGCAGCCTGTGCAATCTCGACAAGCTCAGGATGATTACCAGAGTCGGTCTTCCGGAAATACTCATTTTTGACCATCGCCGCAGTCTTAGTCCCCATCTGCTTCGCGATCGCGTGGAAATCTGTACCGAAATATCCTAGATAGTTGCGGAAATCAGTGGATTCGTTCACAGACCAGTAGCTTGACATGCCGCCAGCACGGGAACCGGCGCCACGACCTTTGGGTCTTTCAGCGACCGGGGCTGACTGAGGCACCTGGAATGCAGCTTCACCGAATTGACCGCCAATCTCAGGTTGGACAGATGGCAGACGGGCCAGCAGCGCTGCTTCTTCCTCTGTTCGGGGAACTCTGTTCGGGTCAATAGCCGCGTCGCCTGGGTACAGGTCCTTGTCCGTCTTATGAGGAGATCCTGCCGGGGCAGGGGCAAGTTGCTGTGCCGCACGTCCCCTTTTTGTGGCCTTTTCTTTTGCGACACGCTGGCGTTTGGCAGGCTTCTCGGTACTCGGCTCGACGGTCTCTCCTCTGGTAGATGCGCCTCTTTGGCGACCAGGAGTCGGGGCCGGGGTAGCGTGATCGTCTTGGGCCTCCTTATCACCGAATGTGGGCGCTGCAGCGCGCCGGGGCCGACCACGTTCCGTCGTTGTAGCAACAGCGCCATCCTCGCCATCGACCTGATCAGTGCTGGCAAACGGGATTGCGGTCTTCCTCCCCTTGGGAATTCCGGCTCTTCGCTTGGCTTTGCGGCGACCGGTCGGGGGCTTGTACTCTCCATTCCACTTCGTGGCGTAGTAGTGGTTGATACATTCTCTGAAGTTGCGGTCAGGGAGAGCTTTGGCGATTTCACCCCAATCCTTTGGCGTCTGTAGGTAAGCAGTGACCAAAGCCTTGTGCTCCTCCGGCGAGAAGTTATCCTCAGGAGGTTCGAAACCGAAAGTAAGTATTCCCTTGCTGGGTTCCCGGAGGCGGTTGGTGTTGACGAATTTTCGTCTCTCGAGTTCGTCGTCCGGCAGCATGTCTGGAATCGGTGCCTGTCCGTTCGAGAAAGGATTTTTGCTTGCTTCCTCCTCCCGCCTCTGCTTTTCTATTCTCTCCTCCTCCATCCTTCTGGACTCAGCAAGTATGTTCTCAAGATCATAATCCGTAACATGACGTTGCCTATGAGCGGGCCCTTGAGTGCTGGTTTCACTTGGAGATACCGCTGCTTCTTGCTCTTCGGTTTTCTCCTTTTCTTCGCGCATGGCAGCGTCTTTTTCCCGGTGAGCTGACTCGAGACCCCAATGATGATACTGCATGCGGAACACTTGCAGAGCCGTATCCTGGAATTCTTGCTCAGCACGGATGCTATTGAAGAGCTTGTCCTTGATAGCAGCCATGATATTTGTCCTAAGCGCTGTGCTCTCCTGGTCGGGATCAGAAAGGGGTGTCGGTGGACCTCGGTTGAGGTAAGGTAATGAATGAAGGTCGGCTTCAGTGATAGACTCATCCTCACTAGAAGCACTCTCAACTCCGCCATCGCCTTCTTCAACACCGTCGGCTTCGCCCATTTCGACGTCTTCTGACTCCTCCGCTTTCGGAGTAGGGAGCTTCGGGGGCTCGACTTTCGATTCAGGTTGCACAGATACTGGGGACACCTTCTCCTCCTCCTTGTTCTTTGGCGGTCCCGCTACCGGCCCGTTCATAGAGGAGGTGGGAGACTGCATATCATGATCCATCTTCTCAGGCTCCTTGGTCCCTGAAGCTTTTTCGGTAACCGGTGATGTCTCGGGTACGGGAGCAGGTGCCGGTTGAGGGAGATCATTCTCATCGACGCGAGACAAACGCAGCAGTGTCTTCAATGGGCTGCTGCAGCGGAAGCTGCGGTCTTCCAGATTTTTCAAGCGAGACTCTAGGCGGGCCTTCTCGCGCTCGTATCTGGTCTGACTTTGGCTGAAAAATTCATCGTCTAGATCCATCTCATCGTCGTCTTCGCTAGCCTCATCGGACTGCGATTCGCGCGCTTGGGGCTCTAATGGTTGAGGTGTGGTTGAAGGCCGTTCTGCTTTGATGTTCGATTCGGAAACCGCAAACGCGGAGTTCCGTCTGGCACTGAGCGTTTCCAGGGCCTCGTCACGGGATCTTATCTCGCTTGCGGACTTACGACGAATAGAGACAGTGTCATGCGCTGAGGGCGTTGGCGTCGCAGGTCCGCTGACGGGAGAACCGACAGCGAACGCGGGGGACCTGGGTCTGCTCGGAGTGTATTTATCCTTTTCGTCGCCATCGACATCTCGTTTTGCAGGCACAACAGGTCCAGGGCCTCGAGGATACCGGGGAGCATCAGGCCGAATCCACTGCAGATTCCTACCAGGTATTCCCATCATCGGAGCTCTTGGTGCATTAATTGGCTGCCTCTCAGCTTGCGGGAAGAGAGCAGCGCGAGGTGCAACAGGAGGACCCCGATCAGCTTTGGGGCCAGTAGGAATGGCTGGACCCGGGCCGAGCCCGGCATTGGGTCCTCTCGGAGACGTGCTAAACGGACCCGATGCTCGCGGTCCAAGCGGGATATTTGCAGCTGGAGGACCATCGCGAGGCGGAACAATCGGAGGAGGAACAAGCCGACTGTGAGGTTGCTGCGGCGACACAAGACCTCGGGGACCGGTGGGGGGAGCTGGGATAGGTGGGCGAGCTTGAAGGGCCGCTGGGCCAGTAGGCGGTGCAATAGGTGGCGAAGGAGGACGAGAGCGAGGCGCTACGTCTTGCTGGTCAGAAGAGGGCCCAGAAGGCGGAACTGGAGCTTGACTCGGCACGGAAGAGCCATTATCAAGCTTAGGTTTAGACGGTTCCGTTGTGGAGGGGGTAGGTTGTTGGATTTCAGGAGCAGGCTTCTCAACAGCAGGCTTTTCCGCAACGCGAGTAGCCTTGGGGCCTGTAGGCGCAGTAGGTGGGACAGCTGATAAGGCCTTGGGAGCACTCGGCGGAATCTTGGGGCCGGAAGGCACGCCTGACGCGGGAGCGGGCGGTTGTGCAGGTTGCGGAGGTCTCCAGACGTTCGAGGTTGGAGTTGTGAAAGTAGTGGCCGGTTTTTGGAATGACGAGACGGAGCCGAAAGCCGGCACCTGCGGGGCTTGTGGGGGCGGAGAAGATGCTCGTGGGCCATAACGATCTCTGGAGGCCTCTGCACGTGCGGCTATGTAGTCAGGCTTGTCCTTGGCTGACACAGGCTCTTGTGCAACAGAGGCGCGCCGGCCAGGGAGCAGTTCCCTGGGTAGGTCTGACGTACTTGCGCGGTCTACTCCGCCGTGACCGGATATTGAGGGATGACGGGGACTTTGGTGAGACGTGGAACTCGCCGCGCTGGAGTAACGCCCGTCGTGAGCCACACTGGCCCGCCGCATGTCCGTGTCCCGTGAAGATACAGGATCGCGTTTGTATCTGTCGACCTCCCTATCATCTCTGTAAAATGGCCGGTCATCATCACGACGGTCAAACCTTCGGTCGTCCCTCCGGTCGCTTATCCTGTCATCACGGGATGGTTCCTTCTCCCATCTTGGACGCGGAGACCTGCTCCTCGGTCGGAAAGAGTTACGTTCGTCGGCGAAAGACCCTCGCCCACGTCCACGACTGTCCCAATCGCCTCTTCCTCGACCACGACCGCTGAATCCACCACGGCCGTGGAACCCAAAATTGCTGGATGGAGGATCTGAGTAATTGGACCCTGCAGATGGAGGGCCATCTCTCGCGCTTCTACGAGCGCGTTCGATGTCCAGCTCCCGAGGGCCAAAATCCCGCGAATCACGCGAGTCTCGAGAGTCCCGTCCCGGAGAACGTGCGCGTGGCGAGAGCGGTCTGTCTCGCCGATCAAAATGCCGATCCCGGTCGCCACCACGCCACGAAGATCCCCCTCTTCCGTCACTCAGCGGAGGTGCATCGCGCAACTCACGATACTCGGAACGGCCCCCAAAACCTCTGCCTCGTGGTCCGGCGGGCACGGAGGCGCTTCCTCCCGGTGGCGGGCCTCGAGTTGAGTCCGACAACGCCTTGGGACCACGGGGAACGTCTCTGGATGCTGAGCCACTGATGGAATCCGGGTAAGGCCTCCCGCTATTGGAATCGTCGTTCCTGGGGGTGAAACTAGAGCTGTACGTAGACGCTCGCCGGTCGGTGTATCGTGGAGGCGTTCGATCACGCGATGTGTAGCGAGAGTCGTTAGGATATCTAGAGGACATCCTATCCTCCTTCCCTTCTGCTGGCGGTCTGAAGTCCAAGTCTTATGTCCTAAGCGCCAGCCAGCATGAGTTTTCGGGCGCAATGCACCTACGGTTGTCCAAGTTAGCCACATGGTTGAAGAGCTTTGACGCTGCGAAAGCGGCGCGAATTAAGTGAAGGTACGAGATGAGGCGTTGAAGAAGGTGGCGCAGTGCACAAAGCGTGCGATCAGACAAGGATCGACGATGCCATGCATGCAACGGGTAAGCGGTGAATTAGAAAGGAGTGCCGCCCTTGCTGTCCAAGTCATGGAGAAGAATTCCCATGCGCGAGGCCAGCCCCCCCAACGAAAGGGTGAGGAAAGGACAGATCGTGGTGGACAGCGCGGCAGAGGTCACTGGGTCGGCCGTCCCAAGCTTCAAGGGACCGGTACCACGACGGCGGAGCCCGATCTCGGCAGCGTTCCGTGGGTCCGCGCGCAGCGGGAGGACGCTCATGACAGGCACAGCGAAGCGGGGCGACAGGGGCGGAGGCAGCGACGAATACGTACCCAACTTCAGATGACGGTGATGGCAGGTTGAGATGCAGATGGGTCGGGTCGGCGAAGTTGTCGTTTCAAAAATAGACTAGCCGGGCGGGTAGCCTTGGCAGCGTCCGAGCGCCTTTACCGATCGCCCAGGGAAGGCGAGACCAGAGACAAGTGCCTGACGGGTGACAACGCCCTGACAGGCCGGGCTCCACACGCTGGCAGGAAGTCTGCTTGCACGCACCGCGGGACTGCGGCAGCACAGGACGGGGCAGACGGGGCGCGCGCTGCTGCTGCTGAGCTCGGGCTGGGCTTCTGGCGGACCTGCAGGACGGCGAGCGCCTGTGCAGTCGCGGTGCACCCTGGCTAGAGGCCTTGACGTGGCGGTTCTCGGCTCCGCAGGCTGCTGCGGCTCGCGGACGGGCGGTGGTGAAAAGAGCGGCGGTGGTTTACTGGGCCTGGCGCATCACGATGGCAGGCGGGGCGGGGGTGGACGCGCGGGAGGGTGCGCGTGCTGGGCTGGTGTTGTTGCGGGTGTTGTCAAGAGATGAGAGGAGATGTGAGACGAGAAGAACGGACCGGGACACAATCGACTGCGGGTTAGGGCCGCTCCACCGCCCTGGAAGAGCACTTGCAGAAGCTCTGCGCTCCCCATTCCGCATGCGCGACGCTCATTGGCTGGCCATTTCAAGATGATGCGTGGGAGCCCCGACGGCTGGAGCTAGCCCATGCTATGCGCAGCCCAAGCCCTCCGCCGCGCCGCTGAAACATTGAGCGAGGGCGTGTCACCCCAGCCTGCACTCCCGCAGCCTTCTCGAGCAAGACGCGGCGTCTGTCAGCGCCTCCGCCTGGGCGCCGGGCGCGAGAGCCGCCGGGCCAGCGCCGCTGCGCCTAGCCGCAGGCATCGCCCGCGTGTGCTCACAGCGTGCAGGGCGCGTGCAGCAGAGGCGCACGCCGGGCAGCCAGGCTGTCGCCTTAGCCGGCAGCCCGTCAGGGGTCGGATGAACCTCAAGGTTTTCGCGCCAGATGCGTGCGGCGGGCCAGGCGCGGAATCCCTGCTTCTTTCTCAGCCCGTGAAGTGCCCAAAACAAGGGGTGCTGTGGGCGATCAGCCATGCGCTAACGTTCCACCGAACTTGGGCCAATCAAAGCTGTGACGTCGTTCGAACTGCGGGACCGAGTTCACATCGGCCAGGCGCACAGCACGTCGCCCAGCGAGCAGAAGGCAGCGGCGGCCGGGAGCTGCACGAGATGATTGACGCACATGGTGGTGCCGCCGCCACCGAGCAATGCCGGGGAAGCTGATGCCCTTGGACGGCCATCTGTGCCCCGGAGAGATCGGGCGAGGCGCCACGTGCTGCAGAAAGCCCTGCGCACGTCCTGCGGAGAGAGATGAAGCATTCGTCCGGACCGCTCTCATCAACGAGTACGGCGTTTCCATCTCGCTCTGGACCACCGCTCCCGTCCTGCGCCTCATACGCACGGCATGCATCAGCCTTGTCGCTGCGAATGCCGCGCTGGTTCACCCGGCAAGACAAGCTTCAACCCTATACGCGCCATCGCTAGTACCTGTGTCGCCCCCCCCAATCTTGTGCGGACCGATCTCGTATTCCTGGTTACGGAAAGAGCCTGTCATGCTTTTGCAACGGCGCAGGGCGCGCTGAGCAAATGGTGTGAGAGACGCGCAACGGCGTTGGCGTCCTGGAAGGCGGGCCGCCTGTGAGTCTGACACGCGCGATCGCAATCGCGGCCGGGCGTTGCCGAATCATCCCCGCGAAGGGTCCAGGTCTTAACGATTTTCACTCGCCGCGACCTCACCCCACACATTCCGACAAAGAAAATGAGCACGCAAACCGACAGCGCCACGAAGGTGTCACAGGCCGCTGCACACGGTCAAGCACCGGCAGGCGCGACAGATGCCGTGCTGAAGCCCTCCGATCCCGTGCCCGAGGGCGCGCAAGAGGTCAAGGGCGTCGAGTTCAATGACTATGCAGGCAGGAGCATTACTGTAGAGGAGCTGGTCGCCGGCATGGAGAACATGGGGTTCCAAGCAACCTCGGTTGGCCAGGCCGTCAAGGTCATTGAGGGCATGGTGCGCCAAATTGCCCCGTCGCTAGCTTTCCCTGTTCTAACACAGTCATAGCGAGCCTGGAAGGATGCCGAAACGGGCGAGGGCACCACCATATTCCTTGGCTACACGTCCAATCTCATTTCCTCTGGCCTGCGCGAGACGCTGCGCTACCTCGTGCAGCACAAGCATGTGTCAGCAATCGTAACGACGGCGGGTGGCGTTGAGGAAGACTTCATCAAATGTCTTGCGCCGACCTATCTGGGCTCTTTCCAAACCGCAGGCGCCGCGCTTCGTGCCAAGGGCATGAACCGCATCGGGAACCTGGTTGTGCCGAACAGCAACTACTGCGCCTTCGAAGATTGGGTCGTGCCGATCCTGGACGCTATGCTCGCGGAGCAGGAAGCTACCCGCGACTCTGAGGAACCAATCCACTGGACGCCTAGCAAGCTTATCCACCGTCTCGGCAAGGAGATTAACGACGAGCGTTCCGTGTACTACTGGGCATGGAAGAACGACATCCCTGTCTTCTGCCCGGCGCTGACCGATGGCTCGCTGGGAGACATGCTGTATTTCCACACATTCAAGGCGAGCCCGCAGCAGCTCCGCGTCGACATCGTCGAAGATATCCGCAAAATCAACACCATCGCGGTCAGAGCGAAGCGTACCGGGATGATCATTCTGGGCGGCGGCATTGTGAAGCACCACATCGCGAATGCGAACCTGATGCGCAACGGGGCGGAGAGCGCAGTGTACATCAACACGGCGCAGGAGTTCGACGGGAGCGACGCGGGAGCCCGGCCGGACGAGGCTGTGAGCTGGGGTAAGATCCGGGTGGACGGCGACAGCGTCAAGGTCTATGCTGAGGCGACGGTCGTGTTTCCGCTGATCGTGGCAGCGACGTTTGCGAAGCCGAGAAAATAGAGGAGCGGAGGAATGAGGCGCTGGCGGCGCCGCCAATAGAAAGTCAGCGCGCAGCCGCGTTGCACAATGATACCATAGAAAAGATAATATTCCGACGTCCGATAAGCGTGGGGAACAGGAGCTGCGAGAGGCGTGGCGGCGGCAGGGTGTCCATGAAACGAGATGACACGGTCGGAGCGCGGATCGTTGTGAATGCGGGCTGAGACGGCCTCCTGGAACGCGTCACGGCAAGGATGCGTTGAGCCTCGCGCAGGCGTCCGCCTTGAGCAGGCACCAGCTTGCGGCGATGACGGTGACCCCATCGGCGCTGCGGCTGATGCGACCCCGCAACGGTGAGGTGGCGGGCGGGCACGGCGGCTCTGGACTCTCTGAAGGCTGCTCGCAGCAGCAGTGTTTCAAGCAGTGCTGGCAGACCGCAGGCCCTACGAGCAGCGGGGGGCCGGGATGTGCGGGTCGCTCAGATCAGGCGAGCTGGACCAGACGGCGGGTGGAGCTCAGGATTAACCAATGTCGTCCTAGCAGCGGGACCGAGAGCTGGGCGGCCAAAGCTCCTGGAGAGTGAGGCTGGACAGCAGCCATCGGCGCCATGCCATGCCTGTGATTGCCAGCGCTGCCTACGACTCGTCGAAGCGCGCGCCGCAGATGCCTGCTGCCGTGCATTATTTAAGCATTCTTGAGCGCGGAAGCTCCATGCCCTGCGGCTGCCGCTTCTTACGTGGAGCTTCCTAGACTGCAGCTTGGACAGCTCAAACTCACCGCGCGCCGATAACCCCAGCTGCAGCCTCGCACTTCCAACACTAACCTCCGCGCTCTCTCCGCGCCCGAGCCCGCACCGCACATTTACCTCTTGCGCCTCGCCCGCACCTCCTCCCTTTCGCGCTGACGCAAGTGCGCATGTCTGCCTATTGCATCACCGACGCTGCTGCGCCGTCCTGACTCAACCACCATGAGCGTTACAACAAGCTCAGCCAACGTTGAGCCGCCGCCGCTGCTGTTCGGTCAGCGCTCGCCGACACCGCCTTCCTTCGCCTCCTTCCCCCAGAGTACGCCGCAGAGCCCGACCAGCCCGCGAGCTCACCCACCGCTGCTCCCCGACAACCCCGACATGAACCACAACAACCTGCTGCCTCCTGCGCCGAGTGCAGATCAGAGTGATAGCGAGGACTCAGACATGGACGACACAGACGGCTCCTCTGTGGAGCCGTCTGCACACTCGATCCGGTCTGGCGCACCTTTGGACCTGGCACACCCCCCCAGTGTGCCTGCCATGACACTGCGCGAGGAGCAAGACGCCATGGACACGTCCCCGGACCCGCCTGGCAGTATTGCCTTTGGCTTTCCAAGCGGCCCGCCTTTATCTCTTGATAATCTTGACAGCGCGCCTGTGCCTCCGCCACCAGCGACTGCAAACGAGCACCCAACACCCACGATTCGGGAGAACCTCACCCGTGTGAACTCGCGCGGTAGCTCTATTGACAGCGGTGGAGATCCCCACGATCAGCCTCTAGAGCCGCCGCCGCCACCACCACCTGCTCTCGCTCCTCCGCAATCGGCACCTGATTCCCCCCGTGCTGTAGATGCAGCCGGCGAACAGGAAGAGACCTCGGATGACGACGAAGATGCGCTCCCCCCTTGGAGGGAGCTCAAGGAGGACACATCGGTGCCGGATGAGGATGAACTTAGGGAAATCGAGGCAATGGGCGAACACAGCGCACTGGATGGTGAGTTACTTCATTCCGCACCCTCTTTCACTTTCCACGTGCTGAAGAAGACAACTGTAGATGAGTATTGGCAACAGAGAACGTTCCAAGACCTTGAAGATCCCGAGTACACTCCTGGACCAACCGGAAGAGTGGATTGGGCCATTTCAAATTACAACGGCACGCGCGAGAGCCCGAATCGGGATCTTGTCATGAAGTCACCCATTGCGAACATTGGCGGCTTCGATTGGCAGATCAAGTTTTACCCTCGGGGAAACGATTCGGATTTCTTAAGCATATATGTTGAATGCTTGTCGGTGGCACGAAAAGAGAACCAGAACGATGCACCCACGTCTGGAGCAGCGTTGGGTGATAATTCCGAGACATACACGTCAAGCGCTAAACCCCGCCCGTCTTCCACGGCAAACCCAACACAGGAACATCAGCAAGGCCCAATTCCTCTGCTCACCGAAGAGCCAGTACCCAAACGGCGAAGTGTTGCCGCGCAAGTCTCTGTTGTCCTCTACAATCCCGCCGAGCCACGAACGAACTACTTTCGACAATGCTCACACAGGTTCTGCCCAGATTCTCCAGATTGGGGCTGGACTCGCTTTGCTGGCCCGCACTTTGAAATCCACTATCGACAGCGGGGCCAGCGCCAGCCGTTGCTTCGAAACGACAAGCTGGCAATCAGTGCTCACATCCGGATTATCAATGATCCAACTGAATGCCTGTGGGAGCATCACAACCGGGACAACAGATGGGACAGCTTTGCAATGACGGGTCTACAAGGGTTGGCGGATTCAGAGTACGAGTCGCACGGCGGAAGCCTGATTGCCGCAATCTCATCCTGGATGTTGCTCAAGCCCTTCCGGCAATTCCTCTACGAGCTCAAACTGGCCGATCCCGTCCAAGACGCTAGGTCAAGGCCAAAGCCGCTTCTTTCTGCTCTTCAGAGGACGATCTACAAGTTACGAACTGAAGTTCTCCCTGGATGTGGTCCGGTAGACTTGGACGATATTGCAGACGCACTGGAGTGGTACGGGACCGATTCGTGTCTGGGCAAGCTGGACGTCATTGAAATTTGGGAGACCTTGCGAGCGAAGATTGAGTTTGAATTGGCGGATACTCCTTGCAAAGACAGGTTCAGGGATCTATTCGGGCCAGAAAGAGATCGCATGATGAATATTCCAACGTATCGCGCACCGGTCACGGATTGCCCAGACATGCAGGCTGCAATCGACAAGTCGATCAACCTGGTCCAGCCAGGCGTTCCACTCCCAAAGGTTCTGCATGTGGAGCTGGAACGACAAGAGTTCAACCGGGAACGTCGGTCAATGCGAAAGCTGGCAGATAAGGTGAAGTTGTTGGAGAAAGTTACCATCAACAAGACAGCCTATATCCTCTATGGCTTCATCGTCCACAAAGACAGCCTTCAGTCCGGATCGTACTATTCGGTCCTTCGGCCGAGAGGTCCTGGAGGCAAGTGGTACGCGTACTACGACGGCAAGGAAGAGAACCGCGTGGTTTGTTTGACTAGAAAACAGGCAGTCGAGGCGCATGAAGGCGGTGGCTCGGAAAAGTCGGCAGTGGCCTATATTGTCATGTACGTCCGCCAAGACGTTGTTCCGAAGCAGTTCAGCAAAGATGAGCCAAAATGGGAGGTACCTCAATGGTTGAAGAACCGCACCCTTGGCGGCCGTAAGCAGACAATTTTTGAGACGACGGAAGAGACTTTGGACTACGAAGTCTTTGACTCTACTGCTTTTACTCAACACGAAGGACCTGGGGTCATAGACCCTTGCGATCCCAAGTGGGAGAACTCTCCCCACCGCACTCATATCAATCTCCCTGCATCGGCATCTGCAAAGGATGTCAAGAACGCTCTGGCACACCACTTCCACGCCAAGGACCCTCGTCAGGTTAAATTTTGGTTTCTCGACCACACTAATGGCACGTCCCATCGACCGACCATGCGCAGCAGCACGATCGATGACCTCCGTGAGGCTCCAGACTATGATTCGACTTGGACACTCAAAACTGCGGCAGAGCATCGGCCAGAACGCAGGATGTGGGTACATGTGGTCGACTTCGCGGATCTGCCTGAACTGCCAAAGCCAATCTCCTCGGTCAACGAGGTTTCCGGGCCCGGCAATTCAAGGAATACAGCGGCAGGTTCCAATGAAGACGCTCCCATGAACGATGCGGATGATAGCGGCAATCCGACGGATGAGCAAATGGATCTCGTGATTACCGAGGGTCTTGCTGCTCAGGCTGCTCGCCAACACCCTGTGGATGTCACTATTGATCCAGCATTTACGCTTCCTCGACCACCTCAACCCTCAGTGGCTGACAGTAGCGATACCGAAATGGCGAACAACAGTGAGGCCGTACACGTTATGCCTCCGCCACCACCTCCACCAGTACCCGCAGACTTTGTGACTCCGCCCCTCCAATCAATCGACAACGTGGTTGTAATAGCAAATTCGAGTATTCCTCCATTCGATTTTGCAGTTCCTCCCCCAATCACCCACAATCCCACTGTTTCCCACGACGACATCTATTTCTTCTTAAAGGAGTTCGACCCGGAGACTCAGACATTGAGGGCTCGCAAGACGGTTGTTGCCAAGAAGAGTGATCGAATTGACCATTCGGTCTTTGATGCTCTGGAATGGCCACACGAAATTCCGTTTGACATCTACGAGGAAGAAGCGCCTACAGTCGCTACCAAGCTCCAGCGTAATGGTGTGACCTTCAGCCAGGCCGGTATACACAGCACGGCTATCCTCATCGCACAGATGCGTCTCAGCGCTGAACAACGTGCTGAGTTGGCAAGTCGTGCCCTATTCTCAGACCCAGGGGATTACATCGTGCACGCAACTGCTGCCCGCTTTGCCACACCTACTGCTCCGCTGACAGGGCACTTCACCATGGACTACTTCAGCTCGGAGCATTATATGGGTATGCTCGTTCGCGGACGCCCACACGGAACCGGACGCCACCTCTACTTCGATGGAGGCGAGTATGTCGGCTCCTACCGCCTTGGCCAGCGCCATGGCAACGGGCGTCTCACGTACCCCAACGGCGATGTTTACGAGGGTGAATGGGCAGCAAATCTGCCAGAAGGCCGTGGAAGCTTTATCGAAGCTGAGACTGGAAACTCATACTTCGGCGGCTGGAAGGCAGGCAAGAAGTTCGGCGAGGGCGTCACGCACTGGAAGAGCGCGCAGGAAATTGAACGTCTTTGCCGCATTTGCTGGGAGGATAGCGCGGACGCCGCCTTCTACGACTGCGGACACGTCGTTGCATGCCTGAGCTGCGCGCGACGGGTGGACACGTGCCCAGTATGCAGGAGAAGGGTTCTAAGTGCGATGAAGCTTTACTTTGGCAACTAAGAAAGTCGATGGTCACTGGCTAGAGGCACAGATGTGAGAGGATGTATTGATGAAGAGCGATGGGCACATACATGAATAGCGGCAACGGGTACCTTGACCGGATCTGACGGAGTTTGAACGGATAAATGGGACGGGCTTTACATACGGCACATTCACGGAATTCCCGGGTGCAAACAGGATTGGAAAGCAGACAAACGGAACGCGGGCATCAAGAATGGCGTTACATACCCCTCAAACCGGTATTCATCAACATGGCGGCTTTTGAGCGAACTAAGCGGACTGGCGAAAGAATGGCGTGTTTTTCTTACTTCTTTTTCTTTTCTCTTCTCTTCTCTCTTCGCTCCACTCGAGCGTATCCTTTCAGTGCGAAGGTGCCGATAGGCGAAGCCTGGCACAAGTCTACTATATTTTCTTCCGCGGTTCGGTATAGGCTCTTCGGTTCGTTCGGTCTTCATTCATTTTCCCTCGGTTAGTTTCTCGGTTTCGGAGTAGATAGGTTTGCAAAGGCAGGTAGCAAACGAGGATCGGTCCGGACATGTATGTAATTTATTACGTCTCTTCTCCGCCTTCGCTCACAGTGACTCTCTCGAAAAAAAAAATAGGTCCGCGGTCACGATCCTCTGTTGATACTACATTTAGGTAAAGAATAACAGCGTTTTGGATACCGCTGCCCGAATGAAATGAGTGCATGGGCGCGTACTTAGTTGGCCACTACGCATGCCAAATCATAGAGAGAAATGCTTCGGTTAGACAAGCATGTTGTTTCTGCGCCCAGCTCCAGGAACGCCTAGCACAGCGCCACGATTCACTGCCTCAACATGATTTGAATTCACCTCTCACAATTCCACGCGGGCCAAGAGTTCATGTGTAGAACACAAGTTTTGGTTCTGACAAGCGAGGACGTGCATCAGGGTGGCTGCAGATCAAGAAACGAATGAGCATTGCAGTCTGTTTTAGCCGCCCGCATGATTGCTGTCATTGTCACGAATCATCGATGTACACGTGTTTACATATCGGTAGGCGGTGTGGATGCGGGTCTCGCCGGTGTCTTCGCTCTTATCTCAATCTCCTTTCGTGATCCAAGTTTTGCCTTGCCCTCCATAAAGGACTTAGGGTTCTAGAAAATCACGTGAAGGCCCAAGTACATAGAATACTCAAAACTTACGAATATGTACTTAACTAGAAATTTCTGAGGGCGAATCAACCTACAAATTCAAAAGAAATAGCCATCAGGACAGACTCCGACCCTTTTGAGACCTCCATTAGGGTAGGTTCTGTGATAGCTCAACAGATTGAGGAAGCTTCTATCTGATCACGCATCTGGACCAAGACACGGACTCCGGTACTCAGTGGCTTGACTTCTATGACTATGTCTTCCTCAACAGTTTCAGTGAAGCCGTCTTCTGAATCAGCAAAAAATAAATGACGAAGACGAGAATATTGTCTCATAAATCAGAATAAGAATGGGTATTTAAGTCATGCCGAAGTACCGCATTCTCCTTCATCAGCCTTCTCCGACTCTTCTCATTCACCACTCAGCATCAGCATCAAATCTACAAGACATTACAGTACTTCCATCGTTCAAAAGATCACCATGGAAAGCCGCACTGGCCTGTGGGCTCTGATAGAAACATTCTGCATATACTACCTTGTACTCTTCTACCTCAAGAGCGACCCCAAGTGCCGTACCGGCTCTGAAACCGACCGTATGGTCGTTGCGTTCCTTCTAGCTATCATTGGAAGGATTATCGAGCGCGCTGGATGCAAGCTATGGGTAAGGAGTTAGCAGTACCCTTTTTTGTTTGTTTATCACTAAAATGAATATAGAAGCAAATCAAAATCGCAACGACGCCTTGCGGCTGCAAGGCTGCTCCGGCGAAGGAGAATTAGCGGGTATCAATCTGGCAGATTGTGTGCATGCGCACATTTGTGTTGGGGGCGCTCGTAAAGTACTCGTTGGAGGGGGGTTCTTGGTTAGGATTCAGCCGCATTAAAGCTGAGTTGCCCGTAACGGAAGGCAACGTCTGGTTGGTCTAGGAACAAGAAAATATGAAAGGAAACCCAGAGCCGTAAAGTGGCTTTATACACCGTTTCTTTCTTAAAACCATTGTGCTATCTTCTATCGATCGTAAACGGTAAAATGATCCTCGAAACCCCTAGTGATGGGAAAACCACTTCGCAAATAACTATCTATCCAAGGCAACCCTAAACTCCCGCCTATCCAATCCATATAGTACCCTTGCATCATTGGTCCAGTGGAATAAGACACTTCCACATCCTGTCGTCGCACCGAAAGGGTTCAGCTCTACGAGCTGCACCGCATGACCTCCATCGTTCTGCGGCATCACTGCAACATCAAACACAAATCCCCTCTCCCTCAAAACCTCCAGCATCCCCTTCCCCTCCTTATCCCTCCACTCAAGCCATCCAGCCACCTCCAAAATCTTCCTCAACAGCCTCTCCGCCCCCTCCTCCACCATCCCCACAACGTCCATCCCCAGCCCCTCCTGCAGCCTCAACGGCTCACACCACCTATACTGCGAGATGGCCGAGATCCTCAACTCACCATCATCGAATCCCTCTGCCGCCGCCGCCGCCGCCGCCTCCTGTCTTTCCCCCCGCCGCACCGTCGCCGGCGGCGGCACAAACACCCTAAACTCATTCCCAGCATCCATCCGCGCATCCCACGGCACGACGCACAACGCAACCGCCGCCCTGCTGCCTCCCGCACCACCCGCCTCCAACCACCTCCCCAACGCCCCAGCCGCACGCATGCTGCCCGCCACCGCCCTGACGACCTCCCGCGCGCTCCGCACCGGCGCTTTCGCGTCGTGCAGCGCGCTGTCCTTGGTGCTGCACGCATCCAGCCGCACGAACGCTCCACCCCCTGCTCCACCCCCTCCGTCGGCGGCAGCAGAAGCAGCAGCAGCAGAAGCAGAAGCAGCAACAGCAACCGCCCTCTCGATCTCGTCCCGCACGCCCGGCCAGTCGTCCAGCAGCGCCGCGACGAGGCTGTCCGGCAGCGCGCTGGTGCGCAGCCAGCGGCTGTGCGCGGGTAGTAGCACGTCGGCGACGAAGGCGTGTGGCAGGCGCACGACGATGGCGCTACTGCTGCAGCCCTGGTTGCTGCTGCCGCCGGGCGCGATGAGCGGGGCGAGCCAGGTGGAGAAGGCGAAGGCGGGGTGGTCGATGTCGGTGCTGGTAGTGGTGATGTTGGAGGCGATATCGGTGTGGTGGTGGTGGTCATGAGGAGAAAAGTGGGGATTGGGGGAGGATGATGGTAAGCGGAGCGCAGCCGCGAGTTCGGCGGCGGAGTGGTGGTGCGTGTTGAAGGATGCGGTGCAGCAGAGGGTTTCGTCGGCATGCAGGTTGTTGCCGGCGCCGGCGCGGGAGGTGGGCGTGTTGGAGGGTCGGGTGGGGATCGTGGCGGCGACATCGGCGAAGGGGATCGTGATGAGGTGGAAGCCGCTGGTGGCTTGGCCCGGTTTTTGGGCGGTGGACATGATGTTCGGATGTTGGCGGAGGTTGGTTGTCGGGTGGTTTTCGTTTGTAGAAAGTGCAAAGTTGGTTTTGTGGAAGTCAGGATTGTGAAAAAGTAGTGTTTGAATTCAACGACACTTTAACCCGCTTAAATTTTTTTAAAGAAAGAATGACTCTTATTCCATAAGATATCCAGACTGGTTTGTTCGTTTTCTCTGGTTTGTGAGTCAGAAGTGAAAAGAGTAAGCGTACCATGGTTCGCGATAACATGGAGAACGGCTCGTACTCTCTCTCACCTTCATCAAACCATTAAGCCCTCCCCTCCAACCACTCGACCAACGCCTCCGCAACCTCTTCTGGCGCCTCCTCCGGCAAATAATGCCCCGTTCCATCTCCAATACCCCTTCCCACCAACTTCGTCCCCTCATCCACATACCTCTTCCAAATCCCCAGTACATCCCTCTTCCCTTTCTGCCCCATGTAGTCCCTTGAATACACCACCAACACGCCCCTCCTCCGAGAACCGCTCAGCAAAACCTTCCTTCCCTCCCTCTCATCACTCTCATGAATCTCCTTCTCAACATAGACGCTGGCAGCATAGTCCTCGCACGTCGCCCTCACCACACCGGGCCGCTCGAACGCGGAACAGTAGGCCTCGACCGCGCCGCCATCCTTGAAGCGGGCGATACGAGGACTGCTGCCGGTCTCGAAATCGTGATCGTCGACGCTCCCGCTCCAGCGCGACAGCAGCATCGCGCACCAGCGGCGCGGGCCGTAAGCCTCGATCATGGCGGTGGCCAGGTCGGCGTTGGCGAGGAAGGGCCAGTGGAAGGACGACGCCGAGGCGGCGGGCGAGGCGAAGGTCGCCCATTGCGCGAGCTCCGGGGCGATGTCGAGGAGCGTGAGGCCGTGGAGGGCGAAGGAGGGGAGGGGGTTGGGGCTGGGGTTGTAGGTGTTGGGGTGCGAGAATGTCAGGGAGAGGCGGTGCGCGATGCGCGCGCCGCGGTCGTGGCCGATGAAGATGATGGGGATTGGGGAGGTGGAGCGGGTAGAGGGGCGGGAGTCGAGAATGGTGCGCAGGGCTTCGAGGATTGCGATGCCAATGGTGAGTTTGTCGTGGGTGGTGAGGGAGGGTGAAGAACGGCCATAGCCTGGGAGATCAGGGATGAAAAGAGGGTATGAAGGCGGGAGGAGCGGGACGAGGTGGCGCCAGATGTAGCTCGTCTGCGGGTAGCCGTGAAGGAGAATGAGGAGGGGATGTTCTTCTGAGGGCAGCGTGTCAGCGCGCAGATAGCTGAAGATTTCCGAGCCGCAGGTCGTCTTGGTCCAGTTTTGCTGGAGAGCTGGGTCGCTGAGGAGACCGATCTGATCCACAGACATTATCGCGAATATTCAATTGCCGTCAAGTAAAGGTAGTGGTTCGCGTTCGCAGAAGCGGGAGGATGGTGGGGTATAAGGATGGCGCCATCGTCGTTGGATTGGTAAGCTGTTGATAACATTTCTTATCGCGGTTCCGACGAGTGCTCTTGAGTTTCTGAAGTTCCGCACATCAGCTCTGGGGGCATCTTTGGGTGTTTACGAAGCTGAGAGTGTCGGCTTGTTGGCATAGCCCTGACTCGGTCGCGAAAAATGGAGCCGAGGGTCTAGCGTCCCGTTGGGCCCTACTACAATACCACGCTAACTCGAGAATTCGTTCGCACTACATTCCACGAGGGTGGCATCTTCATGCTTCGGCCAGAGCAAGTGTCATCGAATTGCGCACAGCGTGCTTAAGCCTCCACTCCAGGACGTTGTTGGCGGACGCAGCAGGCTGCTGGCCATCACGAGGTCCTCTGAATCAGTCGTGCATCGGCTTAGTCGACATTACTGGTTGATGAACGATCAGCCCGGACCCGATCTTCAGCACAATGGGCCCTATACTGAAGACCAATGCGGGGATGAGGAATGACGTGAGAAGAGGAGTGATCTCTTACTGTCTCATCTTGCTTTTCCCTTGTAAGATTGTCGCCAATATAGCCCCAGCACAGTCGACGAATGAGCAGGTCGCAGCAGATGTAGAGGAGTTGCATAAATTCCGCATTCGCATTTGCATCGCCGTCGGGGCTGCACCAATGCAGGCTTGCAGACGCGTCACATCGTAGCTTCCGCACTCGGCTGTCTCGTTCTCGCTATAGGGAGTGTTGGTCGTTCTCGCTCGGCGATTGTTCCGTATTGCAGGTGTTGCTAGCTGGAAGTAGGGACTCCACTGCGAAATCGGACTACTGTTCCACGTCAGCGAATGAGGGACATCGGACCCACCTTCTCTCCAAAGCTCGACGTGCTTGAGCGTAAATTGCTCTCGTGGGTCAATGGTCGACGACAATGTTGGCGTCCTCCCAGCTCTTGACTTCGGCTGTCCTGCTCCCACCTCACGGCGAGCAGGGTAGCTTTGACTCATCTCGGGTGCAAGATATCACGCTGAGGCTCGAGCGGTATTTGGTCCCGTGGCCATCAGTGAGGTAATTGAGTTGATTGAGGCTCGGGTTGGCGCAGCAGCGGTCAGAGCTCAGTCGTCTCGCGATCTCCTGACGGTTGTGGATGGCCCCACCCCCGCAGGCCGATCTCGACCGGCCCGCGCTGTTATTGGCTGTCGCGAATCACACCACAAGCTCACCACCCCGTCTCCATTCGTCATCCCACAGCTGCTGCCCCGACACAGCCAATCCCTTGCGTGCTCCGTATTGCGTCACGCGACAGCTTCCGTTTGCGTCAAAGTTATTGGGCCGGGCGCGTCCCCGTGCCGTGCCCCAAGGGGCGTTCCCTTCTTTGTCTGGAGCGAGCAGCTTTCCCCGCATTTTGCGAGACGCCGCGCGACGTGCCACGCCACGCCACTCCCACCGGTCCCCTACCTGCGTGTCCTGATCCAGGCATGATCTGGGAAGGGGTGCGCTTAATCGCGCGGCCCAACGCGGAATGTGCAGCACAGCTGAGAAGCTTCCGTAACTACCCCTCTCGAGAGTCGGCCCTGTTTGCCAATCCGAAGGGTATATAGCTGCCTCCCGCCAGCTTACCCCTCCTGTTCCTCTTTCTTTCATCATCGCATCGTGTGATCCAGCAATTGATCCAAACAAACATCTTCAATCGGTTCCTTCACCTTAAGGAATCGACCCAGCGGCCTATAACAACCCCTCACAATCACAAACGCAACCACCACCAACCGGACACAGTCCACCATTCACCACCTTTTTCTTCTTAACCAACCCCACCAATCGACAAGATGAGTGTCATGGCTTCTGCGGCGCCCGCCCAACAGCAGGCTACCGCTCCTCACTGTGCACTTCTGCCCCGTCCCTACGTAAGCTTACCTGTCTTACCCCGCTTGACCAATCGCTGACGTCTGCTTCCATCCAGCCCACCCACACCTTCGCTGTTGGCGACCTCCTCACCGACCTTCGTCACCCGACCACCACCACGCTTCGCACCGAGGCTCTCAGCACTAAGGATTATGATGATACTCGCATGACGGCCTACTACAAGGACGTCGCCTCCATCTCGCCCGCCACGGGCAACTTCACCCGCTCTCTGGGCGGCGAGCTTCTCATCAAGAAGCCGAAGCGTGCCCACACGCGCTTCTGCAGCATCTCTGCCGAGAAGGCTTCCGTGAGGGCCCTGAAGGACCCCTTCGGCGCCTTCGAGAAGAGCGTCAAGGCCCCCGAGGCCAGCTCATGGCTGCTCCGCGCCGCCAACACCCACAGCCAGCTCTACTGGGTTGCGGCCGTCCGTGAAGTCACCAACGCGAGCTACGCTCACGCCGCCACTGCCGATGCCGGCAACGGTCTGGTTAGCGTGCGCCGCACCAGCTTCTCGGAGCAGCAGGCGGCCGACGAGCCGCAGGAGGACGAGAACGGCGATGTCGACGGCGACGCCATGCGCGCCAAGATGGGCGGCTTCCGCCGTCGCGATTCGGCTTTCGAGGAGCCCACGCGCACCAAGACTGACGTCCTGGGCGCCGAGATCCGCGAGTGCCGCATCAAGGTCGTCCAGGACACGGCCGGCTCGCCGACCAGCCCCATGGACCGCCGCGCCAGCATGCCGCGCTGGCGCTGGACCTACGTCACGGCCACCGACGAGAAGGGCCAGGATGTCCAGCTCGCCGTTGGCCTCGGTGCCCCTCTTGACCAGGAGGAAGTCGCCGACCTCTGGGAGGAAGGCGATCTCGAAGAGGAAGAGGAAGAGGATGATGACTGAATGACTTAAAAAACGAACTGCGAGGCGTTGGGATATCGGCGTTTCCTGATGAACTCCTTATATACCGGCGTCTCTAACTGTATAACTTACCTGGCGGGATTTTGGCATCGACGACGAATTTTCTTTTCTTCTACTACTACTAAACCACACCCCCAGAAATACCTATCTTCGAAGCTTTCGAATAGTGGGCGGCGTCCTGTATTACTTTTTTTGTTCGAGTGTAGGGATGGACGGATGGACGGCGGCGTTTTTTCTTCTCAACAGTTCCTACTACAAATGTGTGTAAATACTAACAAACAAATCAGCCGGCTTTTTTGATCACTACAATCTTTCTCCATGACCAATGTGCTCTTCGCTCTAATTGAATCTCCTGCGCTTCAGCTTGACTGTATGATTACTTATCAGAAATTGGCTTATCACTTAACCTGGAACTATAAAACTGCAATACTGGCTACCCAGAGGGTTACTGTAGCTAATGGCTAGCGCAAAGAGCAGCAGGGCCCTAGAACATGGCGTAAGTATGCCTCAGTTTTTTTTTTTTGGAACAAAAAAAAGAACATATATGGGTAGTTGAGGCTATCACCCGAATGCAAACGTGGAAATAAATATTATACATTCACGTCCGGACGATAGCGTCAACTACCCGTGGCATGAGCGAAAAATAAATTCACGCTAGCCGTTGGCTGCAATGCTGTCCGTACAGAGAGGTATCACAGCTACTACCATGCTTGCTGTCCTCGTCACACTCCATGCCATCATCATCATTATCATCATCATCATCATCATCGCTGTCACCACTGCCATCGCCATCGTTTTCCCTGCCGCTGAGCTGGCAGTCCTCGGACGCCGCCATGCACTCCAGCGTTGCACTACTTGTAGACTTGATCATCCTTCGCCCATTGGGCAACCATCGTCCACTTCCCGCCTTTATTCGCGAAAAGATCGTAATTGATGATCTGGATCTTGTACTCAGGCCTCTCGTGACACGGACTCGGGCAGAACGAGACGTCTTGTTCCGAAGGATGGGTGCGGAAGCGGCGGGCCTCGCTTGCTCGCTACCAAGCAGAGCAGGCGCTTGTGTTAAGAGGACCGCTGATGTGGTGGGCTGGGGCGAGAAGCTGAGGAGGTGAACGGGTGATGTATTGAGCTACCCAAAAGAAAGCACTAAATACCCCCCCTTGGCCATCGCGCCTGCCCTACGCGAACGACGAACTCGCAGTTCAGCACCGCTCGATAGAGACGGCTGCAAGGTGAAGTGCAGCGGTCAAGGTACAGGGTTCTCAGAGGTGAGGCCGTGCAGTGCGCGGAGCCGAGTTGGACAGTGGTTTGTGCTGCGTCTAGATGGTCACCGAGGCGCGGCGAGGTCTGGTGGCCGCGACGGGCAGATAGCGCGGTACTTGCGTATGGTAGTGGTGGTAAGAGTGGTGCGAAAGCGACAATGGACGGTGGTATCGAAGACTTTCAGCTACCAAACTGACACGGGGCTTGGGCAGAATGCATGGTGGGAAGGTATTGTTCTTGTTGCTACCTCCAGTCGCGGCTTAGGCACCCGCGACATCTCGTGTTCGTCATATTTCGAAGCCGAAATAATGACAAGAGAATAGCAGGATCCTCGAATCTAGGGTAATTACGCCTCAGCGGCTTCTTTTTGTGATCAAAAAGTAAAACAATAATGGGAAGTTGAAGCCATCGTCCGGACGAGAATATTGAATTCAAAATTTTACATGCACGTCCGGACAATAGCTTCAACTACCCATGTATTGTTTTACTTTTTTCAAAAAAAAAAAAAAAAGGTTGACGCATACTTACCCTAAATTCGAGGATCCTGCGAACCAATTCACATTAGCCTTCAGCTGCATTGAACTCTGTACTTGAATCAACGGTGAGCCAACACTTGAATTGCGCTTAATTGACGGGGGAATTCTGCTCATCATGAGAGTGCCATTGAATCCTATGATTCCCGTAAATCCGTTGACTGATTACTTTGCCTTTAAGGGTCGTCGATGCCTTCAAAAATGATCGTATGAAGACAGCATAGAACATGTGCACGAGAATTAGAAGGAGAATGGAACTTTGAGTTGTCAAGGGGTATATTGGATTGATATTTTTGAGCTTTTGGTTTCGCTATATACTAAGCTTCCGTTACAGCATATCTCGTGAACGATCTAGGTCGTCTCATTACAAATGATTACAACTAAGGAAAAAGGAAAAAGGAGCAGCACATAGTCAAACTCCATCTCCATGAAGCAAGAGTCAACTCGTTCCCCGCACCCGAACCAGCATCATCGAAGAAGCAGGAAGGGCGGGAAAGGAGCGAGTCGCTTGCTATAAAACATCAAGACGACTCTAACTCTATTTAAGCCTTCTCCACGGCAGCGACGGTCCTCTTGCTGGCGGCCAGCTCGGCGGCCTCGGACAGCGACATCTTCTTGCCGTTCGAGACGTCGTCGACGTCCTGGAAAGAGATCTGGGGGCGGAAGCCCTGGCTCTGCCAGGCCTTGGTGACGGTCGAGTAGAGCTCGTCGACCTGCTCGAGCGACAGACCCTTGGTCTCGTAGATGAAGAACCAGACGAAGGAGATGCAGACGAAGCAGAAGCTGCCCCAGACGAAGAAGACCTTGCTCTGCAGGTTGGCATGCTCCTCGTCGACCATGTAGGGGGTCGAGTAGGCGATGGCCCAGTTGAGCAGCCAGTTGGATGCCGTCGTCATAGACAGACACTTAGCGCGGACCTTGAGCGGGAACAGCTCGCCAGTGACGACCCACGCGACCGGACCCCACGACGACGCGAAGAAGAAGATGTAGATGCACACGAAGGCGATGGCGGCGCGCTGAGCGGGCATATCCGTCGTGCCGGCCACGGTGCCGGTGATGGCCACGATGTACTGGCACACGCACATGCCGATGGCGCCCATGAGCAGCAGGTTGCGACGACCCATCTTCTCAACAAGGTACAGACCAGGGAATGTAGAGACGACGTTGACCGAGTTGGTGATGACGGAGATGATGAAGGGGTTCTGGAAACCGGCGTTCTGGAAGTACTGGGTACCGTAGTAGAACTAGAGTGGGGGTTAGCCGTGAAATGTGTGTATGGTTCTAGCGGATCCCTTACGATGAAGTTGACACCGGTAAGCTGCTGCAGAGCCTGAAGGAAGCAACCAGTCATGAGACGCTTGCCGACAGTGCCCTTGAAGCACTCAGCGTAGCTGGCAGTGCCAATGCTCATCTCGTAGTGGTGGTTGGCGACGATCTCAGCAAGCTCCTCGACAACGGCAGGGTGGTCCTCAGGAAGGCGGCGCAGCTTGGCGAGCGAAGCGGTGGCCTGCTCATGCTTGTCCTGCTTGACAAGGAAGCGAGGGGTCTCGGGAAGGAAGATGAGACTAGGGCACGTTAGCGCGATACTGGGTTATTGAAAGTGTGCAGACTTACCCAATGACGAGGATCAGAGCCCAAGCAAACTGAACCGCGATAGGGATGCGGTAAGAGCCAGTGTCATTGCGGTGCTTGGTAGCGTTGTTGACGATGGCAGCAAGGAAGAGACCAATGGTAATGGCGAGCTGGTAAGCGCCGACAATGGTACCACGGATCCACTTAGGCGAGGTCTCGGACTGGTACATGGGGACTGTGGGGTATGTGAGCAAGCGGCAAAGGGGCGATCGGGAGGAGCAAACTCACTCATGGCAGAGATGAGACCAACACCGAAACCGGCGAAGAAACGGCCGGCAATGAACATGGGCTGAGCAGTGGCGGCAGTCTGGAGGATGACACCCAGGTTGAAGACAACCATGGCGGAGAACATGAGACCATAGCGACGACCGAGGAAATCGGCAACGGGAGCGGCAGTCAGGGCACCGAAGAAGGTACCGGCGGAGAGGATGGAGACAATCAGGGACTCCTGCGAGGCAGTGATGGCCGGGGGAGAGACAGTCGAGAATTCGGTCTTGAAGTAGTCCATGGCCAGGATACCAGAGATGGTACCGGTGTCATAACCATAGAGGACACCACCGAAGGCCACGAACAGGCCGATGAGAATGGCGGGCCTGTGACAGGTGTCAGTGACAGCATGGTGTTGAGAACTAGCAGTGAGCGTACCATGCGGCACCGGCGACGCCTTCCGGCTTCTTGAGAGCGAAACCCATGGTTAGTTTGTCTGATTGATCTGCGAGGGAGACTGGGGAAGAGAGATGTCAAGATGGTTGGGGAAGTGGGCTTTTATGAATGCCGACCCGTGAGGGTGGAGACGAAGAAGCCGGAGCACAGGCGCTTGGCGTTGAATTGCGCGGCGGCGCCATTGAGGTCAGCAAAAGCCGCAATGGCCGTAAGGAGATGCGGCAAGGACATGGGCCCATGCGGGCCTTGTGACGATGCGGGGACTCGCAGAAGCGGTTCGAACGGAGGACAGTGCTTCTTTGGCCCAAGACTGCTAGATCATCGGCGAATGGATGATTCTCACAGGTCGGCCGTCTGCTTGGAGCCTCGGCAGCCCTCTTGGCGAGGTCGAGGAGCCGTCCGGCACTCGCTGGCAGGAACTACGGCCGGTCGAGATCTCACTCCATCACGAAAGAACAGCTGACAGGCAGACACGGCGCCCGAAGGTGGCTGAGACGGGTGGTGAGGAAAGTTCCTTCAGCTCGGCGATGGCACGAGGCATCGTGTCGGGCAGCGCGACGGATCCCAGGCTAGACCGGGCGTCGGCAAAGAGCGACTGACATCTCCGCAAGAGTGGCCTGTCCGCGCCCACGAAGTGGATTCGCGGAGGTCCTGGGGCCTCCGCCTGGGGAGTTGCCGCATTGTTTGCGGATGCCAGCCGACAATGAGCCGTGCCGCCAAACAACGGTGCGGGCTGGGATAGGAAAGGGACGGTGCACACTGGACGACAGTCGGGCCGCCAGCGAGTCGGAGCAGCCGGGGCAGGGGGCCGTGGTTGGCTTGAGGGTGCCTGAGCGGACGCGCTGGAGGTGAAGGCGAGTCACTAGGGGGGAGCGTTAGTCCCAGAGCAGTTGGTTCTGCCGACAGAAGCCTCCGCTCCGCCCGCGCCCAGACACAGTTTCCCCGAAGGCTGGAGCAGGCGCGTCCGCTTGGCTGCAGCACCTCTTTTGCCGCTCGCTGACGCTGCCGCCACTTCTAGAAGGCTTCTGGAAGCGGCGTCAGTGGCGGCTTCTAAGGCGCCGCCAAGGATGCGGCCGATGGGTTGAGCGCGTGCGGCTCTGCTGGCCCTGCGACCGCCTCGAAAACCGCCATGGCGAGTGTCACCAAGGGCGGAGAGAGGGATCTGGTGGAGGATCTTGCTCCACTGTTTTGTGCGCGGAGAGTGCCGGGGTTTGTGGGTCCTGGCTGGGGTCTGGAGCTGGATGCTGGAGGCGAGGATGGGGGAGCATGCCACCCTCCACGCCTTCGTTCAATCTCCGACCTAACAGCACGCTCTCCGAGCTCCGAAGCAGCGGCTCCGGCCCTGGTTGGCCGAATGTCGGCATCTCACCGCGGCTACTGCAAGATTTACCTCCACAACTCCAGCCTTGTGTCGCCCCCATGGGGAGTGTGGATTCACTCGTTTCCGGCGCTGCCGCCTATCGCAACTTCCCTCGTCGCTCTTGCAACCCAGCTCTGAGACCTGCGCCAATGGCGCCTTCTTAGTCTGCGCGACCAAAGACAGAAAAAATTTTCTTCATCGTCCGTCGGCTGTGTGACATCGTCGTAAGCACGGGGTCCCTGGGGCGCAGCCCGGGGCACAGGGGAGCCGCACAGACAAGCCCAGGCCTGACTCGAATGCCGAACGGCTGCCAACACGTCCTTCTTGCCACGCGACACCGTCGGCTACTTCGTGTCTCCCAAACACCAACACCGTCCATCTCGCACGCGCTGCCCACGGGGTGAGTTCCAGTCAGCTGGATGCCTTATCGCTGCCTCTTTCCTTGATAGTCACTG
This sequence comes from Lasiodiplodia theobromae, assembly GCF_012971845.1. Lineage (NCBI taxonomy): Eukaryota > Fungi > Ascomycota > Dothideomycetes > Botryosphaeriales > Botryosphaeriaceae > Lasiodiplodia > Lasiodiplodia theobromae. Next base: position 897,768 of record NW_023336355.1, on the reverse strand, counting down.
TCGTTTCCCCAGATACGCTGTCGTCCAATCGGAGCTTTTCTTGCCGTCTTCTCACATCTCACCTTCTCTACATGGCTTTTGCGTCAAGTCTCACTCAAAAATGCAAGGAACACCTGCCTTCATGTACCTCTGTGCACATGTAGTTCGCGCAGACAAGCTTTCTCGGGAGAGCGACGGGGCCGCTGCAAGTCATGCTGCAGCCGCAACGGCGCGCCGTCCCCCTGGGTAGATACCGGAAGATCTCCAGCAGCCTCCTTCTTCCTCTCGTGGAAATTTGTGCGGGGAGGCGCTGGACGGCTGTGGAGCCCCGCGGCCAGCCATGTTCGTGGGCGTTGACTTGGCAGAGCATTTAACCGCCGGGTCATTGTGTCCCGAAACACCCCTTCGAGGACGTCTTCACGATGCTTTGTTGACGAAGCGCGCCGTGGAACTCCGTTTCCGGTTCGTTTTCGTAAGAAACCTCGGGTACCTGTCCCCCGAGTTCGTTCGAGCCTCAGTGCGCCGCTACCCTGGTACTGGGGTGACTGTGGCCCGGAGCCCACTGCTGAATAAATAACCGGCCCCCAGATCCGAATTTTCAAGGGGTTTCTGAAACCATACGCCCGTTCCTTATACTACGTGTTGCTATGAATTTTTGATGGCACGAAAGGATGATCAATTAATATGCACTGTTGAGCAACCTACACGAAGTCTGACCGAGTAATAAAGGCCACAAACGAAGTCGCATGGACTAAGGCAACAAAACATGAAACCATCTATCCATCCCTTCCATCGCTACCACCACGTACAGGGGGGGTATTACAGCTGGCGTTAATTTATTTTCGCTCATGCCATAGGTAGTTGAAGCTATCGTCCGGACGTGAATGTATAATTATTAATTCTACATTTACATCCGGATGGTAGCTTCAACTATCCATATGCGTTCGTTTTCTTTTCCCCCACTTTCGTTTAAAAAAAAAGAAATTTACGCTATATTCCAGGGCCCTGCTATTCTTCGCGAGCAAAGGCACCCGACTTATGAAGGCAGCTGAAGCTACCATCCGGACGTAAATGTAAAATTATATGTACATCCACACCCGGATGTTAGCTTCAGCTACCCACGTAACGAGATTAGATGCTGATAGAGGTTAGTTATGATAGCTCAGATCTTTCGGCACCCACCGTGCCACCATGCTAGGTATTCTTACCACGCTACATATTCATCGTAATCGTCATCGTCATTGTCATCGTCTTCATCATCACTATCACCGTCATCTTCTCTGCTGACGAACTGGCGGTCCTCGGAGGCCACCCTCCACTCCAATGTCGCACTCCTTGTATCCCTAACTTCAGCGTCTTCAAAGGTATGCCTGAGCATCTTCTCCGGAACACCAGTGCCTGTCGCTAGCTTCCAAATGGATTCTAGAAGCGCCCGATTGAGATACTCCCCAGGTGAAGTCCAGAATTCTTTTTCCAGGATGGAATTCATCGTCTCCTCCCATCCCCTATAATTCTTCGCCTTGGCGGACATGACAGCGGTGATCATGTGTTGGAACAAGCATCTCCTTGATGGTCTGATGTCGCACTGAGACGGAAATTCGAGCTTCTTTCCATCCAGATCATCCCAGCATACCCTCTGGAATTCATCGCCCATCCACCAGCAGGCAGCCACCGTCCGCTTTCCACCTTTATTCGCGAGAAGGTCGTGTTTGATGACCTGGATCTTATACTCGGGCCTCTCGTGTTCGTCATATTCCGAATCCGGAACAATAACGAAATATCCCATCTGGAAGTCTTCTGCTAGCCACTTGTGCATAATGATGCCGTTACGCGCTGACGTAATAAAGTCGTGCGCGTTTCCAACGCCGAAGAGCAGCTTCACGTACTCGTTACGCTTCGCACGAGGTATGATATGCGCTCCGACAACTTTGAAATCATCGAACCATTCTTGGAGGATAGGGCACCAGAACATTTCAAGTGGCTTTGCCCCGTCCAGGTGTTCTTCGGGGTTGAATTCGAGCGTCCAGATGGTTCCAGTGTAGCGATCGCTCAAGAACCGCTTCCAGCTAACAGTTCGACCTTTAACCTGCATCTTGAGGCACCTTTTTGGGATTTTCTCGATAAAATGTCCGCAAGCATCGGTCTCATAAGGTCCTCTGGCCTTGATAGGCCTCCCTCGTGGAGCTCCTCTGTTAATAGCTTCTTATTCTCCCCAAGGCGAAGCTCTTCATCATTATACTCTCGCCGTTTCTTAACCAGCTTGTCGTACTCCTCGTCGAATTCCTTACGCGAGATCCTCCTCTTCCGAAAGTTGTCTTCTTGCTCCTCCAGGAGTATCGTGTGCTCGGTATCTAGTTCGACACACTGTTTAATTCTGTTGGCGATAATACCGGACGCATCTCCTTGAGTGGAGAGAATGTTGGCCTCTTGGACGAGTTCTGCAGAGGTCTTCCTGCTGGCACTCAGGCGCTCGGCGAAGGACTTGCCACGCATATTTGGGACGCTGAGATCTCCCATGGTTGTCATGGGCGATGTGAGTTGTAGTGGTTGCAGGAAAGCGGGAAGCAGCATCTGTCTTTATACAATGTTGTACTTTTGACGGTCAAAAGGTAAGTGCGACGTTTTGTATTTGGATGAGAGAAAATTTCTGATAACGGGCAAATGTGAAAGGCTCAGCCCCACCCGCCAGGCCACGCCGGTTAACGTAGGGTACCGAGTTGTTGAGGTTTAATGCGGCGTGGTCAGCTAATATACCGATCCGTAACAGAATGGGCATCTTCACAGATGTAACTCACATAAATCCCTTAGTCACCACGTACGATGCTAGCTGAATATCAACAAAATGTGCAAAGGAGAAGCAGAAATGCTGATACAATCATCGCGAGTTCATGATGCACGCACATACGTGAACCATTCGCCACTTCACTCATAGTGGTTGCCGGATATTCAACCGTCTTAATTGCCCCTCTGTTACCTAATTGGGTAGTTTTATCGCTCGTCTAGATGATCTCGTACGTTTTCGAGAATTACGGCTACTTCTCCATGTGAGTTCCAACTATCTACGTAATGGATACATTGTCGATTGCGGGACAAGAGCATTGAATCTTTCATGACGGATTGTAAGCACTACATAGACAGAACAAGAAATTGTCTGCCTCACGGAATGACCCGTAAGTTCGCCATTGCGCAGGCCTAGATTTCTCAGCCCTAGGGCTGTTTCGATGTCTAGTTACCTATAACGGTCGAGCCCCATTTATCCACTTAATTCCCGGCCCCCACTTCATCCCACTCCACCATTATCCGATACCTATCGACGAACACAACGACGCGGAGCTGCATCCACGCACTGAGAACGCATTCTTTGTAGAATACTCTAAATAACATCTTAAGTGCGGGGTGCATCGCAGGGGAAAGGCAATGGCGGAATAGAAGACGTTATCGATCGACATCGGTTATTCACAACGACTACGTCAGCACGGGCCGTGGTTGACGTAGATCATCGGCTCATTCACTAACTGGAAGCAGGCCGCAACGTCCGAGAAGAACTAAACGGTCGACATATTGCCTTATTTTTCGGAGCCGAACATGGGATCAGCCAATATGAGGGCGTTGATGCCGCCGATATCCTCCGGGGTGGAGCTGCTGGGGAGGAGTACTTAAAAGGTCGGCCCAACCCCGCTATCTAGACGCTCATCGCACCACCACCACCTCGGACAAGAAAAACAAGAGAAAGAGCAAGGAGAAGAAGAAAAAGAAAGACAAGAGACCCAAAAAGACTCGACCAACCAACCAACCAACCAATTGACCAATGGGCGACAACACCACCACCACGACACCAGCCGCCGCCCCCCTCGTCGCGCGCCCGCTCGAGGGCAAGCTCGGCATCATCTCCGGCGGCTCGCGCGGCATCGGGGCGGCGGTCGCGCGCAGCCTGGCGGCCAAGGGCTGCTCGCTGGTGCTGAACCACACGTCGGCAGCGTCCGAGGGGCGGGCGGCGGCGCTGGCGCAGGAGCTGCGCGACGCGCACGGCGTCGCGGCCACGGCGGTGCGCGCCGACATCAGCGAGGAGAGCGGGTGCGCGGCCATCATCGACGCGGCGAGGTCCATCTTCAAAGGTGGTGACAAGCTGCGCATCGACGTGCTGATCAACAACGCTGCGGTGCAGACGAAGGCGTATCTGGGGGAGATTAAGCCCGAGGAGTTTTGGAATATTTATAAGATTAATGTGCTTGGTACGGTGTTGTTGACGCAGGCGGTGCTGCCGTTCTTGCCGTGGGATCGGAGTGGGCGCATTGTGAATATGAGCAGTGTGACGAACAGCAATGTACGTATTGTCCAGGTTGCTGGGGAAGTGAGGAGATGAGGGAGAGGATGGTGGGGAAAAGGGACCGATTGGCTACGGGGTTCTGACTTCTCTCCACACAGGGCATGGCCGGATACAGCATCTACGGCGGCACCAAGGGCGCGGTCGAGTCGATGACCCGCGTGTGGGCACGAGAGCTGGCGGAGCGCGCGACCGTCAACACGGTCAACATCGGCCCTACCATGACCGACATGTACCAGGACATCCCCGTCGAAGTCCTCGCCGACGTGCTCAAGTCATGGTTCCCCACCGCACCGCTGTCGGCTGTGCGTGAGCAGGACTCGGAGCGCGCCAAGTACTTCGCCAAGGAGCTGGGCGGCAGGCCTGGCTATCCGGAGGAGGTTGCGGGCGTTGTGACCATGCTTTGTTTACCGGAAAGCGGATGGTCGACTGGTGGGTTGATCGATGCTAACGGAGGTGGAAGAGTGGGCTATTAGATGGCATGGCAGTCATCTGTACGTGGAATGTCTAGGAATTTAGGGATTACTCTGAGGTTGGGGCGGAAGCAATCTGGAGCTCGAATTAATGCAGTACTTCGGCGATGCGAAGTTTAACATCAAATGCATAAATATCTTACGGGAAAGATGAAGACTTTGGCTGTGGTCGCTGTTTGTTGCTTGGTGTTTCTTATTTTCTCCCTACAGGGATCGAAAGTGGAGTACGCAAATTAGTCGAACCACAACGACTGAAGTAGTAATAGTATTGGGAGCGGCAAGACGGGTTTGGATAGTGTGTGAGTGTGAGTAGCCGAAAGAAGCAAGGAGTGTTAAATTAGGTCAGAAGGAGGTGACACAAAGGAAGGAGCAATAAGCCGCAGCCACACCTTAACCTCATCCCAGCCCCACAGCCCCTAAATCACATCACCGCTCTTTAAAATGCATCATTGAATTCGGAAGGAGCTTCTCTACGGAGGAAAAGCGCCATTCATGCAAGGAATATGTCCGAATTCTCAACTCGGCGTTAGGGAGAGCAGGCCGACAACTGGATCTCCGTCAATTCTCGCTATACAAACGGGAACTGGCTATAAGCATATCCACTCGGTAGCCGAGAAACAAGCATCTGGCGAGCTTAACGCCGAGCCTAATTGGCAAATTGCGCAAGCGGCAAGCTCACTTCTACATGAGTAGCAAACCACGTGGCAGTTGATTGGGCGACTTGTGCGGCGCGGGGAAAAGGCAAACTCCGCAGTTTCCGCCCAAAAAGAAGCACGGCCTCGGCGGAGGCGGGAGCGGCCCTGTTCCCGAAGCTGAACGTTGCAGCCCCCAATTATTCTTATTGCTCTCCTGAACCTGCTCCAACCCTGGTCTGTCGCCGTGCAATCAGGCCTCACGCATTATGCGGCACAGCTCGTAGCCTGAGTGCCGAACACCCGATACGGGATAGCTCGAGTCAGCAAATATGCTCCCTGTCCCCACATCGCTAATTCAGACTTGCGCTTCAATGAGCTACAATTCACATCTGACGCGGGCGCGATGGAATGCCGTGGCGCGCTTATCTCCTGTTTTTCTATTCGCATATCCCAGACAGGAAAGGAGGCAGTGCTCAATTGAAACGGCACCATGCAGATCATCCGTGGGGACGATCCATCAACACCCCGGCGACCCTATTTCTCCTTGGATGTGCCCTGCAATGCACGTCTGATCTTCCACGTGGTAGGGATGGGTAAGGTTCCCCGCGGCAATCCCTTCATTATTTAACCGTTCCCCTCCCGCCGCTGGTCTTCGCCCGGTAGCTTCTGCTTTCTATCACTCCATCATGAACGCCATAGCCCAATCCGCTGCCCTTGGATTGGGAGCGGCTGTCTTCCTGCTGGTATGGTTGGCCAGCCCGCTTTCTTTCGCATGCTTACACCTGTCGACAGCTCGCGTACGCCATTGGCGGTGCTATCTACAATGTTTACTTCCATCCTTTGCGGAAATTCCCTGGACCGAAACTAGCGGCCGCGTCTAAAATCCCCTTCTGCCTCAACCGCTGCCGCGGACTCCAAAACAAATGGGCCAAGGAAATGCACGACAAGTATGGCGAAGTGGTCCGTCTGGCTCCTGACCAAGTTTCATTTACGTCGGTCGAAGCCTGGAAAGACATCTACGGCCACAAAGTCGGAGGCAAGGGCGGAATGTCCAAAGGTATGCATTGGACTCCTTTTTGGCCAATGGGAGCTGCGACTAATTAATCACGCCAGATCTGAGGTTCTACGGTCCTGACAGCGCTGGGTTTAACGGGATCATCAGGTGAGTTGATACGCACGGGGCAGCGCAAGCCAAGCGAGGGTATGGATCGCAGGAATATAGGATCCTTTTATATCCTCCTTATAGTGCGATCTTCGGTGGCGCAACCTTAGAATTACGAGGACCCCTGTAGGCTGACATGGATACAGAGCAAACGACGAAGACCACACCCGGCAGCGTCGCCTCCTGGCGCACGCCTTTTCGGACAAGGCGCTGCGCGAGCAGGAGCCGATGCTCAACAAGTATGTCTCGCTGCTGGTAGAGAAACTGGGCGACGTGGCGCGCATGCCCGACGGGTCCGTCGACATGGTGCGCATGCTCAACTACACGACCTTCGACATCATGGGCGACCTTGCCTTCGGCGAGCCTCTGGGCCTGCTGGAGCAGTCGGACTACACGCCGTGGGTGGCATCCGTCTTCGGCACCATCAAGACGTACGTGCTGCTGGCGACCATCATGAACAACTTCCCCCTCATCGGCGCGGCCATCCGCCGCTGGTTCATCCCGCAGTCGCTGGTCGAGAAGAAGAAGAGGCACGCGGCCTACGCCGAGGAGCGCGTCGACACGCGGCTGGCCAACAAGACGACCGAGCGGCCCGACATCTGGACCTTCGTGCTGCGCCACAGCGGCGACAAGGACAACGAGGGCAAAGGGCTGGCCCTGCACGAGATGCAGTCCATCGCCTCGACCCTCATGCTCGCCGGCACCGAAACCACCGCCACCCTGCTCTCCGGCCTGACCTACCACCTGTGCCTGAACCCGGCCAAGATGGCTGCCCTGAAAGCAGAGATCCGCGGCGCCTTTTCCGACCCCAGCCAGATGGACATGACCAACCTGTCGCACCTGCGCTACATGCACGCCTGCCTCGAGGAAGGTCTGCGCATGTACCCGCCCGTGCCTGTCGGTTTGCCGCGCGTCGTGCCCGCCGGCGGCCGTGTCGTCTGCGGCCAGGCTGTCCCCGCTGATACCAGCGTCTACCTGTCCCACTACGCCGCCTACCACTCCGCCCGCAACTTCTGCGACCCGGACGAGTTCGTGCCCGAGCGCTGGCTCACCCCGGACGAGAACGGCGTCGAGGACCCCCGCAGGGACCCCAAGTACAAGAACGACGTCCTCAGCGTCGTCGAGCCCTTCAGCTACGGTCCGAGGAACTGTATTGGAAAGAAGTGAGTTTTTATTTTATTTCCCCCTTTCTTTTTTTTTTATATTCTCGTGCTTAATGACTGACTGCGCCTTCTTACAGCCTTGCTTTCCACGAGATGCGCCTCATTCTCGCAAACGTCCTCTGGCACTACGATATCGAGCTTTGCCCGGAAAGTAAGGACTGGGTCGATCAGGGGGTGTGGATCATCTGGGAGAAGGGCCCGTTGATGTGCAAGCTTAAGCCTGCCGTCCGGTCTTAAGTCGCTTCTTTTATTACCCCCCCTTTCTTCTTTCGGTGCGTTGCTTGTGGCTGCGAGTGTTGGAGAGGAACGGTCAAAAATTAAGAGGGCTGGTCAAGGAGTTGGAGAAAAGAGTGGCCTTTATTCGAAAGGGCTTAGGCGGTAGAGTACATAGGGAGGCAGAGGAGAGTGTGGATATCTTTCGTTCTAATTGACGCCTTGACTGAGGCACATTTTCGTAAATAACTATATGACTTCCAAATTCAAAAGTCTGCTTAGCATACGATGTCTGGCGAGTATGTGCGCATTGTGTATCTTGATATCGTGTCGTGATGAGTCTAACAGTCAGAAAGGGGTTCAGAACTATTGGACACTTAGAACTAAATTCGCAAATAGTAGGGATTGCGTGACAATTCACTTACTGATCACCTTACTTTGAATATTAAGATCGCATTAGTTCGGGTGCTGTCCTCTAATCCTGGCAATGGGAGGGTGCACTTCCCTGTTATGTGTCATAAGATGGGACATCTAGCGAACCTGTGAACCAAAACTGTCATGGCCTCCCTCGTATTGGTTTGGCAGCCAAAGTTAAACACCGTATTTCTCATACCTACTCAGCAATGCACACAGAAAGTCGGACAATCAACATCCTTGATTAGATATCTATGCCCTATTATTTTTTGTGATTTTGTTTTTTCTTTTTTTGTTCACTCCCATTTCCTTCCTTTTTCCTCTCGCCAGCCTCCTTTTCCTGTGATCCTTCACCCTTTTCCTTGCCTGTAGTCCGTAACCTTTGGTCCCATAGGTATTCTAGCCAGGGATCTTCCCCTAATCTTCGGCAGCGGAAAAAAGAAAAAAGAAATGATGGTGGTGGTGGTGACCTTGGCGGTACCCATGACGATAATCATAACAAGCGTAAGCCTGTCATGCCAAAAGGTGCCCTCCCCTAAAAAAACAGATGGGAAACCTTTATCCCGCCGAACGAAGTTGAATATGTAAAAAACCAATTCCGACCAGCGATGAAAGTTTCCATGACGCCCGTTTGATGATCGATGAAAAGCCGGGGGGTATCATCGAAAAAAGAACCGTCAACCCAAATGATGACTCCAGTGATGTCGGTGAAACCGTCCCTTATTCCATGCGCTCTCTCTCCGTTGTATTCCTTCCATGATGATGCCAAAGACAACAAAGGAAAATATTGGAGCGGCAGATGTGCCGTGTCGTAGAGGCCGGCAGGAGAAGATAAAGGAAGGGATAGAAGAAACGAGGGAATTAGTACGAGCTTGGTGTAACACTTCAGAGACCTAGATCTCCGTGAAGAACCGAAACAAACTTGTGAGAGTTTCAGGTCTCCAGCGAAGAATATCCTAGGACTGCTGAAAGGGTACGGCCAAACACGCGGTAGCTACTATGTACGAGTGAACGAGAAGCAGACCCAAAAAACGCCAGCGACAAAGCAGATTGGAACGCCTTAGGTACAGGACCGAAGAGTCCCCAGGAACGGAACGCCAAAGCGTAACCCATGAACCAGAAAAACAGCCATACCAGCCAGAAAAGCCGGTAACCCTTCATGCCAAGCCCGAGATCACAAAACGTGCCGTGGCAATAAAGCATGACGCCAATCAAGCCCATAGAGGATATTCCGGTACCCACCCAGAAATGACGCTCCTAATGAAACTCCGAAAAGGAAATGAAAGCTCGAAAAGTGCCGTAAAGGAAAGGACGAAAAAAGGAAATAAAAAAAAAGAAAAGAACCAAAGCAAGCAACTCGAAAGAGGATGACGGTCGATGGTGCTCTAGAACAATTACAGAAGGTATCTTGAAATCCTTAAGTAGCAGAAATTCCGGACATCGATAATTGTTCGTCCGTGAAAGGGGCCAAAGGGACTTGCATGACTCTATATCGTCAGGATGCAGAAATCATAGAGTCGACGAATCCGGAAAATAAGGCAAAACTCCGGATCCAAGATATCCGCAGCACCAAAAACGCCGGCTTGATTACGTATCTACAAGCTGAAGCTTGAGAAGGCGCTTCAAATCATTCTCCATAAGCTTCGTGTCGACGGCAGGGGATGGGTCGCGGGGTGTGTCTGATGACGCCGTGTGAGTGAAAGGCGACCTCAAGCCAGGGTGATGGGTGTATGGCGCCGCAAGAGAGTCCTGTACGCCAGCCTGCTGGATGTGGGCGTTCAGGAAATCGCGCGAGAAAGCAGAAGTGTCGGGCTTTCCGGACATAGGGCGAGAAGGCGTAGTAGGAAGCGGGGCCGAGTGCGTGGCCGGAAGCTCCGCGCGGTTCTGGGTCGACGGAGAAGAGTCCAGCTCCTGACGAAGGGACGAAGAACGCTTGGCAGAATCGCCTTTGGCTGCCTGGAACAGAGGAGAGAGGTTGCGATTACCATAATAATAAGGATTGGCCTCCAAGTTGATCTGGCCAGCAGGAGTACGGGGACCGCCAGAAACCTGCCTGGGCCCGGGACTTGGGCGGTAGAAAGGAGACGGAGTGTGGAATTCCTGGCCATTCTGGGTAGGAGTTGCCGCAAATCCATTTGCCAAAGGCGACTGAGCAACAGGTTTCTTGGACGAAGAAAACAGATCCTTTAGAGCCTGGGGGTAGGACTCGGACTCTTGAGCGGCCCGAGGAACGTCCGATGGCGCCGACGTCGATCTGGCAGCAGACATGCGGTGAGGCGGCGAAGGGGAAGGGGGCTTCGGCGTGGCCACAAAGCCGTTATCCATATCCATGTTGAACATGCCGCGTCCGTTGTTGTTAGAAACATGCCTCATGTGGTTGGGCGCATTGGCCGGTGCGTGGCTCATGCCGGGAGGGGTAGCAGTGCCCAAGAGGCTGGCCTTCCTCGCCTTCTCTTCGCGGTCTGCCTTGAAGAAGAGATCCAATGGAGACTGCTCGGCTTGCGGGCGTGCAAGAACTTGGTTGACAGGGGTGGCTCCAACAAGCGGCGGAGAGTCACTCTTCTCGCTAGTGCCACTGCTGTCCGATTCCTGGTCCAAGCGAGTTTGCATCGTTGCCGGGGCGTTGTTCGCAGGCACGGACTTGGAGAAGAACTTGGGCATTGGCAGCGACGAAGCGGCCGGAGAAGCATGGAATGCGGGGCCGGCATAAGCGCTGTCTTTGGCAGGAGTCCCGACGGCCAGCATGCCGTTGTGTTTGGGCGGGGAACCACCTTGGGCGGGGGTGGACTGTCGGTCGCGACGGCCACGGCGGTTCTTGTTGTTCATTGCAGAGGCAGGGCTGTCGGAGACGGAGCCATCGTAGCGGTTCGGCTTCCTCCTGTTGCTCTGGTCGTTGTGGCCGGCGCTGACGTAGCCTTGGAGCAAGGCAGTGTCCGAGGCACTCGGGTTAGGGTGCGAAAGGTGCTGCTGGCTGTTGTCGAGGTTGTTGCGATTCCTGCCCTGACGACGCTGGTTTGATCTCGCCGGCGTTGAGTATGAGTCGGCGGGGTTGGAGATAGACCGGGCGGGCGTTTCACTCTTGGTGTGACGGTGTTGGGGCTTGGGACCCTTGGAGGGCGTCGTCATGACAGCGGACATGGCGTGTGGGTCGCGGCGAGATGTAGTGAAGATGTATGCCGTAGGCTAGCGGTTGCGCGACTTCGGAGTTGGAAGTAGATAGTGGCGGAGTGACGTATGTGAGTCGTGGTGCGCGGAGATGTGTTGTTATGTGCGTGTTCGGAGGAATGGCGGGGGGCGGGAGGTCGATTTCGTTCTGGAGATGGATGGCGCGCAAACGGTGGACATGTATAAGAATGGAGATGCGGTGGTAGAGAGGCTGGCTTGAAGCTTCATGGCCAGAGAGAAGGTGTGTTGGTGAGTGGTACGGTCGCGGGAAGGGCGGGCCTCTTGGGCTGCTTCGCTTCTTGTTGCGAGGAGGCGAATAACCGGCCCCAAACAGGGCTAGCGCCGGAAAGAGCAGCCTAAGCCTCGTTACCCGGGCCCGACGCAGGCAGCTGAGGCGGGCGAGCTCCGCCGCCGCGTTACTGCTCAAGCTCGCCGCCCACAGTGACCTCAGTCCACGGTGCTGCCTGTTTGCCCACGACGCCGCCGCAAGCATCTCGCGTTCTCCTCCATCCACGCAAAAGTCTGCCCACCCTCTCGCGCGCCGATTCCTCACCGACGTTTGCGTCCGCCCCGCCGTCGTCCGAACAGCGTCATCCACCACCACCAAACGGCCCGGCCTCCATTCCTGCAGCCCTGCACTGCACCCGTTCCAACCTTCCTTCCTCTAGCAACCCAACATGGCTGATGTTGACATGACCGACGCGCCCACTGCGCCGGCGAAGACCAAGACCGCCAAGGCAGGCGGCGACGGTGCTGCTGAGGGCAAGAAGAAGTTCGAAGTCAAGAAGGTATGCATTTGGAGCTTGGATGGAGATATGGCGGATACTAAGCTTCTACAGTGGAATGCCGTCGCTCTCTGGGCCTGGGACATTGTCGTCGACAACTGCGCCATTTGCCGCAACCACATCATGGACCTTTGTAAGGCGCACCTGCTCGACTTCATGGATGAACATTTACCGTTGTTTCAGGCATCGAGTGCCAGGCCAACCAGGCTTCGGCGGCATCCGAGGAGTGCACCGTGGCGTGGGGTATCTGCAATGTAAGGAAAACCCCCTCAATGAGCTATCAAGCGCCTTGCTAACACCTATGTAGCACGCATTTCACTTCCACTGCATTTCCCGCTGGCTGAAGACCCGTCAAGTCTGCCCTCTCGACAACCGTGATTGGGAGTTCCAGAAGTACGGCCGTTGAAAAGGATCATCAAACACACTTTCAAGATCCATGCACTCTCGAGAGATCGCCGTGCTCCGCGCACCTGATCCATGCGCATAGAAGGGGAAAACTATTCATGGCTGCGACGACGGTGGGACAGTGGCGGTGCACACAATGGCGTTTCAGGGTTGCGATAATCGCAACGGGTCTATTGCAGGATAATGGGCCCTCGGTTACGAGGTTCTTTAGAGCAAGACTCAAACAAGGCTTTATTCCTTGCGCCTGCAACGCCTCCCATATTGATGTTCGATAATGTAACGCGCGTCTAACCCCTCCACTGCATTGACATCATGTCACTTCGATCTCAACGCCGCCCAGACCAGCCGATTGCGGAGGCTGCCAGTCGACAGGGTTCTTGTTGAAGAAGGGCCAAGGCGGAACAACGGCGACGAAGGTAAGAGCGGCACCGCCGAGAAGGATCCGCAGGGCAAGGGCGATGTCCTGGGTGGAGTAGCCGACGACAAAGGCGACAATCTGGGTGGAGTCAGAGAAAAGCTCAGAGTTGCGGTAAAGACGAGGGCTTACGCCGGCGGTAGTGAGCAGCGCGGTGGTCAAGAGCTCCGCAAGACGCTGGCCATCGAAGTCCTGGGAACAAGTCAGCGGGGACGGCGCAAATGCGACGTCGCAGAACGTACAATCTGGCCCTCGACGAGGTCGCGCGCCTTTTCCAGCAACTCGTCGGCCATGGCGGGCGCGTTTGGTTTGGAGAGCAGCTGTTAGGGCGATGATGAAGCTGAAGCTACGTCGCCGCTGCTCGGGCCGGAACGCCAAAGCCGCTAGGTTGTGGTCCCGCACGGGTCAAGCGGAACAAATGATTGGGCTCTGGCCAGGCACGATGGGCGCTGAGCCGCCTCGAGCCACGGCACTCGTATCTTCTGCAGTTCTTACGCAAAAATAAATGACTCACATGCGCGGGTACACAATGCAACCGGCAGGGCGGAGGCCACGGGCCAACGAGAAGGCGCCGATTTACTGGGAGGTTGCCGCCGATGGGGTGTTGGGGTCGAGCGGGCGAGCCCACTTAGGCTAAGACAAGCTCTTTCGCATGCCGGCTGCCGCCCGTAACGAGCCAAGCAGAAATCTTTCAGCTGTCACCAGTTTCCGCCGCCCTTCTTCTCCCTTCCACTACCACACCCTCGTCCGCCGTGGACTCCCTTCAATCAACCCACATTTCGCGTCTTGCCGAACCTCTGCGCATTTCCTATTAAAGCGCCTGCCCCCGCATCGATACCTCAGCTCTCCCGTCCCCTGTGGACTGGCGTCGACGTCACGCACGGTCTAAAACACCGGATAGTTCTCCGTAGCCGTGGTGACCGGTCGTTCCCTCTGATCTCGCCTTGCGCCTAGTCTTGCGCCCAACGGTCTCCTCGCGCCCCGTAATTTCACCCCCGACTACTGCGACCCAGGCGCCTCGGCGTCTTTCGTCATAAACACCACCAAGTTGGCGGGCACTCAGGTCCTTAGCTTCTCTTTCATTTACCCCCTTCTCGGCCCACGCATTTGGGTCTGCGGGGCCGACACTAAGCCGTAGGTCTGCTGGCATCCTGGTTGTGGCTATTCACTGACGTATGACGCATAGCCCATAACTGGCCCTCAGTCGCATTCAGGTCTCTTACTCGCGCTGACCACAAACAATCTTTCCGTGCGCTCTCGGTGGCGTCGGTGGAGGTACTTGCTTACCTCAAAGGAAATCCCACGGCTTAGTGTAGGGAGGAACCCTACGCGAAGCCAATCAGTCAAGTTGACCGTCCACACGCGGTGAGCGCTCACAAGCGGCTCGCCAACAGCAGGTCGCATTTGGGACGCTGGACTCCCGGATTGTCACGCGCAACGCTAGAACTTGCGGCATTTCTTTCGCGACAACCCGATAACCAAGAACACCACACCGGCCAGCAACATGACCGACACTCCGAGGTCTGAGCACTACCCGACGAGGTTCAGCACCCCGGTGTCTGACCTTGACGACCACCGCCACCAGCAGGAATCGATGCCCCGCGTGGAGAATACCAGCCCCTCGCGCTCCCGTCGTGGCACTGTCACGAGCATTGTCGCCCCCAGACCCGCGCGGCCAGACCTCCTTTCCGTGAACGACGCCTTGGAGCGCGAGGGTATGATAGCGAGGGACTTTGAGAGTGCGATTGTGGATGACGATAAGAGCCCCAGCGACACTGGAGGAGACAACAATGGTTTCTTTGGGCGCCGCGGCTCTGTGAGCCCAATGGCGAGGAGGGACACTTTCCGTCGGCCTAGAGATGTGCAGCTGGATGCCCGTCCGAGATCTCGCACTTCTACCAAGTCCTCCGGCTCTGTGTCGCCACCGAACTCTGTAGACGCCTTTGCCGATCCGCGGCGTCGAGACCGCGCGGGGACTATCAACAGCCAGCGTCCGCCGTCGGAGGTTGACCTGCGCCTGCAGCGCACTGTTTCCCAGGCTACCGGCCGGCGCCGCCCAACATTCAGCGAAGAAAGCCGCCACGGCGGCACTGTCAACAACGAGACCGCATCGCGCCGCAGCTCTGTGGAGGAAGATGTGTGCTTTCCAGTTGAGGAGAGTAGCAACACGTACCGGATTGATTTCGAGGAGCTTGAAGAGTTTGTTGCCACAAACCAGACCAGGACCCCTGTAATTCCACTGTCACGCAAGCAAAGCAAGGTGAGCGTGAATTCGCAACGCTCGAAGCAGAAGGTTTTTCATGATCTTCGCCGCGGGCCGTCCATCCAAGAAGTTCCCAAGGCCTCTGGGGATGGGTTCGAGCACTTTCCCCGGCCTGCAGACAGTGGCACAGATCTGGAGGATGAGAAGGTTGACGTACATATCGAGAACCCGGGCCACCTCACTGTTCAGCACGAGCAGCATGTCAATAGGTGGGCTTTCTTCTCCTCGGAGCTGGACGATACTATCCATGCGGCGGACCTTGGAGGACTTCTCATGCCTGGAGAGAGATTCCGCGATCTCTTCGAACTCCCCCCGGATTCTGGTACATGGTGGCTTGACATGTTGAGCCCGACTGAGGAAGAAGTCTTCGCAATCTGCAAGGCCTTTGGAGTGCATCCTCTCACGCGTGAGGATATTCTCACTCAAGAGGCACGCGAGAAAGTGGAGCTTTTCCGCGCGTACTACTTTGTCTGTTTCCGTTCATTTTACCAAATGGACAAGGCGAGCGAGGACTTCATGGAGCCTGTCAACGTTTATGCCATTGTCTTCCGCGAGGGTCTGCTGACCTTTACCTTTGCGCCAAACCCGCACGCTGCCAATGTCCGGAAGAGAATTGGTCGTCTCAAGGACTACATCTCCCTCAGCTCTGATTGGATCTGCTACGCTTTGATGTAAGAAACTCATCTCGCCGACTGTTACTCAACATGCTAATTTTGGAATCACAGCGACGAGATTGTTGATAGCTTTGGTCCTGTCATTCGCGACATTGAACATGAGACCGACGCTATCGAGGATCAAGTGTTCACTGCACGCGCCGAGGATTCGCGCCAAATCCTGCGCGCCATTGGTGAATGCCGCAAGAAGGTCATGTCGATGATGCGACTTCTTGGTGGCAAGGCCGATGTCATCAAGGGTTTTGCCAAACGTTGCAATGAACAATACAGCATTGCGCCTCGCGGCGACGTTGGGCTCTACCTCAGCGATATCCAGGATCACGTCGTCACCATGATGAGCAACCTGTCCCACTTCGAGAAGATGCTCTCGCGTAGCCATTCCAACTATCTGGCACAGATTTCGGTCGACAGTCTGAGTCAGGGCAACGCCGTTAACGAGATGCTTGGCAAGATTACCGTCATCGCCACCATCCTTGTCCCCCTCAATTTGATCTGCGGTCTCTTCGGCATGAACGTTCCGGTTCCCGGCGTTAACAGCTCCAGCTTGGGGTGGTTCTTTGGTATTCTTGGGGTCATGTGCGCGTTCGTTGTGACTTGCCTAGTGGTCGCACGGAAGATGCGCTATGTCTAAGCGCACGTCTGACACCGGTCTGGCGCAGCAGAGCTGTGGCAGGTTTCTTTATTTTCCTTTCGTTGTCCATTTTGTCTTGTCTTTAGCCTGGTATTCACCTACTGTTTTTTGGGGCTACCTTTGGATCCTATGTTTCCTGTATCCATTTTTCCTTCTTTATTGTCGTATTGATCTGTACTTTGCATCCCTAGTCTTTGTCCTTTTTGGATTGACCTTTGTCTCATGTTTTGGCGTCGATGGCAGAAAATAACTTGGGATATACCTACACAGGGCGGCGGTAGACTGGGCGGAGTGATCATGAAGGCGTCTGTGTGGGTCGTAGTTCGCTGCATGTACCTCGTGCGACATTCAAACAAGTAATACTTGCATGTATCTGCAAAGTGTCTCTCCCACATCATGTGCATTCTCCATTTTTATTTTTACAGACATAATTGCTGAAGTTAGCGGAGGGGTGCGTCTTTACTTGGCGATGAGGCCGCGACGGCATCTGATTGAAGATGGTCATACACAGGGATTTGCAGTTCGAGTCTTGGGCTGAGCTGTCTCTCCGCACTGGTTTCGCTCTGGATTCCCTTCATCCCCGCTCCAATGGATCACTTTGTCGGTGAGAGCCCGATGACATGGTTGTAGAAGAAGAATTTACGTAAGAAGTGACTGGCTCTCATCATCGGTTGTTGAGTCTTCGATCTACATGCTGGTTTATCTTGGCGGTCGTTGGGTTATCGTTTCGTTGACTAAAAAGTTGCCTATGACACATATTGTGCTGAACAGCAGCACTTCTCCGTGTTCTGCTGATCAATGCTTTGCTGGTGTGCCCAATGGAAGAACAGCGTCTACTGCACTTCTCTGCCCATGTTGACGGCACCCTCAATCACTTTCTGCTTACGTCTGGCTGGCATGATCTGAGTGCTTCGGTCAGCTTGGTTCCCTAAAGGCCCTTGGCTTGATTCGATCCTGCGAGTCATCCGATTCATTGTGGTCTTGTGATCGATTGCTTGGAAAGTCAAGACTCATAATCATTTTTGACGTAGTATCGGCTTAGTCCGCCCGTTCGGAGTTACATGCCATATTGAATCGATGGGATCGAAGGCCTTTTCAAATTGGCGAAAGTAATGAACAGTCGTTATTTTTCTGAGACTATGGTCCACCGATAGAACATTCAGGCTTACTCCACCCGCTTCCAGACTTCTTGGATGAACTGCTTGGTAAGTTTTGATATCTCCTCTCCCGCTGATGGCATGACTTGGGTCCCGAAGAATGCAGCAACACCCTTATCATCATTGGCTGTTCGGTTTACAAACCACAGCAGATTGCCATGGCCTGCCCACGTCATCGTACCCCCTTTCATCCCCGTATTCGGATTATCATCCACGACCAACAACCCTCCAAGGCCGTGATCCAAGCGCACATTCTCCGGCACCATCCCACCAATCATCACCCCCATCAATTCCATGCTCGCCCTTAAACTCTTCCTCGACTCGTCGCTCAGTTGCGGTGTGAACATCAGGTCCACCGTCTCCTTCTTCAACGTCTTCGGCTGCTCCTGCATGAGGTCCTCCAACACCTTCAAGTAATCCCCGACCGTCGTGTACAGCCCACTCCCACCCAAGCAGTCCTTCGGCTCCCTCGGCATCCACACCTCCGCCATCTCCCCCAAGCCTTCTCCGCCCTCGCCCTTCCCCTGCTCCGCCGTCTGCATCAACCGCGCCTCGACGTCCGGCCTGCTCCCCAGCAAGAACGTCGAGTCACGCATCCCCAACGGTTCGAAAAGGTTCTTCCGCATGTAGTCCTCCAAGTTCATCGTCGTCGTCGCTCCCTCCTGACCACCACCATCACCACCACCACCACCACCACCACCACCACGGGAATTCAACCTCTCCACCAGCTTCCCCGCCCAGTCCGTCGACGGCCCGTATGACCAGCCGCGCCCCGGCTCGTACACCAGCGGCACGCTGTAGTCGTGCACGACGTCGGTGTTCTGCCCCGTCCACGAATCCGCCCTGCCGTGCGCGGCGCGCCACGCCGCGACGGTCGGGTGCAGCAGGTCGTGCGCCAGGCCGGACGCGTGCGTCAGCAGGTGGCGCAGCGTGAGCGGGCAGGCGCCGCGCGGCTTGAAGGAGAGCTTGACGGTGCTTGGGTCAGCAGAGTACGCAGCAGTGGTGGTAGTGGTGCTGGGTCTCCGGAGGGTGGTGTCGATGGACGGGTCCTCGAGGGCGATGAGCGGCTGCGTGCAGATTTCGGGTAGGTGGGCGTCCAGAGGCTCGTCCAGGCCGATCTGGCCCCGCTCGACGCATTGGAGCGCGCAGATGGAGGTGAAGAGCTTGGTGCAGGAGGCGAGGAGGAAGGTGGCGTCAAAGGTGATGGGTGGTGCGGAAGGGGTGATGTGCGTCGTGCCTGAGGCGTGCTTGAGGAGGGGGGTGCCTACAAAAAAGAGACGGTTAGACGCAGGGATGCTGGCCGAAGGGGACCAGAGTGTACCGTTGCGGTCGATGGCTTGACAGAGGATGCCGTGTGCGACGCGCTTATCCGTCTTGCCGTCCCAGGCGGTGGCGTTGTCTATGGTTTCTTCGAATGTGGGCATTTTCCTTTCTTGGCCTGTGATGGGCGATTTGTAGAATAAGGCAGGAAAGTAATAAATGCCGGTGGAAACGTCGGAAGATAGCAAGGATTAAATAGACTGGAGTCGGACACAATGTTGCACCGATCAATAGACACCGAGCGGTACCAATCCGCCTTTCGTGTACGTGACGTGACGTTGGAGAATGCGGCGGCGTTCCGTATGCGGTGTCCAGTGCGAATCCGCGAGCCCCAGCTGTGGATTACCGAGCAATGGAAACGACCAAACCGAAGTTGGTAGCCAAGTAAACTCAATCTTGGGACTTGCAGGAACATCGTGCACCTTGGAGGGCTCAGGCAGCAATGGCCTGATCCCTGTGGGATTCCCGTCAACTGCAAAGTGGGGTCAGCCGGCAGGAACAAGTTGACCCGACATGAAGGATTGGGCAATTGTCGCTTATGCTTTCCGAGGCTGTGAGACACTGCATCCCTCAAGTGAAATGGGCGGATTGCGCACGGGAACGAAACAGCCCAAAAGTTCTCATGACGTCATAACCTTCCATCAATGCATACAATCCCTCCTGGCTCGCAGATATTTGTAGCGGTTCTTCTGAGATAACTATTGGTCAGCACATTATTCAGTCTATGCCTAAGTGCTTGGGGCGTCTTACTATGTATATAGACTTCTAAGCAGCTTCTTCAAGTTTACATCGCCTGTAGTTCTTCCCGTCATGTCGTTGTCAATTTGAGGGGGCCTAAGCGTTCAAACGTTGGTGTCCCAGTGGTTGAAGTCCGCCTGAACTCGACAATCTGATGGCCATCCTCTCCCTCTTCAAGGGCATAGACACGCCCAATCTGTGTCGCAGAGATGGGCGACAGTGGAATTACGTTCTCCATACCATCAATTGAATCCATCCAAGTCCATTCTCGATCAGGCCCACCGTCCAGATATGCCATCTGCACGCCTCCAGTCTCCCGTGTCACGAGAACTTGCACGTAGCGTAGGTTGTTTTGTGTGTAGGTCATTGCTGCGATGTGTGCTCCAGAATCTATATTCATTGTTACTGAATAACTGTTAGCCTAGGAGGAGAAGTACCACGGTCTCGAACAGCTTCAACTTACAGTTGACATTCGTAGCTTTCCATCCATGGCCAGTCGCAAAGTAAAATTCTCTAAGCGCTTGATTTACGCTAAGATACAGCCCGACGTATGGCTCAGTATCGCCCAATTCTTCAATCGCTTCGATGGGGACGAGTGCATATGCCGTGCCAGTGTCAGGGACAATGCCATCAGGCATAGAGTTGTTGAAGTTGTTAGGGGGAAGTTCGCCCGGATAGGCGAAAGCGGTCGCGTTGGTGCGGTCCGACTGGAAGACCAAGAATCCAGTCGTTACGCAATTGACGCAGTGTACGCTAAAACTAGCAAGGTTTGAATCATTGGTGACCGTCCAAGTGTCGTCTACCATGGGCCACCTGTTCCAAACATCCTTGTGGAGGTTATCTGAAACAAACGCGCGTATTTCACCCTTTTTGGAGGAGGAAATGAAGCGGATGTGGAAATTAACTTGCTAGCAGTGATGAAAGATGTCAATTACCACTGTGTCAGGAACTGGTCAACTGAGGTACCCACCGATTTCCACTGAAAATTGAAAGCCGCAATAGGAGTTCCGTTCCTGGGGAGGAGTTCTGTGGTATTGACTTGAGATCCGGTCCATTCGTTTCTCGTAAGGTCAAGATCGGCCATCCAAAGGTTCAGATAGTCATCTTGGTAGTACACTTGGGTATGGTTGACGTTTTGTCGATCGGTGTAGTTCGCCGCCGCGAGGCGCGAGAAAGGCGCAACACGCCCGATGCGCCCATCGCCAGCTGAAGGCGAACTTTTGCTTTTTGCCACACCGACTCCGACACCGACTGCGGTAGATACTGCGATGAGTGCTGCTGCTGCAGTCAGTGCGATCCAAAAAGTCTTCCTGCGCAAGCCGCATAGGGTGCCTCTGTCGCGTGGCCCAGCGCCATCGGTGTTGTCCACCACCTCCAAAGCATCACTTGGGGCAACTTCAGGAAGATTATTCCCAGGCTGGGTGTCAGATAAAGGTTGCCTATCGTTGGACTTTACCTGGGTTAGACATTGGCGGTCATCAACTTCGAGCGTGCTATAGCCGTAGTGTGTTTGCTCCATGCTGGCGGTGAGAATGAAGGTCTGCCGAGGACTGAAGATGAAACGGCTGAATTCACGGCTTTTGAGTAGCCGCATGCTGCCTCGCCGCCTGATCGCACAGAAAGAATTTTGCGTGCAACGGTTGCTGCCTTAGTCCTTTAAGTGCAACAGCGCTTCTTCATAAGCTCACGCAAGGTAGCTGCGGCGAGATTTACTTGTCCTACCGTAAGCACAGATTTCCAGTCCATTCAAATTCCATACTGCCTACACCTGCCCCCCAGATGTCGAACCTATTTATGATTTTTTTTTCTCATGCCCAGGGGCGGAATGACCAAGATGATATCAGACACCTGCCGATGAGCTTTCGATAACGCCTCTTTCTTGTTAATAGCTAAATTTATGTGTGGTGCTGGAACAGCTTTTGTCTTCCTAGGATCATGGGGCCTCATACCGAGGTGACACTGCTTGTAATATATGTCGGCCGAGCGCCGACACGTAATGAGCTTTATGGTGGGTGTTACCGGCGTCTCCATTGCTTTTTCCTTTTCGGGCGAAGCTACTCAAAACGTACTTGATCAAGTAGGATGAGTTCAGGGCAAACTAGTGACAATGGTTTTAGGCTTGACACCTCTTTGTAGTGTACCGCAGCCTATCATCACCTTATCGTAGTCTCCACGAGAGGGGATAAGATCAGCGTGGATCTCCCTGTACCACGTTACAAACTGATTATGTATGTTATATTAAAAGCTGGATCCGATAGCGAGACGAGCGAGTACCCGTCACATGGGTGTGATGGCCACGACGATCTTCTAAATATTACTTACCCAGTATGTCTGAGGACAAGACCATCATACCCATCACAGGGCAGCACCATATTTAGCGAATCTGATTCTCAACTTCAGATCATCTCAAGTGAACCGTCGTCGGCAAATCCACAAGTCCCAATAGCAGCATCAGCTTCGACACTGCCGCCGCCCTCGCCGCGGACACGCTCATCGAGCCAACCTCACCACACGTGACCCGTCCAAAGGCACTACCGCACTTCCCAGACTCCTATCCTGCAACTCACCCGGTAACCTATCGTTACTCGCCATTGACGTCACGTCCGCCGCCTCCGTCGCGGTACGCGACCACGGGAGACTGGACGTGCTGGCTAACAACGCGAGCGTCGGCTCGCCCGCGACCTGTCGCTCACTGCGTAGCTGGTCGAGACGTTCAGGACGAACACGCTCACGTCGGCGCTGGTGACCGAGGGCTTCGTGCCGCTGCTGCGCAAGAGCTCCGGGCCCCGCATCCTGCATGTCTCGAGCGATATGGGGTCAGCCGCGCCGAAGAGAGATCGTGGGTACAATTATGCACATTTTGGGTAAGTGCCGTACCGCATGCCTAAGGCGGCCTTGGATATGTCGGCGGCGTGTTAGGCGCAGGTGCTGGGCAAGTGAGGCGTAAGGTGTGGAGCTTCGATCCGGGGTTCGTGGCGAAGGATACGACAAAAATGAGGGAGAAGGGAAAGGAGATGATGTGGCTAGGTGATAGAAGAGAGCGTACAATGCCATTAATGAGGATTGCGAAGGGTGAAATGGATGGGAAAGTTGAAAATCCAGTGTACAAGAATGGAGCGCACTCGCGGTAAGCGGGGAAATGAAGAGTAGAGGCATGGGAGGCGGAGTGCTTAACTCTATAAAGCTTGAGCTGACTCTATATTGAGTAGAGTTTTATTTGGTAAAACGTAGTGTTTATTAGTACGCCACCTGGCGTTGGTGGATCATCTCATCGTGGAAGGTGTGGCATTGGATGTCTACTGCTTCTCCTTTTACCATTCTTCACGTCCATGGTCTGCAAGTAGACAAATCCTTATGCATGTTTATTAATTTGTAAATTTATAGTGTGAAAAGCACATAAGAACTTTCAATTGAAGTATTTCTTTATCAACAGCGTGGTTAATTTACTCAGCATATCACACGCCGAAGCCTTTTGACATGAAGATAATATACAAATCTTAACGTTATTGAATTCGTAACGGCAGTTTATCACTGCTTACATCAATTTATGGTTTCAGAATGTTTAAAATGCCGAAAAAAAAAGTAATTATCCTACATAAAATGATCTATTATTGTAGAACCCTGCAAAGGGTCTTCGTTAGTGTGGAGATTGACGCGACGTGAGGGGCAAGGGGCATTATCGTATTGTGACCAGAATGTGGCTGCTTACCGCCAACCTTTTGTGTAGCCTCTAATAGAGCTGTATGGAGTGCCCTCGTCCAGCGTCAGCATGCCAAGTCATTTAATTGTTGGGGTCCGAACGTGGCTGTAGAATTGAGCGGAGACCAACCAATGAAGACAGTTTGGTGTGCGGCAAATGACACAGCTGAGTCCATAATGCCTCAACCTTGCATTAGCCCCGCATACTCTCATATGTCTCAAGAATTCTTCGTAAATGTGGGCTTACACGCAGACTTCACATAATAACGCAGTTTCTCATGCGAGGTCCTCCACTGCACAGTTTCGCTTTTCCATTTACTCAACCCCATAGCTCCAAGCG
Source organism: Lasiodiplodia theobromae (assembly GCF_012971845.1). Taxonomy (NCBI): domain Eukaryota; kingdom Fungi; phylum Ascomycota; class Dothideomycetes; order Botryosphaeriales; family Botryosphaeriaceae; genus Lasiodiplodia; species Lasiodiplodia theobromae. The sequence goes on along the minus strand of NW_023336355.1, from coordinate 873,813 downwards.
ACTGGAGGCTCACAAAATTTCTGACGTATCTTTCATCTGGCTGCTACTTCAAAAGTTGTACCAAGACCGTATGTAATGGACCCTCAGCCTTGTACCAGTGCTATCTGGCTGTTCTGACGTATGAAAGAAGCAGACAAGGGGGCGAAATTGAGGTCACTGAGTAACTGTGACCCGGAAGTCTTTGAATTTATTCACAAGCGCACCGCCATTCGCCAGAAGCGTGCAAACCCGCACTCGAAATGTCATACTTGGAAACTTCTGGAAAGACCAGCGCAACAAGATCCTCTACTTGGATTTGAGATTATTTTCCATTGCACCAATACGCCTCTCTACCTGATGAAAAGAATTGCATCCGTCTCGTCGAGCTTCTCCCCGAGTCAAATCATGACCATATCCGGTGCAAAATCCACATTGAGGTATCTCGTCCATTCCGTGCCTACGAGGCGATATCATACTGCTGGGGGGATCCCTTCGATACCGGTGATATTCAATGCGAGGGAACAATTCTGGGCATCCCAAGAAACCTCAGGGACGCCCTCGAACACTTCAGGCTCCCAGATCGATCTCGGATCCTGTGGGCTGACGCGATCTGTATCAACCAAAGCGATAAAAAGGAGCAGGGGCATCAGGTCATGCAAATGGGCCGCATTTTCAAAGAGGCCGAATGCGTTCTGATATGGCTTGGACGTGGCACAGGCATCAATGCCCAAGCAGCGTTCGATTGGATCACTTGCATTGAGCCCATTATCTTGACTGAGTCGACAAGGCTCTTTGAAGAGGGAACTCTTGTCCAAGCCGTCAGGGGACTTCCAGAAAAGTCTTGGGTGGAGATGAATAAAGTGCTTCGGCATGCTTGGTTCGAGCGCATATGGGTTTTGCAAGAGGTTGGATTGGCAGCAAGAGCGGTGCTCTTTTGTGGAAGAGCAATGATAGACTGGAAAACCTTCTCGGAAACATGCAGCTGGCTGTGTTACCAGACTCGACTTTTATCACATCATGGCATTCAACTATATCAAAACGGGCTTAATTCAGTTGATACAATGTGTACGACAGGGTTCAAGAGCCAATTCTCTGATCCCGCGAAGGCCATCTTCCACTACCATTTACTCTTTCGCTCCTGCGAATACAAGAGTACAGATCCACGAGACAAAGTCTACGCCTTACTTGGACATCCAGTCTTTGTGGACCTCAGCCGGAAGCTCTCGCCGGAATCCTTTGTTCCGATCGAATATTCCAGTCCGCCATTCGACACATTTCTTAATGCAGCTACAGTGCTTATGAAGTTACCAGAGCCTCTCGAAGTCTTGCAATATGCTTATCATGAGCGCAATGTGGAGGAAAACGACGAAGATTTCATCTCCTGGGTGCCGCAATGGGCTTGGCAGAAACATCTCATAACACGTTTCAGGAGTCTTGATGGGGTTCCTGACTTTATCCGCAATGCTGATCCCCGGTTCGAGGTACGGGGCCGTCAACTACATATTTCTGGCGGTATGCTGGACTCAGTGATTTACTCTTCGGAGAAATTCGATGTAAATCCTTTCAAGCCAGCACAAAGTCACACCATAGACGCTGCGCGAAATCGATTAATCCAAACCTGGAATGACGTTAAAGGCATCATGGACGGACATGGCGAGGAAGATGTCTGTCAGGATATGTGTGATTCGGTCACTGCAGGGGGTGCATACATATACTACCCCCGCGAAATAAACATCCATGGACCACAGAACCCGGATGTGGTCAAAGCAAATCTTCTTGCCGGTTTTTTGCTTTACCTGAGCCGTGCTGGGGTACAATTCTCGAACAAGGGAACCCTTGAAAGGCTGCAATCCGGTAACGGAGATCTCTGGAGGCTGTGGTCATACGGATCGTTTATCAGGAAAAGATGCATCTTTGTTACGGCTGGTGGACATTTGGGAATTGGAAGTGGAATAATGAAGACTGGAGACCTTGTATGTTTTTTCTACGGTGCGCGTTGTCCTTCCATTATCCGACGAGCACCAAACGGGCTTGGATACTGGTTTATTGGCCAATGCTATGTCAGTGGAGTTGAGAAGATGGCGGCAATGAAACAAGCGGAACTGGGTGATTTGAAGGAAGAGACTTTCATTCTGTACTAAGAAGAATAGATATTGCGAAATTGGTACTGAAAAGATTCTATTGGAGCCTCGTTCATTTCAAACCCTTTATACGCCCTAATAACTTTAAGTGAGAATCATGTAGGTGTGCTAAGCAATAGAGCAAATTTCTATTCTTAACCATCATCTGCTCCCTCATATATCACCGGAAGCTAAAGCTTGCCTGGCCCTCTGATAATGGCGGCAACTGACCAAGGCTACAGCACGGTTGAGCGTCGCTCCGGAGCCCTTTCCTGTCACTAATCAAATGGAAAAGAATATTCTGTTCCCAACAATCTTCTTCCTTTCTCCATCCTCTTCATCAGCTCCTCCGCCTTCTTCTTCCACTCTTCCACCTCAAACCGCTCACCCCCACACTCTTCCACAATCCTACACCTCTCCTCCATCGACTGCGCCGCGCGAATCCTCCATGCGCAGATGCCCCGCTCCCACACATGCCGCCCCCGCGCCTGCCTATCTTCCCAATGCACAATGCAGGAGTCCTTGAACACGTCCTCCCAGTACACCCACACGACCATTTCGCTTCCTGTCTCCGACGACGTTTCATTGCCGTCAGCGTGCTTTGTGGAGAAGCCAATGGTCTTGGCGCGCGGGGGCGGGCCCCTCCTGAAGTAGTCGTCGTCGTCGTCGTCGTCTTCATAGATCCATTCTTCTTCTTCTTCTTCGTCGTAATCGGGGTACCATCCTCCATTGTAGCCGACGCCGCAGTTGCCGTCGGGCGAGCACTTGGAGAAGTAGCAACTGAAAGACAGGAGCGAGGGGTGCTCCCACCAGCGCGGCGCGAGCGCGTCAACCTCGCGGGGGTACCAGGTGGGCAGGAAGAGGCGCAGCCTATCGCAGAACGGGTCCTCCTCGTCTTGGTCGGCCGCGGCTAGCACCTCCTGCCCTCGCACTATTGCTTCCTCCTCTCCCTCTTCCTCTCTTCCTCCCATCTCCTCACCCCTTGCGCTGCTGCTGTTGCCATCTCCCTGCGTCGTTCCCTCCCCCCGGGGGTTGATGGCATTTGGCATCGCCACATCTTCGGTGAGAAGAGGATCAAACCCCAACCACTCTAGATCCACGGGCCCCACGTTTTTCAGCACCAACACGCCGCCGGTGCGCGGGTAGCAGTACACAGTGGGCTCGGGCGTCATCCGCAGCCGCATACGCGGCGGCGGTGGCCTCAGCGTTCCCTCGAATGGCGGCGGAGGGCAGCGCTCATAGCCCAATTGGCGAAACCAACGCTCTTTGTCAAAGTTGTCGGTGGGGTCGGACTGGTGGTCGGAGCGGAAGTAATTGGTGATGCTGTGGCCCCAGTTGATGAAGGCGATGCTGCGGGAATGGTAGGTGGCGTGGGTTAGCACGGTCTGTGTGTGTTTGGCGATTGGGAGGGGTGTTGGGCGGTGAGAGAGGGCATACACGGCTATGAAGAAGAGGATGTAGAAGCGTAGGCGAGAGAAGCGCTTCTTCTGTCGGCTCGAGTGTTGGTGTGGGAGTGTTTCCTTTTCCTCGGACATGTTTGTCTGGCTGGTTGGTGAGTCGGTTACGGGGGAGGAGGGGTAAAATGGTCGTGAGAGGTTTGGGGAGAAAATTGGTTTTGATCGTGGCTGCGGCGTAGGTCGATCCACTATCGTGCTAGATTCTAGGCAGCAGCATTATCTGATACGAGCGCTTGGCGTTGATGGATGATTCGTGGAGTAATTCATCATCGGATGAGAGTAGAGGATATTTCTCAAAGAAAAAAAAAAGTCGATTCGTAGCGCATTAAGCTTCCCTTGGTATCTTTCCAATGTAACATAACATATCCACTCCTTTTTCCTCTTCACCCAAAACATTTTCAATCACCAAATTACATCCCAGATCCCTTTATACAATCAAGCCTTGGCCTCAGCAGCTGCCGGCGCCGCGCCAGCAGCAGGGGTCTTGTTCTTCTTGGCCAACCTGAAGCCACCCACAACCATGATCAGCGCCTCCAGACCCAGCACAACGGCCAACGTGACCATAGCGCCAATGACACCGCCCACAGCGGTCGAAATGCCATTGCTACCACCACTGCTGCTCTTGCCCTCGTTCGAGCCGGAGCTCGACGAGCTGGCAGAGTCGGCGTACGCAGCGCACGAGCCGGTCGTGTTGCCGCACTTGGTGCACCACTGCTCGGTCGAGCGAATGGCAAACTTGTCCATGCCGTCGATGAAGTCGTTCCACGAGACAGACGTGTTGCTGCCGCCGAACAGGGGGTAGGCGATGGGCTCAGAGGAGTCGCTAGCGGTACCGTTGTGGTACAGGAAGCGCACGTACAGGTCGTCGGTGGTAACGTCAGCGGCGGTCGTGTCGTTCTGCGGCGTGAATAGCTCGAAGACCATGCTCGACGCGTAGCCGGTGACGCCGCGGAAGTCCGGGTTCGCCTGCGGCAGGTCGGCCAGGCCGAAGAAGGAGAAGAAGGTGGCGTAGGCGCCGAACTGGATGCCGAACTTCTTGCTGCCTTTGGACGTGATGGTGCTGTTCAGGTACTCGAGGACCTCGCCGGCCAGCTGCATGCCCGAGACGGCCCGCATCTCGTCCGAGGAGTTGTAGGCGAGACCCCATTCGTGGGCGTCAGCGAGGGTGCGCAGCTGGAAGAGGGTCGAGTTGGTGAGCAGGTCCGAGGAGGGGATGGTGGTGTTGTGGATCTCGGCGACGTTGATCAGGTCGTAGACTGCAGCATATTAGCAACATTCTTGTTTGGGAGAAGCTCAATTGGAGGACTCACCGACGTATGCGTTCTTGAAAGTGACATAGTCCTCGTCGAAAGTGGCATTGACGACAGGCATCAAGTTCTGGTAGAAGTCGCGGGTGCTCTCAAGCGTGTTCTCATACTCGGCAGACAAGAAGTAGTTGTTGGAGCTCGTCTCAGCAGCGCCGCAGTCGGACGTGTCCTGCAGCCAGCCGGCGTCCTCGCTGCCGGCGCCCGTGCTGGTCAAGCCGACGGGGATCAGCTGGTAGCCATTGAGAGGGGACGACACGGTGCTGCCGTTACGCAGCGTCTCGGTCGAAACATCGCTGCCAACGGGCGGGTACAGGCCCTGCAGGAAGCCGGTGGCTGAGTTCTGCAGGACGGTGTCCGAGGGCGCAGTCACGGAGATCTGGGACTGTTTGACGATGTCGGTGTTCATGCCCGCAATCTTGAAGTCGGCGTCGGAGGCGACATAGCGGTTGCGGTAGTACTGGCCGCTCTGGTAGACCTGCTGGTAGCCTAGGTCGGTGAGATTGGCGGGCTTGAGGGCCTTGGGAGTGCGGTCGCCGTGACGGTGGAACATGTAGACTCCCAGAATGCTCTCGGCCGCGGTAAGCGGGACTGCGGAGAGCAGCAGGGCAGTGGCAGCGGCGGACAGCATGGTGATTGTCTGGTCAATGGCAAGCTTCCGGGGAAATTTTGAGAAGAGAGAGCTACCGGAGTGAGCGGAAGCAAGAGCAGATGGGCAGCTCTTTGAAGGCGGCGGCCATCTCCGCGGCTGTGAGAAAAGTCATGAGCTATCAAGGTGGGGTTGCGCTGCAGAACCAGGGACGGCAAAGATTGGCTTATCGGGAGCGCATCAGCGGGAGCACCCTTGGCGCGATCAGCCTATCACTGTCAGGCACAGGACGGCGACCTGGCTGAACGCGGTAACCGGCGGCGGCAAACCTCCACCGTTGGCCGGCGGCCCTCTTGGCAGCGTGATAGCGATGCAGCCACCGAGGAGAAATGCAACGCAAATTGACGGTCTCGGCCCGGGCCTGCCGTGAGGTGCATCAAGCCGTGTACGCGAGAGCAATTGCGGTGGGCAGCATCTGCGATGTCGGCCAAGCGCAGCCCAGCGAAAAAAAGCAGCCAAGCCGGGGAAGCGAGGGAGCTTGGGCCACCACGCCCACACCCTCTTCTCTCACGCTTTCTCTAGGCCTTCGGCGCCCTTACTCTGCTTGCCTTCGTCCGTCCCTCCGCCGCAGCCACCGCATTCTCAGCCAAAGGCATGCGAGAGCTTCGCCGACAGCACAATGAAAGCGTTGCATCGCGGGAGTCCGGTGCTTGGGTGAGTGAAGGTTGGCGTTAAGACGATCGTCCAATTCTAGCCCCACCCTTCGTTCCTCCACTCTCCGCACTCTCTCCCATTCTTCAGATGGACCTCGCTCCGGCTTCCTCTACTCTGACCTCCGTTCCAATAATGCAAAGCCAGCTCTCGCTTTTAAAACCCACGCCCGATATGTCCGAGGGAGTCATCGCAACCCCGGAAGCGCCTGCCTTTTTAAGCTGGAGCCCGCCCGCCAGTCATGCCCAACACCATGCACGATCGGCAAAAGTAGAGTCAAGAAAAAGTTACAACACCATGAATGTCATCTTTTTTTTTTCCTTTCGCGCAAGGTTCTTCTTGTCATGACCCCTTAAGACAAAGTCACAAGTCGCCCATTCATTCCAATATCATAACCCGTGTTCCGTACAGGACCCTTAATCCAGCCAGACAGCATTGGCGCAGCATCCACCATCCTGCAAGTCCAGCCTGGCCACCACCTCGGCCGCCGAGCCGTTGACGTACCTCCAGACCTGCAAAAACTCCTCCTGTGTGTCCGTCAGCGCGACGAACTCGTCACCGAACGGCGCCGGAGTGACGGCGTTGGCCGAACCGCCCGACGTCGTCGTGTTGGTCAGGAAGAGCTGCTCCACGATGGCGCCAGTCTCCGAGAGCCGGTATCCGCTGATGTAGCCGGGAATAGTCTCGTCGCGGCTGCGCGCCGACGCCCACAGGAAGTTGCCGCTCGCCGCCACGGCCACGTCGTCAGACCAGTAGTTGGCGTTGTTGCTCGATAGCTCTGCGAAACGGTGAACTGACGTCAGTCATCGTGAAAAAATAATGCACTGGGCCAAACTAACCAGACTGAGGGATCAACGGATAGGTCACATTCTCAAAAATCGGCACGCCTGTCTCAGTGTTGAGGCGGTACTGCGCCAAAGTGTTCGCCTCTTCCAGCACCACGTACAGGAACCCACCGTTCGGATGCACCGCCGCATGGCGTGGGTTGGAGCCGCTGGACGGACCATCCAGCTTGCTGACCTGCGTCAGCAAACCCGTGGTAGCATCCACCTCGTGCGTCCACACGGCGTTGCCCGAGTCGTCGGCCGAGTACAGGAAGCGGCCGTCAGGCGACAGCGCCAGCCCATGCACGCCGGAGCCGGATGCGTAGCTAACATTCTGCGCGACCTCGGCGAGCGCGCCCGTGTCGGCGTCGACGTGCAGCACGTTGGCGCAGTTGCCGAACGGGTCACCGTAGACGGCGTACGGCGGCGCGTGCGAGCCCAGCACGAAGATGCTGCGATCAGAGCTGCAGTTGGCGCCGCCCAGCGGGACCGTCGCCGTGTGCGTGAGCGAGCTGGCGTTGTCGACAGAGTACGAAGTCCACCCGCCGTCCTCGACGGCGTAGAGGGCCTTCTTGTCGTGCGACAGGTTGATCCAGGCGTGTGCCGCGTGCGCGCTGATGTTGGCCGCGAGCGTGAGCGTCAGCGCTTGGTCGTCAAACTCGACGGCGTAGAGGTTTGCGCCGGAGAAGGTGCCGACGAAGAGGTGGTGCGTGGTTGCTGAGGCGAGCGCCGGGAGGAGCGCTGCAACGGGTGTGGAGGACTTCATTGTGGGCGGCTTCAGCTGGAAGTGTCGAAGGATGAGGGCTGATGGACTCGAAGAGAGGAGGAATCGAAGTACAGAAGGCCGCCCCTATAGGTATGTATACCCGCTGCGCCTACTTTCAAGGTTCCGTCCATTCGCCAGCGTCGTAATCAAGGCCCTCAATGAATTCCGCAGTCGCCCATTGGCGGCGTTATGTCGCCATTTACGGGCCGCGTACGCTCTACGGCGATCTTCCCCCCGGCAGTTGGAGGTTTAGTGTGTTTACCGGTCGTTGCGCGTACCTGTGTCAGGCCTTAGCGCGTTTCGTGCGCATTGCAGGCCTGGTCTCTGTCAAGGCCTACTCCGCATTCGCGCATGGCAAAACTCACAATGCCTGTTCGTACGCGCGGCTGAAATCCAAACACGAAACTCTATTGTTGTTGCTCTTTCCCCAAGGTCGATCCCGCGCTTGGCAAGTCTTTTGCGGAGGTTGACGTTGTCCTCGATCACGCAATCGTTTAGACCAGCCAGCCCACCAAAGCTTCGCACGACTTGGCGAAAGCTTAGCCACCACGACTACGTAGTTGGGATGCTCGTGGCCGTCTGTTTGCAAAGAGAGGTGACGTGGCCGCCGAGAAACCTCCTGTTTCTTGCTGCTGTTGGCGGGGATCAGTAACATTGAGCTTACGTCGGCTTGGACCGTGCGACGGGGCATTGGTACATGCTGGCCAATGAGAATCGACCTTATTGCGTTCACGTCGTGCATGCGCTAGCTGTTCTGGGTAATTATTGGGCTAACTGTAGAGCTGCGGATGCACGCCTATGGGGAGCGGTGAGTCGTAAGCTTTTGTGTGTGAATCGCTGGCACGGGTACTGACTACTGTTAATTTAGTGCGGTTGCCTTCTGCATCTCGGCTGTTTGCAGCCTTCTCTCAAGGCTGCTGTACCGACTGAAGGTAGCTGTCCTCTTCTGTGACTAGTTCTCCGGGTGCATTATTGATGTAAAAGATCAAGTTTTAATTGAAATAGATTCGAAGCGCAAAGTGCTATGGTATCTAAACGACAGATTAAAAAGAGCAAGATAAAGAAAGACACTGCCACCTAGTATTCTCAGCGCCAATCCCACAATACAACGTGTCATCATGGAATCATTTCCAACAATATGAAAGCTGGACCCAACAGCACCTGCCAGCAAAGCTTGACATGAAAGCCGCACCTATTAAACGACAAAATTCCTCCAATAACAGTAACGTTCCTCCCATAACAGTAAAACTCCTCCCATGACGACAAAATTCCTCCCATAACAGTTAATATCAACCTCAAGTTCAAAGTGGGGCGCCAGAAATTGCGGAGAAGGGCATAGATAAGAGAAGGAGTGAAATGAGTGGTGATGGCGGTGAGGGTGGTGATGGTGGCGTGTGTTATACAGAGAGGTTGGGGGGAGGGGTTGCATCAGGCACATGCGCCACATCCCAAAGGTTGCCCATGGGCATATCCTGCCAGCACACTTCCTTGAGAAAGTCCCACGCAATCTCCGCCTTCAGCTTTTTCCTCTCATGCTGCGGATTATCCACCACCACATCACCATCGTCACCAGTGCTCTGGATGCCGTTGTTCCTCCTCCGCGCTTCCGCTTGTTCTTTTGCGTTCTTGTCGTCGATGTACCGATGGATCGGCGACGCAAGCCACTCCGACGACATGTCGTGCTTGTAGTTCATGTTGGTGATCCAAGCACAGTCGTTTGCATTGACGCCTTGGAGACGGAGGCTGTCAATGTAGCCCTGGAGGTGCTGCTCAACGGCTGCCATCGGGTCCTGTGGGGCGGAACCAGACTGCGAGGCCGGCACGACGACCGGATCGACACAGCGCGGCACCGCAGTCACCGCCATCGGCGGCCACATCTTCTCCGCCCGGTACTCGCTGATGCGCTTCGTCTGCAGTAGCAGCTCGAATCGCGGCACGACGACCACGGCCATGAGCGCGTCGACGGTCAGGATGGCGTCGAAGATGGCCCAAAAAACGGCCCAGTCCATCTTCGCCATCTCGGTCTCCAGCCCCACGTACTGCCGCAATGGGAGGTTCGTCATGACGTGGTACGCGTGCCACGCCGCCTCGGGCCTCAGTCCGAAAAAGCGCGACACCTGCGCTTCGAAGGTTCTGTTGACAAGGTCGCAGTTGGTGGTGTCGGAATGGGGGCCCAGGAGCGGGATCTGCTCGAGGGAGGTCGTGAGGGCCAGGCCGGCGGCGAGGCTGCTGAGGGGTCCGTTGCGCCCCGCGTCGACGCTGCTGTCGCTGTCGCTGCCACTGCTGCTTCTCCTGCTCCTGTAGCCGCTATCGCTGCTGCTGCTGGGATTTCGCTGCAAGGTGGAGGGTCCAGCGTTGGCGGCTGGGACCGATTCTCCGGTCGGCTGGTTCGAGGGCCCGAAGGTTTGGTCCTGGGGAATCGGGATAGTGCCGTCCGGATAGGTTGCCCACATGTCATTGTTGAATGGCGCCGTCATGTTGTTGTTGTTGTTGGTTGCCACTCCCATGTTGTCGCTGGATGTCGCCATCGGAAACTGTCCCCAGTCGGTCGCAGTGCAATCCTGCTGCGGCATCATGAGATTTCCTGGTCCAGAGTTGTTTGCTTGCTGCCCGTTGGGCACCTGCTGTGGACCGAAAGGCAACCCGTTGGAATTGGTCCGCGAGTTGCTGGATTCAAGGCGCCTCGCACGCTCTTCCGGCGAGAGCTCGCGATTCCACTCACTCGCGAAGAGGTCGAGCATTTGCGTCTGCACGAGAGCAAGCAGCGCCGGCATGCTTGACTGAGCAGGCTTTGACTGCTCGTAGCTTGACTGCACTTGAGTAGGTGGTGCCGGCATGGTCTGACGCTGGTTCTGCTGCAGGCGTGTCCAGCTAACCCAGCACTTTTCGGCCAAGAAGGCGTCGAGTCCCAAGAACTCAAGGGTCTCCTTTGAATGGAGAAGAGCGGGCATGCGACACTGGTTACCTTGCAGCTGAAGAAAACGCACATACGGGTTCTCTTCAGGCAGTAGTTCATTTCCAGGGAGGACCCAGCGACCGCTTGGGCTGTTAGGACATTTCTCGATGATTTTGCGGGCACGGAGATGGATGTTGTCCAGAGGATCGAAGATCATGGGTGTTGGAGCGGGCCTTTCGTGGGCTGGGGCTCTCGTCTTCCTAGGCATAGCTGGCGGAATGCAGCAAGGCGGCTTGCGGAGAGGGGATGGAATGTTGGTCCTTTTATGAGTACGAGAGGCAGCCGTCGAAAGTTCGACGCAAGCGAAAGTGCTCGTGACTTTTGACTACCTTCGCATGCTGCTGTCGGGGACTGCTGCAGGTCTGCTGTAGGTCAGAAGGGCCGTGAGACAGAATTCTTACGTGGCGAAATCCCTGTCTCTTTAATTCACTGCGATCCTAATAAAAGCGGACAGGCAAGATCACTCTCATATCCTACTGTGGGCCCAGCTTCCATTTCGGGCCGGCACTGGGCGCACATTCATAGTCACCCAACAGCGGAACAGAGAGTCCCACCTAGTTTCTGTGAGCCAATCAGAAAGACTGCAGGCTTCCTAAACTATGATAAAACTCTGACTATACGGCACTACCCTTAGGATCCAGTCATCAAACGGTGACTCACAGCTACTAGTTAGACCTAACGGTAGGTGCTTAAATAACCTTGATCGCCTAGTAGAGCTCTCATTTGAGAGCTTCTCTTCCTTTGAGAAGGCGTGCGCGACGGTGTGGCGAGCTTGGTGAGGGCGAACCCTTATTCGCGTCACGGACTTCACCGCTGCGCCCAACATACCCGGAGCACCACTTCCCCCACGCTTTTCTTCAGCTTGGCAAAGATACCAGAGGACCCTGGAATCCAATACCCATCCAATCAGAGCGTCCCGATCGGATCAGCTAGCCCATGTGCTTAAAGAAAAGAAGCTACGTAGCCACAGTGGGGCCCCACAAACCACAGGATTTGGAAGTCGACTGCGAGAATATGCCTCAGCCGGTCTTTTTCTTCAAGGCAGATGCCGAGTTCGGCTTTTTGTGCCAGTGGTACCGTGGTTACTTCGTTCACGAGGGAATTACGTTCAACTGTGCCGAGCAGTGGATGATGTGGAGAAAGGCGAAAATTGCCGGTGACGAGGCAACTGCGAGTAGTATCCTCAAGACCAAGGATCCGCGCATGCAGAAGAGCTGGGGCCGAAAGGTGAAGGGGTTTGATGAACAGAAGTGGGATGGGAGTGAGTTTGATACCATTCACGTGATTGCACTTTGGTCTGCTGACGTCACTCGCAGTTAAGCGTAATATTGTAGAGGAAGGAAACTACATGAAGTTTACGCAGAATGAGAACTTGAAAAAATTACTGTTGGACACGGGCGAGAGGGAGCTGGTTGAGGCTTCTAGATTTGATCGCGTGTGGGGAATCGGATATTCGGCCGCTAATGCTTTGTACGTGGAGAAGGAGGAGTGGGGGCAGAATCTACTCGGAAAGGCGTTGATGAGGGTGAGGGAGCGCATACGTGAGGAGTTGAATGTACAAGAAGCTGGCTGAAGTGTTGTTGCGAGGATGCAAGAGGCTAGCAAATCGGCTCCTTGGACTACAAGATCGATGTTTTGCACGGCAATTTCAAGCAGCTCACTGCATTATTGGGTGAGAAAGAAAAGAGTTAAGAACAAAACGAAGAATGATAGAAGTGCATACAGGACTTAACACGAGAGTTGCGCTAGTAGGCTTCTGTGCTCAGCGAAGAGCACTTCAATGAGATAGTTTATACCGAAGATACACCGCATTCTCCGACTAAACTGAAAGTAGGAGGTTCTGGGCTCATTCGGCTTCAACAACCTGAATAGGCGTTCGTAATATTCTATTTTTCAATCCTCTCAACTACTGCCTCGCCTACATCCGATATCTTTAGTGAAAGAATAACTTTAGCCTATAGCGTGAACAATTCCCAATGTAGATTTTCTTGAATTCAAGAGAATGAATCTAATTCTCCTATGGTCCAAACTGTCCTTGATAGTGGTGCCCACAAGGGCTCGTCTGGTGCCGACCAAGTCCGAGTCTTCTAAATTGTGCTGGGTCTTCTCAAGAACCCGGAGGGGCTGGTAAGCATATGTGAGCATATTTTGCAACTTGCAGCCACTGTAAAAAATACATTGGGTCTGTGTTATCTATGTGTTTCGTGACTCGGGACTTAAGCAGTAGTGACAAACTCACAACTTGACCTTGCTTACCACGACGAAACCTCCAGACAGAGGTCAAAATACTGCCCAAACGGTAGGGTTGAAGTATCGCTGAAGCTTTCAACAGCTCACTATATCCGGTCCCTTAGACAGCTAGGGTTTGGAGGACGCATTTTGGGAAAGCGGTATCCAGACTATCCAAAATTTCTTGAAGGCAATGGCCTCTGATGCGATGGACGACAGATCTTCCGCTCTCCTAACCTTAGCTATTGTGTTACGCTATAATGACGCTGCAACAATGCCTTATTTTCATCCAGACCGAGAATTAGGGGCCGTTCGTTCTTCTCTTTAAGTCGGATTCTTGCACTGTTCATAAAATTGGCCTCCTTGTCACTGAAACTCCGTGGATGTTGCTGCTGCGGGCAAAATTGACATGTGGCAAGGTCTTCTCTGCTGAGGCTCATGCGTGGAAAGTAACGCCGACATTCTCCGTAAGACCATGGCTGCAGCAGGCCAATCCCAAAATTTCGCGTTGCTGAGTACATCCTGCAGCAGAGCTTGCCGAGATTATTTAATGTTTTATTCCATTTAGTCGTTGATGAAAGGTCGAATTGTCAGTGGATTCTAATTGTGAGTTTTTGGCGCCGTCAGCTTAAGAAACCCCATTAATAGTGTGGAGCTAACAGCTGTCAGGAGGATACTCCCCGAGCGCGAGTGACTCCTATATCTGTGCGCTCTGGCCTCGTGGCTTGCTAGTGGCTCAAAAATGCAGGGCCACGTCTACCCACGTCGCGCCTCAGCCCAGTCGGCAAGCTAAACCGAGCATCAAAGCGGCTGTGCCACACTAGCATCCAATCAGCTTGACCGAGCAGACGCGTCGACGACTAAAGCGGTGAGCTCCATAATTCGATAATATGTACGAGCTGAAAAGGCGAAACCTCTCTCCGAGCTTCTATTTGAGGGTGTGGCATAGCCGCTCAAGGCTCGCTTCTTGCGGGCTGTTTATCTGCAATAAGGGATCCGTGCAGGGCGAAACGCTGTTGACAGCGCACAGCCTCAAGAGTCAAGCTTTGGCCGCGCACGACTGGCGGCGGTTAAGCCTCACAAATGTGGGGACAGCAACACCAAGCGCTAGCACCGCCGATCTCGTGCCGATACTTAAAGGCTGGGCTGTTCGTGCCGCGCTGTCTGGCACACGCGCCACATCAACACCTCACTCAACATGGTGAAATGCACAGCGAGAGACATTGGGGAGATCAGGGAGGTTCCTCTCCCTCACCTCCCTGTCAACTTCCACACTCTTGCACAGTAAGACGTTGCAACCCAGTCCCTCCAGCCACGACCTCTGACGTGCTTGCAGAAATATATCCTTCATTTTTAGCGCCTTCGCAATCATAATCAGCTTTTTCCTGATGTCACGCCATGCCTCTCATTACACGAAACCGGACGAACAGAAGCAGTAAGTCGGCGCTGCGACTACACAATGTTGGGAATTTCGCTGAGAGTGTCGTAGAATCATTCGCATCCTCTTAATGGTGCCTATATATGCGGCGGTATCAATGCTCTCCATCCACTACTACACGAAGCACGTCTACTTCGAAGTCCTGCGCGACTGCTACGAGGCCTTTGCTATTTCCAGCTTCTTCACGCTCCTTTGCAACTACATCACCCCCGATCTGCACGACCAAAAAGCATACTTCCGCAACGTCACGCCGCAAAACTGGGTATGGCCAATTACTTGGTTCCAAAAGTGTACTGGCGGAGAAAAGAAAGGCTGGCTGCGAAAGCCGCAGAGTGGGCTGACCTGGTTCAACGTGAGTTTTCGCAACGCACAGCCACCCCTCTCATCTCGCATTGACCAAAGCGCGCAGATCATCTACATCTCCGTCTTCCAATACTGTTTCATCCGCGTCTTCTTCACCATCGTCTCCGTCGTGACCGAGCACTACGACGTTCTCTGCGAGGACTCGCTGTCCCCCAAATATGCATACCTCTGGGTCCTCATCTTCGATTCGGTCGCAGTCACGCTGGCCATGTACTGCCTGATCCAGTTTTACGCGCAGACCAAGACCGAGCTGGCCTCGCACCGCCCCTTCCTCAAGCTGCTCTCCATCAAGCTCGTCATCTTCTTCTGCTTCTGGCAGAATGAGCTGCTCAGCATCCTCAACTCGACCGGCGTCATTGAGGAATCCAAGTTCCTGGCCTACGGTGACATCGAGGTCGCCCTTCCCAACATGCTGATCTGCATCGAGATGGCGTTTTTCGCAATTATGCACGTTTTTGCCTACCCGTGGAAGGAGTATGGCGTGCGCAAGGAAGACGGGGTTGAGATTGTGCATAAGGTGGGCATGATCAGAGCTCTGGCGCATGCGTTGAATCCTTGGGATGTGGTGAAGGCGTTTGCGCGCGGTTGTCGGTGGCTGTTTGTGGGCTCCAGGCAGAGGCATACGGACCCTTCGTATCAGCGGACGGAGGCCCAGGCATCGGATACGGAAGAGATGCCGATGCGTCCGAAAGAGGAAAGAGAGGCTGTTTAGATTGACGAGGATGGATCACGAAATTTGATAGGAACCTTGACATGTTTTGGAAAATAAGCATATTTGCTTTGTTTCAGACGCAGTTTCCAATCCCTTGACGTTTCACATCAGAATTGAGGGGGCTTCCCATTCCGATCGTCTAGTACTGGAGGGGACCACCCACTTATTTGCCGTCGATCGTGATAACAACCTTGCCAAAGCGCTTACGAGACCAAACATGCGTGTAAGCGCCCTTCAGTTCTTCCAGACGGAACCTCTGACTGTCCAATACAGGCCTTATATCCTCAGCCACAATCGCCCTGCTCATCTCCTCGATCTGCCGGCGAGTCCCGACCTCGACGCCTCTCTCCAGACAAACCCGTAGTAGGGGTTTAAGAAATGTTGAACTATTAGACCCATTCTCCTGCCCCGCTAAAGCCCAAATGACGTCAACCACCCCCGCCTCTGGCAACGGACTCAAACGACTGCCGAACCGTGCCCGGATTGCCCACCTCAACAACATACGCGCACATCAACTACTCACTTACCGTATAGCCCCACATCACTCTTCGCCAAACAGCTATGCAAACACCTACTCTTGTCTGCTAACCAAGATGATAAATCCATTGCTGATCAACCGGACTTCAGTTAAACTTGTATAAAAAGCAATCAAGTAGAGTGGTAGAAAACCATAGTGGCTCGAACAAAATTAATATGTGGAGTAGTTGAAGTAGAGAGGATTGGGGTAAGAATGTAGAGTATCAAAACGACCTTGGCGTTTGTGTTCAAGATCGAAAAATGTATTGTGCCAGATAGCTATAACTACTGCGGGTATATCATATGAGAAATACAGAAATCCCTCCCAAGTCATTCATTGCGAAATCATAAACCACACCCATCATTACATGTCCCACCACTAGTCCATTCGAACTTTCATTTGGATATCTTCCATCCCCCGCATGGCGTCTGACATGTGTGGGGATCGGGTCTCAGTATAATAGGTCGAAAAATAGTTGAAGAACACATCCGTCGGACGCAAGTACCACGTCATTGTCCCGTTCCCGTCTGTTCCTGCCATACCTTCAATATCATCACGGGTTGTGTTGTCAAGCAGACGGATTTCTACATCTGCTCCTTGCCAGCTTGATTGCTCTGGTAGGCCGCCCAACACCGTGATGTTGCCTGTGCCAAAGTGAGTGTTGCCATCCGCATACACATCGACCGCGATGCGACTGATGTCGATTGTAAGACGGCCTCGTGTGTTTTCAGCGTTGGTGAAATCGCCTATGGTATAGTAGTGGAATGGGGCATCTTGGTCATTTTCCCAGTCTGCTAGAAGATCGGAATAGAGGAACGTGTCGTCTCGCCAACTCTTGAATGTGGAGATTCCGCCGAAGCCTGACATGGTGAACTGTCAGTGGAGTAGCTCGAGGCGAGTTCAGTGATCTGAGGCAGGAGAAAGAGGAGAGAAGGAAAATGCACAGGTTGGAGCGTTTGAGTAGGGAGGAGATGACGGACCATTCATTGTTATCGTCTTATCCCACTTGACCTTGTACTCCCTCGGCATTCCATCCAGCTTCACTTTCGGGGCCCCCTTTATGCGAAGCTTGACCTCGTCATCGGTCAATAGTTTTTGTAACAGCCGTATCAAATTTTCGTCATTCTGCTGAGTCTTGGTGGGCTCGATGTCAAACCAGTACTTGGTTTGGGGTCTACTACTAGTAAACCATGTGTTTGTCGTAGTAAGCAGCTTGAGGTCTTGTGCGTCGTCCTCCATGTACAATGATGTTGCGAAATCATGGAGCTGGAATTTCCTGAAATCGCTGCCATTGTTAGGGTAGACCAGCGGACCGTTTCTATACTCTAGATGGATCGTTGAATCGGCGTTGAACTCGATGGAGAGATTCCCTTCGTTGGACTTTAGATCGATGCTGTCAAGGTAGGACTGAGTCTGTATCTTGTAGGTACCGAGAATGCTGTCGTTCGAAAAATTGTTAGTGCGAACCGCTATTGTTAGAAGTGATCTGTAACTTACACTGCACAAGGGACAATGATTACTGCAGCAATGAGGATACAACTAACTGCAAGCCAGATTTTCCAATGTCTCCTTAAAGAGTTTCTGGTTTTTGAAGCCCGTGCACCTGCTCTTTCTGAAGGAGGAAAGCCATTTGGAGTATACGGTAGAGGCTTGGCAGTGTATGGTGGTGGTGATGATTGCGGCGGTGGTGAGGGGAGTGGGACTAGTGGTAGTGGTGGAGAGGTGTCTTTAGCATGGTCTTCTGGATGGAGAATTGCAGCCCGGTCATCTTCCATCCCAGCGCCCGTCGATGGCATGCTGTGTTGAGATGGGATTACGGTTTTCGTGCTGTAATTGGTGTGATGAACCGGCGTTACAGCGGTGGCCTGCCCAGATTATGGAACATCTATTGTGCAGGGGATGCGCAGCTGGATTCTTATGTGTGGCCCGAAAAGTAGTGATACACGGCTGATGGAGCTTGTCAAAAACAGCCATGCGCGATGGAGCGGGCCGCAACGCCATTTAAAAGAAGCCACAGGATTACGGATCTTCGGCAAAGTCTTGGATTCGGCTTGTCTTGGCCGTGAAACACAGCCACTTTAAGGCCAGGCCAAGACTCCGTAACACCATGTACTCGAGCATTCGGTCACACCATGAAACGTGTTTTCTGGAAGGATGCGGCAGCCTGTCGTTGGACTACCATTTGCGTAGCTTGATTGGAGCGGATTCGGGAACTAAGGATCAAGCTTACTTTATAAAAAGGAGCTTGTCCCCACTTCTTAGCCCCCATGCTCCGTTTTACCCGCTCGGCATTCTCAAATTTGACTGCTGTTCGGCTGTGCAACAGAAATGCAAGGATGCCCAATCAAGCTGTGCAAAGCTGGACACCATGAAGTGATGCCCTGTAGGATATAAGCTAAATAACGAATTCAATTCAATCACTGAGCAACCGTAAGCCCCTTTGAGATGCTTGCCATACTTTCCGCAAGCTCTCTCAGAGCGCACCTGCTATTACCTAGGCATTGTAATGAATGAACAGGATACAAGAATCGGTGGTCGGAGTAGCTACTGCTCCGCGGTCGTGGTACCAGTTGGCTTGGGCGTTCCGGGAACCCAGACACAGTAGTAGCAGCCCGTATACAAGTTGCTACAGATGGCGCCTACGTCTCAGTTAAATTATTTGAAGTCGTTCTGGGTGAAGGATTGTAGTCGTCCGCAATCGACCAGCAGTTGTCCCCCTTCACAACCTTAGAGAACTTCTCACCTGTAGGATTGGTGATCAGCAAGGTTGGCTTTTTTTCTTTTCTCGTCGTTCCAACAGCTCACAGCCAAAGGTTATCCCAGACTGCATGAAACACGGGCCCGTTGGTGTGGCATTTGTTAACGCCGATTATCAGGAGGGTGGACTTGGTGCAAGCGGAGTACTTAAAGAAGCTGCGGCGCAAGCAGGCAACCACCACACGTCACGCAACAATCTTTTGTAATGTACAACGAGCGCGGAGCCAATTTTCTCGAGCTAGGCTTCGACTGGTTCGTGCTGGAGAATTGGAGCGTAGAATCGGGCGAGTCTCTCCGCGACCAGCACGTCCGCCTTGGCCTCGCGTATGCACGCCTTGGTCATCACGACCGTCGGGTAGGCTGAATGTCAGACTGCTTTCATAGCGTGCAACTCACTAATGCCGGACTCAGCCGTACATCCAACGAGCAGCCCACTTCACCTTCGCGCCCCATGAAGTTCCTCTCCCGAGGCCTGCAAGCGTTGTGCCTCATGACCTCCTCTCGCCCCAGAAGCGCGAGATTAATCGCCACATCGAGCCGCTCTGGATCCGCACAGACTATCGGCCTGGAACCGATGAGCGGCACGCGCAGCTGCTCGAAGCCACGGGCGACTGCAAAGACGCCGTTCTTGGGCACAACGCCGCCGTCATGGACAACGCAGCGCGGTACAGCTTCCTTAGCGCCGTAAACGAGCTCGCCGGCATCCTGGCCTTCGCGCCGGTGCTGGTCGAATTTCAGGACGCGCTCTACGAGGACGATGAGGTTGAGTGGGACGATCCACAGCTGCAAGGAATGTTCCTGGACGTCCCGGCTTTGACGGACTTGCCGGCAACGCTGAGGGATAAGGAGATTGTGCATCAGCGTGACTTCTACGTTGCTGACGCACGGGCTGGCTGCTCTGGGTGCACCTGGACCAATACGGCAACTTTGTCCAGACAAATCGTGTCCTTCCGGGGATGCTCCAGGGCATTATGGGATTCAGGTCCAACGGGCTGACGCTGGGGGAGATGGGCGTGGGATACCAGGAAGGGCAAGTGGACGTTCGAAAGTTTCAGGGCCAGGTGGGGGACGCGCTGGAGCCTTGGACCCCACCGTCTGCCTGAGGTAGATCAGTGCCGGTTTCTCTTCTTCATCAATCAAACTGACAATACTGAATGTCTCTTTCTGGAGAGAAACCGCTATTTCTATCAGTCAAGGGCATGGATGTAGGAAGAACTCAGATCGGATCACGCGCGCCACAGCCGCACAAGCGAGGCACGGCAAACATGCTTAATTCTGCTGCAGAAACACCCCGCAATTTTTTTTTTCATGCCTCGATGCATGATACTATTCAGAAGTAGACCTTGGGGGCTGATGCAATTGCAGAATTCTTCAAAATCTTAGAAACGGGCAAGAAATGAGTGCTGCGATGCAGTCACTACCACCACCTAGCCCTGCAATACACTTTATAGTTGCAAAAGTTGACTCC
Organism: Lasiodiplodia theobromae; assembly: GCF_012971845.1. Taxonomy (NCBI): domain Eukaryota; kingdom Fungi; phylum Ascomycota; class Dothideomycetes; order Botryosphaeriales; family Botryosphaeriaceae; genus Lasiodiplodia; species Lasiodiplodia theobromae. The sequence goes on along the minus strand of NW_023336355.1, from coordinate 853,623 downwards.
CTCTTTCACGTACGACCATAGGTCGCAGAATATAGGGCTTCCCGTCCGCTCAGCCGTACTCAAGCTGCGAACCGGCCGATTAGTACTCAAGTGGGTGACCATTGGGGAATCCCGGCTGTTGTACGTTTTGCGTTTTGTGCCGACGGCCAACTTTTTATTTGCTCGTTGCCGAGGGCTCGTGCGCAACAACAGCTGCCGAACGAATCAACGCCAAGAAATCTCAATTGTGGAAGCAAACGATGGGGAATAAGCTGTGTTTCACAACCGCATTCGCATGTCAGGATCAATTGATCGAAGCTAGGTTATTTTGCACCGGAGGGAACAAGTAAGATACGCCCGAGCTTGCAAATAAGCAAGAGTTGTTCCATCAATACCACCTCACTTTGACGAGACGGAATTATGAGAATGAAGACCAACGTTATTTTACTGTAAACCACAGGGCGTAAACACGGGAGGTTACGGGGTCAATCGTGTGCTTTAACTCTTTTGTAAGATATAGCAGCATTTCGTAATGGTTCCATGAAGGAAATGCCATTGTTAATAGGACGAGAAAGGGCAATAGAAAAGAGAAAAGGCGTAGAGAAAGACCTGAAGTGCAATATTCCACAACAAGAGTAAATGGGTGGGTCAGGAATGATGACAATGTGAATCGATTCTGGCTATCGTATTGGCCGCTCCTCAAGTCCTTCAACTCTTACAGTAAGTGCCATAGAGCTTGGTGCTTGATGTGTACCTGCTGCCGCTTTCTGAGTCATCCTCGTACGTTGGGGCGTTGGGGTCGTAGGTGCAGCAGTCGGCTCCACATCCTCCGCAATACACCGTGGCATCACTGTAGCATACTCCAATTCCTCCTCCGCGCTGGGCGGCTATTAGCAATTTCCTCAGAAACAGGGAACCGCCTCCCCTACCTGCTTCTCGCATGTATGGTGATTCTTCACGCAGCAATAGCGGTCTCCATTTGTACCTGGATAGCACTGTGAAATGAATTGTTGGAAGTCAGTGATTGAAATGAGGTGACGCTTATTCGCACAGAGTGGTTCGTGTACTGACGTCGAAAGTTTTGCTCGCGTATGCAGACGCAAAGAGCGTAGCAAGAGCTAAAGTAACAACGCGCATGTTGATGTGTTTGATGCAAATGACGACTGATAGCTGTGGATAGTTGGGTGGCGGTTCACCTCCCAGCGGGAGTTTTATCGCTTTATATCTGCTTTTGATCCTGACATCTGTTTAATATTTCCAGACGAGTCATTAGTGCTCAGGAATACGATACTGAGGTGAGATATCTCCACCTGAGGCGGCAAACGGACTACCGGGGCGACGTCAATGTTCGATTATGAAGAGTCCGTGCATCCGAGGCCTTCCAATAAGCTTACTCGCGAGATGCTTGGATGAGCTTGATTGCAATTAAGAGTGGACACCCCATAATTCTTATTCACCAGCAGTACCAGGGCCTCTTAGCTATGACGAAGCTCAATGACGTCCGAGGAAGTCTTGAGTCAGATGCGAAACACGAAGCATGCGATCGTGAAAACGCAATGACGGTGTAGTGAACCTCTACTCTCCCAAAGCTGATAGCGTGCACTTAGTGGGGCGAGACCAAGCCCCAATGTTCATGAGTAATGAGATATGTAACCTTATCTAGCCAAGCAGCTTGGAAGTCTTGAGACAAGATTCGTGACTGCGAGGTGGCGTTGAGCAAGCGTCTAGCTTGCACGAGTCAGTACATGTGAAAAGGCTACTTCGGACACTCGCACTATGTACATGATCATGCCCAGCTTCAGCATAAGAATAAAGGGATGAAACATGAACAAGAGCGAGAAAAGGAGACATATATGCAACGGTTGATATTATATTTTCTACAACCTGGGATTAACTGAGGTATTTTTCGTGTGTGCAGAGCCTCGTCGGGATCTTCCATAGGGCCCCTGAGTGATCTACGAGTCAAGCTTACGACGGCGCGCCAGTACTTACCCGATAAAATCTACGGTGACCTTTGTGGTGAGTTGCTAGTCATCATCACGAGATCAGAGTGCATTTTCCAGTCTCTCAGTGGGTGCATTCAACAAGGAAAATTAAAAATCCACCAGTAGAAACGTTATCTTATGTAGGAGTCATGTCAGGATTATACGCAAAGCCAGCCTTCCCGAGATGTACTATACATTCCGAACTGCTAAGGCGTGAGCCACAGCATCAGTGCTTCCACCAAAATCCCTCGGGATCTTCGGGCTCCTCGTAAGTTTCCGTAGTGTCTACGCCCATAGTAATGTATCCTACCAGACCGTTCTCTGCATTCTCTCCATCCGCCGGTATGATGCTGACAATGGGATTGTATCCACCGACCTGTCCTTCAGCTATGTGGCCATCCACGTCGTTTGTCACTCGCTCAATTTCAGTGTGCGAACTGTACGGCTCGAGAGCCATCAGCTGCTTCGTCACATCTTCGGGAAAGTATAACTGGCCCGTGTTGATATTGTGGCCAGATGAGAGAGTACCATTCTCATGTAGAGTCCAGTTGGTGAAGATCTGAGTGTGGATGTGGACGGCACGGCCTTCGTAGAATCCCGGGAATATGGTCTTCATTTCCATTATGCCCTCGCCATTCGTCGGCCACATGCCGCGTAGCCACTTGGTATCGTCGGTGTGGAGGTCGGTTTCACCAATGGTGAAGTTTCGAATATTTTGCTGATGGAGGAAGTCTTTGAAGTTTATGTTTGGATCTACCCCGGTGAAGCTCGAGTAGCTACCTACATGTCTGATTAGCCTTCAATCATGGTTTGAGAAGGTCGAATTTAAGTGAGGTAGCAGTTACCGGTAGAGTTGCAATGCCAGAAGCTCACGAGGGCGTTACTCAAGGGTTCGCAGGTAGCCATGTCGATGACGCCAACATCCAGCCAGAGAGGAACACCAGGCTGGTCCTCAGACATATCCTGTCTCAAGATTTGAGCACGATGCCACAGGTAGGGGCCCTGGGTGATATCGGGCGCCAGCACGCAGGTGTCATTCTGTATCACCTCGTAATAAGGTGCTTCGGTGGTAATCTGATATGTCGTGTTGTCAGAGCGCCGTTCAAATTCCAACGAGCGCTTCGCCTTCATTCTCTTCGCATAGCGTTTCTCGTTGAACTGAGCTACATGGTTAGCACAGCGCTTAGATAAACCAGCGCGGCGCTGCATCTCCGCTCGAGGAACATTGTGGCCACCTGGGTGAGATTCGACAGCGGTGAAAAGGAGGCCAGTAGCCAGAAGAGCTCCAGTGAACTTCATTCTCGAGTTGGTAATGGAGTGGAAAAGAGAATAGTTGCTGTCTGGTCGGGGCATGCGAATTTTCATATAAGTAGCCAGTCACCTTCCAAATCCGACTATATAGGAGACACTTATCTTGACATACATATTGCCTTGTTGTTCCTGATTTATCCGCATATACACTTACTGCCGAAACGTACGGTCTTTCTGCGGCGCATTGTCCAGTGGGGCAGCAGTCTGAAATCGCGGGATCTCTTTCCACCGCTGTTAATGCCAAGAGCTTGGCTGTACACAGTAAATTGCTTTGGGCAGAGTTGTCTATAGATCCATAATGAAGCATTTCGTTCAGCAGATAGAAGATCGTCAACCATCACCCTGCCCATTTCTATGAACAGCGGAATACATGAGCACTGAATACGCGAAAAGGGATTCATGATATGCGAAGCCTGTATACTGATCAATATCGACTTGATTAGTAAGGTAGCCCTCCTATTGGTCGATGAGAGGGCAAATCCGTAGATCGAGAGCTGTGATCAGAGTCAGAATCACTGTTGCGAACCTATTATGTCACATCCCGAACAGAATCCACCTGCAATCCAGCTGCCGCTTAAGGAAGGCCTTGTCAGGCTGTAACCCCTGAACGAATGCGGAAGCATCGGAGAACCGGAGGCTATCTGGTTATGCCATGTCAGTGTGCGATTAACACTGGCCTCGGCATGCTGTTCAATCGCCAGGTCAAAGAGAGGAAGGAAATCCGGGCCGGCTTCCATAATCCTCAAAAATTGGTTGCCAAAGCCATGGGCGAATTTTCCAGTTGATGACGGCCAAAAAATGGCGCCAACGAGGTAGGGTGTTGGATACGGTCGGAGGACGCGGAGAGGACCATGGGAGTATCGAGGACCCTGTGGTGGGGTTGCCTGAAGCCTGCAGTTTATTGCACCGTAGATGCAAAAACTATACCGGCGAAGGGGTATTTGGTATTCCTTATGCAGTGGAAAAACAGCAGTGTTGTCGCAGCCACCAGTTCCTGCTAACTTGTCTGTGAATTAGAGAAGAAATACCCAGATAGGGTTGGATGTTCCTCTCTGAGTTTCTAATGCGTTGTACTTTAGCTTCGTCAACCCAAATATGTGTTCAACCATGGTAGATGCCTCGTGGCTGAGCATCCACACCGCCGAAGGCGATCCGTGCCCATGTTTCCAAGCCAAGATCCCCACCATTATTAGCGGGCCCTAGGCAATCCACGCTTATTCACGGTCGTCAACGGATATGCAAGGAACCATTCGATGAAGTCATGTTTTGACCCCAGAACCATCCTATTTGGCCTCTCTTGCAGCGCATTAGGCCGCGCTTCCGTAATATTTAGGGGTAAGACTTACATGGGCCAAGCCGCCTCTTCGCTGATGAGCGGAAATTTCCCGCGATCTGGTGATGAAGATGAACATCGATTCTGAAGTTGATTTACAAGCAGATCTCTCTGTAGGCTGTAGTGCTGCACAACATGCTGCCCGGCGGTTTCCGATTTCAAATTCCATATTAAAACAACCTTCTGCTCGTATATGACCATGGCCCAGGGCAAATATCATGGCATCCCCTATCAAAAACGTCGTTCTTCTTGGAGTAGGTAGCGGTACCCTATTTTCTTTTTGCCGACTCTTACGCTTATCCTACGTCAGGCAAGTGGGATCCCAGGTCCCGCAGTTCTCCATGAGTTACTCAACTCCTCACTCAATGTAACTGTAATTAGCAGGGTTGGATCGAAATCCACATTCCCGTAAGTCCAAGTGCTGTATGACTTGTAGCTCGAGCCAAGCTGACTTTGGTATTTTTGTCTATTAGTCCAGAGGTCAACGTTATCAGGGTCGACTTCAGTTTCGACTCACTGAAAGCCGCATTCACCGGGAAAGATGCCGTGATCTCGCTTCTCGGCCACCACGCTTTCGATGCGCAAAAAACAGTCATCGAGGCAGCAATCGCGGCTGGAGTGAAACGTTTTATTCCCTCTGAGTTTGGCGTCGATACGTCCAACCCGGAAGTTGTCTCGCAAGTGCCATTCGTGGTTGGGAAGAAGCAAGTTGTCGACTATTTGCGAAGCAGAGAAGATGCGATCTCGTGGACAGCGGTGCTTACAGGTATTTTCTTCGACTGGGGTCTGTGGCAGGGGTGGCTTGGCTTTGACCTTGGCAAGAAGAAAGTCAAGCTTTGGGACGGCGGCGAAACCCCTTTCGCCACGACCGAGATCGACGTCATTGGTAAAACGCTTGTTGCGTTACTCAGCCGTGGCGATGCGTATCAGCAGTCTGCCAATACCTATGTGCATGTTGCCGGCCACGTCACAACCCAGCTGGAAATTTGGAAGACATTGGAGAAGGTCACCGGGGAAAAGTTCGAGGTATATACGGAGGTTGACGCTACATCACACGGTAAAAGAGTCAAGCAGGAGATCGCCGACGGTGAATGGGCGAATGCCCTTGATCTTCTCAAGGTGGTGACCTTTGACAAGAATCAGAAACTTGGGATCTTCCCCAAGTACTGGAATGACTTGCTTGGGTTGCCCAAGCCAGATATGGAGCAGACCATTCGTGAAGTTATCGAAGGGAAAAGGAAGTTTATAGTCAGTGAAAGCTATTGAAATGGCGACAGCCAAGGTTCATGAAAATTAATTTCATACCAAGGTAATCCGGCAGGATTAAGAAGAAAATGTGAGTATTAATTAAGAGGCTAACATAAGTGTAGACCTAACCCATCACCCTATATACCGGATACTCATAGCCTTCATCTACTGGAAGAATATTGAATGTGGCGTATGAATCAATACCCTCGGGTTCCAGCGTGACGAAGGCGTGAGCAATGTTCTTCTGCTTCGTGTCGATCCAGAAGGCCCCAGGTGGAAAGCTCACCTCTTTCCGTATCGGCTCCGTGGTTACAGTCGTCCTCGCTATGCCCTCATACTTGGATGTTGCCAGCACCGCACTGGTGACATTCAGCGCCTCGACCTCTCCCTTGAACGAGCTCCGCAGCTCCTGCACCTCGACTCCGGCGACACGTAGCCTCTCCGCAACATCCGCCCACGCGCGCGAAAAGACATAGGCTTCCGGTCTCGCCCGCGTGATGTTCGCTTCCAAGGGTGTCGTGTTCATGAACGTCACCGGGACATCGACGACCGCTCCTGTCTCCACGTCAACAAACTGCCAATCAACCGTCGTCTCCTTCGCAGCATCCGTAACCACGATATCTCCACCCCCATAAATAAACTCTTCCCTCGCACTCTCCACCGTCTCCAACACCTCATCCGCCCTCTCCGCCACCGTCCTCAGCACCGTCTCCAACATGGTCAGCCCCGTCGCCACACGCCTCTGCCAATGCTGATCCGCAATGCCGATCCCCCTCGTCTCAAACAAAAACATAACCGCCTGCGTCAGCGCGACGCTCGTATCCCCAATCTTCGCATCCGCCGTCGTCTCCTCCAGCACCAGCTCGTCCGTCTCCCTGTCGCCCACCGTGACGTACGGCGCCCAGCGCAGGCCCCTCCCTTCCATCGCCGCCGCGATGGCCGGCGCGAAGACGCCCTCGGCCAGCTGCCTGATCGGCGCCGCGATGTTGAGGTTCTTCATGGCCGAGAACTGGCCGTCCTGCGCCAGCCGCCACTGGCCGCGCGCGCCGTAGCCCCGCGTCGCCGTGTACTCGTGGCAGTCGACGCCCACGTGCGGCGCGAACGACACCATCAGCTGCTTGATGTCGCGCGTCTGCTGCCGCGCCAGCTTGGTGTGGTCGCGGTTCGGGTCGAAGCCCATGGCCAGGTAGCGCTGGAAGTACGCCACGCCGTCCGGGTTGTAGCGCGGGAGGACGAGGATGTCGGCGTGGGCGAGGACGGAGGAGGCGAAGGTGGCGTTGTTGGAGAGGGAGCCGAGGAGGGCGAGCAGCGATTGGTCGCCGGCCGGCTCATTGCCGTGCACACCGCCTTGCAGCCAGATGCGGACTTTGTTGCTCGTCGTGTTGGTGCTGGGGGTCTGGCTGGACGAGAGGTAGACGTAGGGGATTGAGCGGCCTTCTTCGGAGTGGAGAGCGGTGTTGTGGTAGCTGACCCAGTCGTGCTTTGCGGCGAGGGAGTGGAGGAAGGAGTCTGTCGGTTGTCAGGAACTTGGCATGTTCTAGTGCAAAGAGGAAGCTGGCTATGCGGGCAAGCTTGTGAGTGACTTACCAAGTGTTCCCTCGCTCGTGGGTCCGCTAGTGCCATTGGCGAAGCCGCTCGGCACCGTTTCTGGGTTCGCGAACGAGGGCGAGTAGAGCTCAACGCCGGCCACTTCCGGGAAATTCACTGCCACATGGTCCTCATCCCGGACCACAGGAACCTGGTTGTCGGCATAGATGGACTGCGTGGCCGCCAAGCTGGCGTATAACGCAACACAGCTGAGACTTTTCTGGGCCCTCATTGCGATCAATGGCGCCTTGAATCTTTCCGCTAATTGGTGTGGAGGAGACTGGTCGGGACCTTCGTGAGGAGGAGGCGGTGAATTTAAGTGAACCTTATCCGCCGCACCTCCCCCGCTCTTGACATACACAAATTGACATCATTTTCCCGGTATCGCGGGACGAGCTTCTTTAAATCGCCTCGCCAAGCATTGGCAGTCTTGGTTAATCCCGGCCGTATCTGCGCGAACCGAGCTGCCTCAAAGAAGAATGGATGTTGTCAATATGAACAAGGATGGACGTTATGAGGAGTTGGGGCTACATCCTGCAAAGAGTGGACGTCAACAAATCTTGGATAGTCGTCAAGAAGAATGCCTACATTGCTAAGGCCGTCGGACAATCATAAATCGGACTTTCTCGAAAAGTCACGACTTTAAGATAATAGAAGGATAGATAATAGAAGTATGAGTTCCAGATGAGAGTAACTACAAGTAGAAAACAGGCGGTGTGATGAAAGGTGAGAGGATGAATCTCTTGGCGATTCCAGTCGTAAACCTTTCGGGTCTCCCTTGACTGGTAAACTGATGAAACATTACTTTTGCGGTCTATGCAGTTCTAGTATATTGAGAATTTGTCACAGAGCCTTTTATTTTATCCAAAAGCACTCGAAAAATGTACCGGTATGCCTTTCGAGGATGGTGAAGGAGGGAGGAACGCGGTAGCCAATTAGAATTCCCGCACGCCGCAGCAACCCGGCGAGCCCTTTCCGCGCATCAACTCGCTGCGCCGGCGCCAGGCTGATATCAGCAGCAGAAGAAATAGGTTCTGTACCATCAAGACGTCAAATACAATGGAAATGGCGACAGCAAAGCGCCTTGCTCAAACTAGAAGAAAGGTAAGCAATCTCTGCAAATCAACTTTTTCGTTCAAAACTATCATCACACTCATTCTTACTTAGCGACATAGCTGTTCCACACACTATATGGTCTGATACAGCTGCCGGTCCTACGCAGGAGCAACAAATGAACTTTAGGCTTACAATACCACAGTTTCACAAACATGGAGAGCCGCTACCCGGTCAGCCTGCGCTGCTCGGGGACGCGTTGTGCGGGTGAGCAGCATCAGCGAGTGACGACCAAAAGACATGTATATAAATCCATCCAGTAAGTCAATCTGCTACTACGAACCCGGTCACTGGCAAGATTAGCGCACCATAGTGAAATTCCTGAACAGAGCGGTGCCGGTCGTGGCGGATGTTCAGACTGGGTTCCAGCCATATCGTAGCAACATCTTCAAAGGGGTTCAAGTTCGATTCCCCTCTCTTTTTTGCTTTTTTTTTTCACTTCACCTTTGTTCCTACCGTCGTTTCTAGTCTGGCCGTGGGGATCATGTAGTATGAGATGCTTGTAGAGCTACTATGAAGCGAACACTGTGTGCCTGCCGAGTATGTAGGAAGTCAAAGATGGTTGCGACTGGTGCGATGGTACTATATAGTATGGAGATGGAGGAGCTATGACTTTAGAGGGCATGGAAAACGAGATTATGGAGGAGGTTAAGCATCAGGATGGATGTGGGGCTGTTGCTGTGTGTGTACACAGCGGGAAAAATAGAACCGTTGTGTGGCTCCCGTAGGATAAAGCGGGCTGTTGTGAGAGGAACTGGAAGTGATTATGTTTACGGTTTTGAGATCGCAATGTAAGATCATGGACGCTACACTTCGTTGCATAGATTGCACCCGAGCATATGAATGATAGAAGCGATCTTGACCGAACAACGACTACTCGTCACTTACATTCCTGCAGGTTCTACGTAAGCATTGACAATTGTCTCTCTCAATATGGGCCTATATCCTTGGCACGATAATTTTCATGACACAATTAGACATCGGGGATGATACCTGTCGATGTCACATAATTGGTGACACCTGTTCTGCAGCTAATGCTTCGCACTAGCGAATTAGATGCTTTTTTTGTGATCAGCCGAGTGGAGAGGCGCATTTTTTCCGGTCAGAGGGCCCAAAAAGGCTGGCGCTTAGCTGTGCTTAGTCTTGGACCTAATGCGGATGGAAGTATAAGCACTTGGATGGAGATCGCAGACCATTAAATGCGGGGCTACAGCCCTAATGGTGTATTGCCCATCTACCTCTTTCTCCGAGCTGACGTCATTTCGGTGCTTGTTTCCGCTTCATTCCCACCCTTTTCTGCAGAGTGCTACGCTAACGTTTCCAAATATCCCTCGGGTGCACAGGTAGGTCCCGGGAGGCTGACAGACATAAGAACCTATAAGACTCGACAAGCACTCGAAGTCTGACCAAAGAAGCCGTGGCCGTAAGCACTAAGGCAGGGGAATGCTTGCTCGTACCGGCATTGGGTCGATCTTTACTGTATGTGTAAGGTCAGCCTTACAGAACACGTAGGGTGACATTGAATTACCGTACTAGTAAACACCAATGGCCTCCACTCACCGGTCCGGATTCACAATAGTTTGATATATGCAAATGCAACACGTACCGTCAGCTGAGACATTTTCCTGTCAGATTTTGGGTAGGCATGATCATCTGGGAAGTAGCTTCTGACTCAAGTGTAGCTGCAAAAAGCGGGGTCAGAGAGTTTAAGCATCGATCTCTTGGTATTTGAGATTATGAGGCGTGAAAGGACGTATGTGCTTTTGATTGTCTCTACTCCAGCCCAAGGCATCCTATTTCTTGTTGCTCTTCCGTCGAATTTCCTGACCTGATATTTACTACCCATCAATTTTCATCCCAAGGTTCCATTGACTCTACCGATTTCTGTCAATCTTCATTCGAGGCACTGCCATGCATCGTGATAGCGCAGTATCCGTCCCTTCAGCCTCCTATGGACGTCGCCTTATTGCGACTACCATTGACGAAACTGCTCAAGCCTTCCCCAACCGCACCTATGCTTCCATTCCCAATTCCGCCACGGATATCTCTCAAGGGTACCGCGACCTTACTTGGGCTGAATTCGCCAGTGCTATTGATCGCACAGCATACTGGCTAGACGAACACCTCCCCCAACCACCATCCTCTTCCGCTTCCTCCAGCGATGGGTCCCCTCGTTCAAGCACGCCTACGAACAGCGACGAAGATGAGTCGACAGCGGGAAAGAATTGTCCTCAGACGTTCACATACTTCGGTCCTCGTGACCTGCGCTACATTCTCTTCCTCTCCGCAGCCCTGAAGACAGGCCGTCGCATGCTGAACACCAGCCCGATGGGCTCTCTCGAAGCCCAAGTGTATCTCGCCAATGCGTCTGGATGCCGTATCTTCCTCTACGCGGAGAGCCTCGGCGGCATTGTGCCGGAGTATGTGAGAGACATTCCGCAGCAGGTCAAAGGCGCCATCACCATGGCGGCCCCTTCATTCGAGGACATGTTCTTCGGTAAAGGCGACGGTGTGCAGCAGCACTATCCGTATGAGAAGACGTGGGATGAGGCGCGGCGCGATGAGGTCGCCATCTTCCACACTTCTGGCAGCTCTGGATTCCCAAAACTAGTGCCTTACACGAACGAAATGCTGGCCCGCGTCGATACCTGGAACCTTCTGGACGAAGTTGACGGCATGGCTCCATGCAGAGAGTACTACGTCAACAAGAGGCTCTGGATTGGTCTACCACTCTTCCATGTAGGCCCCCCTTAAACCCCTTCAAGTCCCATCAACCCAGAATGGTCACTGACACCACACAGCTCGGCGGCGCCCTCATCTCCCTCCCCTGCGCCGTCTTCCTCTCCACCATCCCTGTCCTCTCCGGCCCCACGACGATCCCCACCCCAGCCGCCTTCACCCAAGTCCACACCCACAACACCTCCCCGCCACTCGACGGCATCTTCGTCCCACCCGCGCTGCTCGAAGACCTGGTCCGCGACTGGCCCCAGCACCACGCGGCGCTCTCCTCCTTCAGCATCATCCTCTTCGGCGGCGCGCCCCTCTCGCACGCTGCCGGCGCCGCCCTCGCGCCCCTCGGCTCGCTGCGCACCCTCATCGGCAGCACCGAGGGCTGCTACTGGCCGACGCTGCGGCCTCCGAACGATGACCTCGTTGACAATGATGAACATGGTGGTAGTGCTACATGGGACCACATCGCGCCGCACCCGGCCATGGGCGCGGCCTTCGAGCACCACGCCGACGACCTGTACGAGCTGGTCGTGCCGCGCTCGGCGGACCGCAGCGTGGCGTTCACGAACTTCTTCGCGGCGTGCGAGACGATGGGGCTCGGGGATGATGTTGAAGTCATCCGGACGAAGGACTTGTTCAGCCCGCATCCGGATCCGGAGGTCATGAAGAAGGGCGCGGGGCTGTGGAAGTACAGGGGCCGGACGGACGACTTAGTGGTGCTGTCGGGCGAGGTGAAGATGTATGCGGGGAAGTTGGAGGAGAGGATCAGGTGCCATCCGCGCGTGAAGCATGCGCTGGTCGGTGGGTATCAGCGGCAGGTGCCGTTTTTGCTGTTGGAGATCGCGCAGGGGGTGGAGGTCGAGACGGAGGAGCAGAGGGAGGGTGTGTTGGATGAGGTGTGGCCGGTTGTGGAGGAGGCGAATAAACACGTTGGTCCGAGGGGGAAGCTGAGGAGGGAGTTGACGTTGTTGGCTGTCAAGGAGAAGCCGTTCGTGAGGCTGGGGAAAGGGAGTGTGGAGCGGAGGGGTACGTTTGCGAGGTATGAGAAGGAAGTGGATGAGCTATATGAAGGATTTCAGTTGGGACTAGATGCCTTGGTGTTGTAGACTGATGGTTTTCTGTCGGTGTTAGTAACCGAAGGTGAATTTCTGTTCGTTTTCGAGGACGCTTTTCCTAAGCTATGTGTTTTTGATCTAGAAAGCTTTGACGAGCAGAAAAGTGGAATTGAGTTCCCATGCAATGACTGCCTCTAGTGTGATTGGGAGTAATTCACGCATAATGACTACCCGGAGAGAAGTCATGCTCACGAGCTCGGGCCGCAAATTTGCATCCTTAGCGGCGACAGGGCGGCTATCTGTGTCTGCCACCATCCACAACCCCGCTCTGGCAGTTTGATCTCAAATACTCAGCTCCTTTCATCGCTCCAACAGGTCTCCATCATCTCCGCATTATGGATTCTCTCTGCACGGCTTGCTCAAATATCTTCGTCGGCGGTGAAGTACGAAAAAGGGACTCAAGTGGAGCGGGCTTCCTTCATCATGAATCATTCGCCGCGTTTCAAGACACCTTGCGTGCTGGCTGTTTCTTCTGCGAGATGATGGAAAAGGCATATGTCAACGAACACGGCCAGTTCCCCGCCTCAGTACGCTGCGGTACCGAAGCTTTCAAAATTACGTACATCTTTGAAACCGATATCGAATGGCTTGGGCATTTTAGCGATGATGAAAACGAGGATGAGGAGGACCAGGAGGAAATGATCAATGACGCGAAAGAGCTTAAGCATGCCGCACAATCACTATTGGATGCTAACGAGGGCGTTGTTGATGGCGATGATGCTAAAAGCGGTATGGAGGAGACAGGGGAAGCAGTCGACACATTCGAAATGCTCGTCGTGCACTTTTGGCGTGGCGAGCATGACCGTACAGTAAAGGATTTCTGGTTACTTCCAACACAACGTCAGTATGGTTGCAGTACTTCCATTGCGCCTTGGCTAATATCTTCGACAGGCCATGGAGCACACGCATCTGAAAAAGACCCTAAAATTCAAGTTCTCTATACGCATCCGATCGAGGAAAATACCGGTTCCGAGCCATGTCGTCAACTTGTCCGGAACTGGATAGACTACTGTGTCAAAAATGATACGTGCCCATTACCACCGATGAACTCAATTCCCCTGCCGACTCGGATCATCGATGTTGGCAACGCCGGGGATAAGCATGTGCGCTTGCATGTCACGAAAGACTCAGACATCCAGTATGGCCGATACATGACTTTAAGCCATCGTTGGGGAGATGCAAATCTTCCCAAATGCACAAAGAGGAATATAGATAGTCTTCAGCAAGGCCTTGAGTTATCTGGGCTACCAAAGACATTTCGAGATGCCGTTCAAGTCACGCGGGATCTCCAAGTGCGGTTTCTCTGGATCGATTCCCTGTGCATTCTACAAGACTCCACGGAGGATTGGGCACAAGAAGCTGGAATGATGGGGAATATTTACCAGAACTGCTTTATCAATATTGCTGCCACTGCTGCACAGAACAGTGACAGTGGCTTGTTCTTCGATAGGCGCAAGAGGGACGTTGACCGCCTGGAGGTGGAAATCGACTGGCTGTCAGAAGACGTTGCTACGGGCCCCGGCAATAACGATGCACCTCGTCCCAAGTATGTCTCTTGCTACTGCTGGGACCCGGATTTGTGGAGTTTCGAGGTTGAGCTCGCCGTTGTCAACACACGTGGCTGGGTAGCACAAGAACGACTCTTCGCCCCACGGATCTTACACTTCGGCAAAAACCAGCTGCTATGGGAATGCAGCGCACGCGCTGCTTGCGAGATGAGTCCAGGTGGTGACCCAGATCTCTCCGTCGGTTCGCAATTACGGCCGTGGAAACATCTCGCAGATTGCTTCCGAGATGCCGGCACGATGCCTATTCGTGCATTGACAAACATACAGCGCTTTAATAAATGGCAAGCTTGGTGGGACTTTGTCGAGGCATACACTACGCGCGAATTTACGTATACTTCCGACAAGCTCATCGCAATTGCTGCGGTTGCAAACGCGATGATCAGGCAACATGAGGGAATACCTGAGGACTATGCCGCTGGGTTGTGGCAATGGTGGCTGGAACTGGATCTGTGCTGGCATGTCTCTCACAATCGGCAGCCTCCGCTGTCCTTCAAGAAGACTGTGCGCCCAGATGATAGAGAAGCGTGGCGCGCTCCTTCTTGGAGCTGGGCGAGCGTGGACGGGCCAGTCATCAGAGCATACGTCGATCGCAAAGATGAAGTCATGCCGCTGATACGTCTCCTTGATACGAGCATTATTGCTCGTCACAGTGGTAACAGAACTGGTCAGCTCAAGCACGCGGCTTTGAAAGCCGAATGTCGTGTGTTTCACGCATTTTGGTCACTCCCGCCTCTCACAGACGTTTCTCGTGACGGAGCACAGCTACTAGGAGCTCCTGAAAATAGTCCACTTACCGGGAGCCTCAGTTTCGACGACTACAACCAGGCGAGAGCCATGGCTGGGTCCAGCAGTGTGAAACTACAGTGTATTCCAATCATGCGCACCACCCGCCTAAATGATCCGCTAGGACAATACTTCATACATGGACTCCTGGTACATTCTGTGGCAGAAGGTTGTTATCTTCGTATGGGGCACTTCATGGTCAATGGAAGCCTCGATGACGTCGATAGTCTCTTGGGAAAGGGGAGCGTTGAGAACTCAGCTCCAGCGCTGGTTACATTAGTATAATCACGGCGTTTAAAAAGACAACCACAGACACAAACTCTTGGGAAGATTCTGTGAGCACGACGACAGTAGATGGTTCTTGAACATTACGGCTTCTCTTATGGCTACTAAGTACATTGCCCATTACTCTCTATCCTTCATCGCTTCCTGTGAGGTTCGTCCTCAAGTTCATTGACGATGGTAGATGATTGAGGTCATGCTTTGAAAGGCATTTACAAAACGGTACCAATGTCGGTGACGCAAGTAGTATCCTCCAAACCGTCGTGCTGAGGACCATCGGTAGAGCACTCAGGAATGAGCTGGATCTCGGTGCAGGTCCTCCAGTCCTGGTTGTAGATCGGGTCGGTACCGTATTTCTCCAAATCGGTCCAGTAGACAACGACCCATTCGCGGTAGGCCTCCTTGCAAGCAACAAAAGTCGCTTCGAAGCCGGGCTTCTCCAGGATCGGAACATCACCATCGGCAACGATGTTCATCGGGGTCTCAGAGAGGATGGAGCGCGTAGCGATCGTCTCGGTGCTGACGAGTTCGTATCCCTCGCCTACGTCAAAACCAAACGGCGTCACCTCGCCCTCGTTGTTGGGCGCATCGGTGCGGATGTAGGTCGTGCCGTCGACGGGCTGGGTGTAGAAGATGTCCCCACCGCGGCCCGGGCTAAAGGTTTCGTTGTAGAGCACGCCCCACATGTCGTCCGGAGGGAGGCGCGTCGTGATGCCGAGGCGACGGATCTCAATGGCCCACCCGTCGACGTCGGGAGTGGTGTCGGTCTTGGGGCCGGTGACCTTGGCCCTCAGACGGTAGTACGGCGAGGATTCGGTAGCGAAGGTGGTTGGGAGCGCGGCGAAAAGACCCAGGCTCAGAGTAACGAAAGTGGAAAGACCCATGTTGATTGAATGTGAGTGAAAGTGTTGGAAGATGCTGTTCTGATGGACGGTCTGTTGTGTAGCCAGCGCCGGCTTTTAAGGAAGAGTCCAAGTAGTAGCAAGTGCAGTTTTGAGGAATACTGCCAAGAAGTCACAACTGTGGAACTATACGAGGTGCTTGACCTGCAGCCTGACAGGGGCGGGATTTCATAGAACAACGGTGAGACAGCTCCATTGAATGCTAAGCTCGTTCACTGAAGGAATTATTAAAGAGCTCAAGCATGGCCGCCTTGAGGCAATAAATTTTGTGTCACCAAGAACGCCTCGTACCATAGTCGTCTATGCGAAAGTAGCGTGAGTTTCTGAATGAACTGAGTGTCAATAGTTGTAGAACCCAAAAGCGAGACAGGGACGCCGATTTTGGCCCGGGGAAGTACGGGATCCTGCAGGATACGCGTATTGCTAAATTTAGCCGGCTTGTTCTTGAACACCAGCTTTAAGCAAAATCTGACGTCAGCGTCTCTCCAATTCGGGCCTGCTTTCACCTTTTTGTTGACCTTATCGGATTCATCACATCTTGGAGGAACTATATAAGAAGCCCCGACTGGCTGTAAATACGCCGCTGGAAACAAGGTGCGAACGTGACTGACAGGGACAGTGCAATGGAAGAGATCTGATGCTGGACAACTACGGTGCACTATGAGAGGGCTCTGGAAACGGCCCGAAGCAGGATGCAATCACCGTCAGATCCAAAATATCAAGAGCTTAGGTCGTCTTGTATATCATCTTTCGTCATATACAGATGGCATGTTGTATTCAATTCCCGTGTGTCAAGAGGAAGTGTCAGGATGCGGTGCAGATGTTGTGAGTTGTGGAGATGAGTTAAGGACATTCATCTCGTGGCTTATTCAGTGGAATGTGGCGCTGCCGATATTCACCAATCAAGAGCAATTGCTGTACTCAGATTCTATAGCTTGTCAGCTGATGGCGGCCTAGGCAATTTGCACTGCCAGCGCTAGGACCTCACCTTCTGCTAAGCCACTACCCAGCGCTTTGACAGTAAGCAGAAACCTCCACACGTCATCAGAGCTGAAAGGTCAAGTGGATAATGCGCTGTAAATTCTTCCACGAGGACGGCCCGAATATTTCCTCTTTTTTTAATGTTTCAAAATACAACCGAAAAACCACGATGGCTTTGACTGCCCATGACAGAATGGATTTTGGCTTGTGGTTGTGTTCTTTCGCTTCATTGGAGAGTTTGTAATATTAACAACGCTAGCTTTCATATTGAATTGTTAATATCATTGAGACCGCTCCACAGTATGTGTATGCTATGCAGTGTCTTTAACTGGGGATAAAAGCCAGGTGACTTGATGAACTCCTCACAGTGACTTTGTCTAATTGCCGATGTAGAAGAGAGATAGAAGTTAATAGATTTTGCATTGATTTAAAAACCCATCATTGCCAACAGAAGACTTAATACAGCGACTTCAATTCAGATGGATGTTAACTTTAGATGAGCGTGGATTGTAGCGGGATGTGGGGCAACATCTTCTTCAAGTGCGGGTCAGATATTATTGACTGGGGGTCTTGTGGAGACTGTCTCAATTCGGTATGCTCTAGGAGAGCTCTTTTACTTCTAAGGAAGGACATAACATAGCCGTGGCATAAGTCAGAAATAGTGAAGACCCCAATAAAAATACATGTAAAGATACTTCCAGCGTCCACGCCCTAGAGAATTTATGCAGGTAAAAGTTTAAAACAACTTCGAATCAAACCAATGAGACTACACACGACTGAAATGATTATTGCAAATAATACAATCTATGATATGTCTACAGTTGTCATAAACCAGCTTGCTAATCATGCACAGTAATACAAACCGCCAGTCCACGACAAATTGTGTGTCATGTAGAAACACTCCTAGCAGCTAGCATTTAACACATTAAGGAAAACCAAGACAGGGCTCTAAGCACAAGTTGGCCAGCTATAAAGGACTGGTAGATGGATTATATATAGCGCTTATGGTAATCATCTCGACCAAAATGATGGCATTCCTTACAGCCACACTTTGAGCTATGATGATCCGCGGTCGAATTCCATGGTGGCAATTTGGTTCACCCTTGGGAAGAGTGAAGCTTCCTATAATCCATGGTTTGGAAGGGCGACGACTCAGAGATCATTATTTTCTCATGGCTCGGTGATCAGGCATGACAATCACCGGTTGATGGGTGATGAGAATTGCCCACTAACACTTCAACTCACCACTCACTATGCCTCTGGTGTTATCGGACAGGCCGTCGCTCAAGCAACCACTTTTACCGATGGCCCGAATGAGCAACTGCTATATAAGGCACCCGTTTTTTCCTTTGCTCAACCTCTTCTCTCCCCATCCTCCTTCGAAGGCCGTCGTGACCGCCTTCCACTTATGCCCAGGCGCACCCGACCTCACCATTTTCCATCTTATTACCAATCTCAACAATGGCATACCGTCGCACATCCACTATCTGCGACCCATGTCTGGATGTTTGTGGTCCGAACTTCGTGATGGTGTGCACCCTCATCTGCTCCTACCTGGCCATGGCCATCTGCATCCCGTGGTTGTGCTTCTGGCTCTTCCTTCGCAGCATCGTCTGGGTCCTCACCTGTGGACACTATGGCTTCAACTTCCTGGAAAAGAAGAGGGTGCGCTTTTCCCCGTCGCTTCAAGGCATCTATCAACTGACACAGCCTATAGGAGGAGAACGAAGCCAGCAACCTCGCCGTAGCCCAGTCCCTCGCGCAGCTCGGCGATTTCCTTAACCCGGCCAACCACCCTGGTACCGCCGAGTACAACAACAACATCGACCTGGAGGCTCAGGATACCATCCAACCTGCCGCGAGGAGCAATACGTACCACGAGTTGCTGGCCGAGATCCAGACCAAGCCACAGAAAAGCGAGAACGCTATTCTTCTTGAGGCGCTTCCATTCCAGGGTCGCGGCAACTACGATGGCTACCTCACCGAGGAGGAGAAGAAGGCCGCGAAAGCAGAGGCTAAGCGCATGGAGGAAGAGAAGAAAGCACTTAAGGAGGCACAGAGGACGGAGGGTTTCTGGGTCTGGCAGAACGACAAGGCTTGAGGAGGAAGCCATCAGCCAGCAAAACACCATGATACTATACGGCTTGTGGGAGGATATGGGAGCCCATCAGGTACCACTCACAGATGTTGTCACAGAGCATTACTCTGTGTAACTGCCTTTCTTTGAGTGGCTTTGGTTTATGTTGATGGGAGGGCCTTCAGCGCGGAGTCTCTACGACTACGGGTGGAAGGATTTCTTATGTGTGCTTCCTCTCATCGGAGTAAGAAGAAAGCGGTATAACTTGTATTGAAAGGGCTTTATCTCTACCTCTCAACTCAATAGCACAGCCTTTGCCGAATGAGAATTTCATCATACTGTTACCGAACCAGTGACAACCATTATTGCTCATCCTATCTTTTCGTCACCATCTGCATCTCGACATATCTCAGTTAGACAGGTGACGGCGATGAAAGCTAAGGTAGGATCCACTTTACCGTGACATGGCCCCCAAACAGTGTAACGGATAAACGAGATGTTGTCAGCCTGGCACCCCGCGCTTCGGCCAGCACATATCATCCCCGGCGACAACCAGAAGAGTTCATCACAAATGGACGCCCTTCTTCCCACCCCGTCCCGCGCAACATTCAGCCTTGCCGTGCCCTGCATCTGCGACCCACACGCCTACGATGGCCAGGGCTTCGAGGAATACCCCAAGCGCGCCGGCTGGGTCCTCACGCCCGAACGCACCGCCTTCGACATCGAGAACAACCTCGCATCCGTCGGCACATGTCTCGACCGGCGCCTCGACGGCAGCGCGGCCTCCGACGCGCAAATTGCCGCGTTCCTGCAGCTATGGCTCTTCTTCGCGCCGCTAGCTGACGTCATGGCGCTGCGGGGCCAGCCGTTCGATCCCGCGTGCCTGGTCGAGGAAGCAGCCACCGGGGAACGGCGCATCACGTTCGCGCCGCTGCCGGGACTTTTCCGCGAGTGGAAAGAGCGCGGGAGGACGCTGCCGCCAAGGGAGAAGAAGCTGCAGTACCGGCGCGTGTCGAACATCATCATGGGCATGCTCTGCTTCGCCATCATCAACTTCACGCCGGTGAAGAAGCACGCGGGGCGCGAGGCGCCGCGTGTGAAGAGGCGCGCTGGGTTTGGAGTTGAGGTGTCGATCATGGCGCTGGTGGAGCTGATCGAGATCAACTCAATTAACGACCGCAACGGGCCTGGTGCCGAGTCCAATATGGGCGATACTCACCTTTGCTCGTTTTTGGAGGCCAAAATGAGAGAGCTGGGATGGTGTCCCAGCGAGATTTCGTTGTTCAATACGCATTTGGACAATACGGGTCTGTATTTCGCGAGCAGGCTGGATCGGCAGAGTTTAAGGCTGAACCACAGCGCGTGCGCAATGTCGAAATGCAGGGCAAGGAACGTCGTCAAGGGTGGCTATGTGACGAAGCACGCAAGCGACTGCACGAAGAGAGAGCCGGACTTTATTGGTGTTGATGAGCATATGCTGGAAAATTTGCTGCAAAACTCCGAGCTCCCGCTTCCCTGCCTTGATCTTGGCCCGCTGGAATCCAGGGCCGCTTCAGCTGCAAAGTTGGACTTGGTTACCCCGAAGGAATATGTTGCCATTTCACACGTATGGTCCGATGGCTTAGGGAACGAACGGCAAAACTCCCTCCCTCTTTGTCAGCTCCGAAGGCTCAAACGTCTGGCTGGTCAGATTGGGTGCGAGATCATATGGATTGACACACTTTGTGTACCTGCAAAAGATGGATCAGGCAAGAGGAAGGCAATAACCCGAATGGTTGAAGTTTACGAGCGCGCGCAGGCCGTGTTGGTTTTGGACGAGGACCTGCAGCTCACCACAGTCAAATGCAGCAAAGAAGAGAAGATTCTACGAATTGCTCTATCAGGATGGACTCGCCGGCTCTGGACTCTTGAAGAAGGAATGGTAGCCCACAATAAGTTGCTTTTCCAATTCGAGGACGGTGCCGAGAGTATCCCCGAGGTTACAAACCCAGAGTGTGAGAAGATCGCATGGGATACGCAAAGATTACTGGACCAAGTTCTTCCACGAAGGAAGATTCCCCGCTCCCGAGAGGGCGAGGCAGGTTCAGCTGCCGACGCAGAAAATCCCTGGCACTCTCTTCTTGGTGCAGTGTCGTACCGCTCCACATCCCGTACCATCGACGAGTCAATCTGCCTCTCACACATCCTCGGCCTCGATATTTCCGACCTGGTACAAATAAAGGACGAGAACGAGCGTATGCGCCACTTCTTAATCATGTTGAGCTACTTGAACACCAAATTACCAGATCTCCTCTTGTTCTCATCGGAACCAAAATTGCCATTCCCAGGCTTCCGCTGGGCACCCACAACTTTCCTCGATATCGACAACGCGGGTGACAGAGACGATGAAATGCAGGAAACCTTAGGAACAAGCATATCCGGCGGCGGCCGCGGCGTCTCGTGGTCACCGCACGGCGGCTTGCGCGTCGAAACGCTCCGCGTCCGCCGTCTCCTCCTACTCACAGCCGGCGAACCCGTCAAGCGCGCCATCTTCTTCAAGGAAGGCGCCATCTGGCGCGTCATCATCCCGCGCACGAAGCCCGTCAAAGAGGTCGACGACAACCGGAGGCGCTTCTGGAACGAGGCTGTCGCGAAAGACGTCTTCGAGTCACGCGATCCGGTATACGACAGCAGCAGCACGTGGACGAACCTGGCAGACAAGGCCAATGGTGATCGCGTGCTGTTTCTCATCCAGAGCGAGCCCTTCGCTTCGTCTGGCTCGGCGATCTTGGCGAGCTCGTTGGCGTTGAAGTCGCGGCCGACCTTTCCGCAGGTCGAGCCGCACGAAGTCGATCTGGAAATGCAGGTTCATGTGTTTGAGCTCGAAGCGGGCGGCAAGAACCACGTTGTGGATGGAGCTGGGTTGAGTTCTGGAGGGGAGAACGTAGGCATCACGAAAGAGTGGTATGACGATATTGGCGTTGCCATGGAGGCGTCTTTTCAGAAGTATTTCGATGCCGAAAGCTGTACTAAGGGATCTGTCATTGTCCATGATGTGGAGAAGATGCCAGGTTATACACGGAAGGATAGAAGTGACGAATACATCAAGTGGGTCGTTTCATGAACGGATGAATTGATTGCTCGACACTGAAGTCAAAAAAAAAACCCCTAAAATATTCTCATATAAGGAAAAAAAGATGGAAGGTGTTGAAAAGCACGAAACAAGCCGGGATTTTCATACAAGATGTACGTCAACCTGATTTCGAACTACAGTCTCATCTACTACTTTGAACGTCTCAACGATGTCTCTCAATGCTTGCTGCTCTGTGTCGTGAATCCATGCCAGCCGTTGGTTGAAGATCCGCCTTTTTTCTGAAAGGAATTCTCCGGACGGGGGATTCTCTGAAGTAGAACATGCGACTTCTTTCAGGTCATCTGTTTGAATCATCCAAGCAGAATCTCCTAATGTCACCTCTATCTTCGAGTGCTGTGAATCCGGGTCGTTCACTTCACTTCCGCTCTCTTTAGGCATGTATTCGGCAAAGTACTCCCTTCTTGCCAGGAAATCTTCAGAAAACTCTCTGAGAGCGCGCCATGGGTGTTGGCTGTTGATTACATCCAGGGCTTGGGTTAATTCTTCTCTTGAAGTTCGGCATTTGTCCCAAAGATCCGAAACACGCTTGCACAGGCTAATCGCCATGCCGAAGTCGAATGGAACCTCCGTTTTCATCTTTTTGCTCGAATTCTCGTACCAAGAAGACATTCCTTCTCCATCCATGTATCCGGAAATAAAGCAATCCCCCACAAGTTTGAAGCATCCCCATTGAAGCGATT
Organism: Lasiodiplodia theobromae; assembly: GCF_012971845.1. Taxonomy (NCBI): domain Eukaryota; kingdom Fungi; phylum Ascomycota; class Dothideomycetes; order Botryosphaeriales; family Botryosphaeriaceae; genus Lasiodiplodia; species Lasiodiplodia theobromae. The sequence continues at coordinate 830,816 of NW_023336355.1, read as the reverse complement.
CCAAAGGAGGAAGTCCAGCACGACGAAGCACTTCTCGAAAGCCCAATTCTCGGAGCAGAAATGGCGTTTTGGCTCCAAGAAGCATATAGACCTTGTCACTGATGGAGGTGTCTATGGGTCCTAGTGCGAAAGAGCCGTCGTTGGTAAGGAAGAATGATCTCCGGTATGTAGCAACGTTAACGCTGTGACGAATTTCTAATGCAGCCGTACCCCAGCTCTTGCTGTAGATCTCAGGCAACGAGTCCATAACCATGGACCTGATTGATGCAAGGAAGGGATTCACGCCTTCTCGTTCGCTGATTGGTGCAAGCGGACCGCTTAGAAGCCAATATGCGATCTCAGGAAGGTCATCTGAACACACACGGCGCCAACAGTACCCTTCGACGTTCCAGTCATACATCACGTCTCCGCATATCGTTCTGAGAAACAGGTCCCATTTCCTCGCATGTGGTGCAAGCTTTGCCACCATCATAGCCCAAGACCGTATTGCTGACTCAGGGTACCTTTCAGAAAGATTTGGTTGCCCTACAACAGTGACGACTGCTAACTCAGCCCCCGGAAGGCTAATAGTCCCGTTGCCCTGAACGCGCAAGCAAGCTGCTTTGCCACTCGCTGTAAGATAGTCTCTGGCGGCCTTCAAGTACAGAGAATCTTGTTGTGGGTCGATATTTTCTGCAAACTCGCATTGCAGAAAATCTGTCCAATCCGTGCTTCCAAGTATCTCCGTGTATTGACTTGAACACCTTAATCTGGCCAGATCCAGGTTTCTTTGCCGCTTTCGGGGTGCTGCCGCATTCTGACGACGACGAAGGTATCTGAGAGTGGATTCGGGATCGGATACCCCATTCCTGACGTAGACCGAGGTTCGAGAAGTCGCATAAAGATTGATTCGTTCAGTCCTGTCTCGTATCAGACTGTTGTACTCCGAAGTCCAGTCAGGTACCCAGGAAGGAATATCACGGCGCGCTTTCCTCCCAATATCGCCATTAAGCACGGCTAAATTACCGGAAGCCTCCACGATGCCAAGCATGGTAGTTTGGTACGCATATAGCACATCCATAGAGTAATCTGGAACTATGGGAAGGGGTCCTTTAGCGAGTCCGATAAGAGCATAAACCCGGTCCCGAGGGTCGGAAGCCTCTCGATGGCTGAAATCTGTCAGGAGCGATAAAAGGGTCCTTCGTTGGACTTTGGCCCAAAACGTTCTCATAATCGTGAGAATATCCACCGTCTTAGCATAATGGTCCATCACACGTACGCGTTCTGGAGTATGAGATACTCCATGACTAGCGTAATAGGTCTTTGTCGATTGAGCGAATGTTTCCCAGCTCGTTACGCAACATCCATAGAGGACAGTGACACTCTTGGCTACCACGATTTCTTGCAAGGTCCACATCCGATTCCACCATTTGCAACGCATCATTTGCCGAACTGCCTCAAACAAACGGCATTGGTATTCAGAATCCTGAAAGACTATCAATTCGGGAGCGAATGGGGCAACATCTTTTAGTTTGGCAGCTTCGGCCATGGAGCGAATCAAGCAGAAGACGTCAATGGCGCCATCAAACCGATAGTTGGAGGGCGTTTCCAGTGAGGAGCAGCGAGATGCAAACTCATTCAGTCGATCGGCGCTATCCGTTCCCGGGAAATGGATGGGCCGTGACAGCAACGCTTTCCTTTTGGCCTTTTGGTGAAAACCAGGCTCCTGGACCTCTCCAAGGAAAACAACGACTCTTTCGGCAGCAGAAAAGATTTTTTTTCATCAACTGGACTTGATGGTTTCGTTCCGCTTTGTCAGACTGATTGATGCAGATAGCGTCTATCCACACGGTCACAGCCCCAAACGTCTGGCGGACCCGTCTCAGAGCGTCGTATGCATTGGCAGTTATGGGATGTTTGATACCATCGAGAATGACTGATTTGGTCTTTTTGGCAGATCCCCAAACGTAAGACAGTGCACTGAAAGTTGGCTCGTTGGGGAGCAGAGCGTGGACAAGTTTGCATCGGATCTCCTCGTCCCATTCAGCGGGGGCGATCTCCAAAAGGCGAATTTCCTTATGGTAAAGAGGGAAATATACGGTTCGTGTAGTAGACATGTCGCACTTGTGAAAGGATGTGGTTCATGTTGGGATGGAAAAAGACTATGCGAGGAACAGTGTTAAAGGTAAGAAAAAAGGTTATGCGAGGCTGAAGCACAGCCCTGCCAGGGGTATGGGCTGATGCTGTAACAGTCTCTGCCTGAATTCAAGCTAGCCAATGGAAAGAAACGCAACCCAGCCAGAATCCCGGTTATCTACGCCACCATCAATGCATGACCTTGCTTCACTAACGCTGTTCATGTAGCCAATGACTGAACAAACCCAATCCACGCTTGCCTCTCTTCGGGTGATGTTGCAGCCATGAGATGACTAACTTCACCTGCTTTTACAGAGAAGACGAACAGCTCCGAACCTCTGGGGACATTATCAATAATTGAGGCTTTTGTTTTACCTTTTGAAGTATCCTCGAATGAACATTCAAGCTGTTGAATGGGCATCGGCTGTATATTCAGTTAGTAAATAAAAAGGTGAAATATCTCCTGGCTAAACTTACTGCTTCCAATACCCACAGCTTCTCACCATACTTGTACTTTCCGAACCACATCTCCCGCGGCCGCTCTACTCGCCCCCAGAAGAAGTAGTTATCGAGCAACACGCAGTGGACCTGATTCCACAGACCCTTTCCTTTCGTCTTGCAGGCCAACGGCCCCTGATAAACAATTCTCCTCGACGGATTGAGGATATCCAGCGGCTCAACATGATGGTAGTTGATGGTCTCTATCCTCCGGTGGATATGGCGCAGGTCCTCGGCGTCCTCGGCGGCCTTCATCAGCCCCTCACACGACTCCCTCAGCCGTACCAACATCCTCCTATACTCGCCGACCTTCGTCGGCCGGAACCCACCACCACCGCCCCCCTCGCCATCCTCGCCCCCCACCGCATCCCGCTCCAGCGCCACCACGACCTCAAGCGCCTCGCAATAGAACCCCAGCCTCCGCACCGGCGCCCCCAACATGCCCTCCAACCCTCCTTCCGCACCGTCCTCCTCCTCCTGCAGCCCCGCCACGAACCGCCTGAACCCCTTATCCCCCTCCGCCGTCGCCCGCACCGCCGTCACCGCGTGCGGATAGCGGCGGCAGAAAGCCTGATACGCCTTCCCCGCCCTCCGGCACCAGATGCGGAAGACGGGAAGCAGCAGGTCCGTCTTGACGACGCTGGCGAGCTGCAGGGCGAGCGGCTGGAGCAGGTAGCGGGCGTGCAGCGCGGCGAGCTCGTCGACGTGTGAGGGCAGGCTGCCGTCGAGGTGCTTGGCGAGCGAGGGCCAGGATTTGCGAAGCGGAGAGTCGGCGTGCAGCGTGCGGCTGAGGGCGGTGAGGGTGGAGATGTAGCGGAGTTCGGTGATGAGGAGGGTTTGCCAGAAGTGGTGGATTTGGAGGTCGTGCGGGGAGAGGGCGACGTCCGGGGTGGAGGCGGGGTCGGCGAGGTCGGCGGTGGTGGTGGGCGTTTGGTCAGCATCGTGCGGAGGCGAGGCTGGGTTGGCGGGCTCGGTGATGGGTTCGGTGGGAGGTTCAGTGATAGGCTCAGCCACGGGCGCAGTGGCTGGCTCAGTGGCCGGCTTAGTGGCCGGCTCAGTAGCAGGCTCAGCAGCAGGCTCAACAGCAGGCTCAACAGCAGGCTCAGTGGTGGGTTCGGCGGTAGGCTCGGTAGAAGATTCGGTGGCTGGCTCAGTGGTAGGCTCAGCGGTAGGCTCAGTGGCAGGCTCAGCGGTAGATTCGAATGTAAGTGGGGGGATTTGCGGTGCAGAGCTGCCTGGCTCATTCGTAGTCGCAGCCTCGGTGTCATTGGATTCATTCGCTGCGGGTTCATTGGCGGCGGTGGACTCGTTAGCCGTGGACGGAGACGCAACTGCTGGTTCAGTCACTGTAGGCCTCCTAGGTGGTAAAGGTGGTGCTTCCTCCTCTTCCGTCTCTTCAGTACTCTGCTTCCGCGGTGGCAATGGAGGCGCTTCTTCCTCCTTACCCGACTTGGAATTTTCCTTCTCAGCTGATTTTTGAGACTTGTTTGACAACGCTTGTTCTGCTACTGTTTCCCCCTCTTGCAATCTGCTCGGCTCGCCGTTCTCTTGTACAGTTCCATCTGCTTCTTGGTTAGTTTCCGGCGCTGGCTGACCAGCACTTGGACCGGGCTCCCCATTCTCTACTGCATTTTCAACTGCATTTTCAACATTTGGCACGTTTGTCTGCTCAGGAGCTCCTGCGTCAGGCTGCACAGCGGCGTCCTTCTTAGCCACGGCAGCCATAGCATCTCGGTACGCCGGCGAGTTAATCACGACATCGACAAAACTCCTCTTGCCCTCCTCACTACCGTTCACTGACTCCGGCACCTTGACCGCCGGCCATGCCGCCTTCAGCGCCTTCGACTTCTGCCCTACCAGCCTGAACAACTCCGCATCCTCGTTAAGCAACCGGAATCGTTCCTTGGACTCTCGCACCAAAAGCGCTCTGACAAGTGACCCCAGCGCCCTCCGCACCCCGCCCAGGTACCGCAGAAGCTCTTTCATCGGGTCCTCCCTCCACTGCGGGCCACGCGACGCCCGCCTCGCGCGCCACCTGGACGCATCGGAAGTGGCGGGCGGGCTGCTGCTGCCGCCGGCGGACGCAGGCGACGGCGCCAAATGCTGGATCTCTGCATCCAAGCACGCGAATCCGAAAGCGCACGCCGTCAGCGCCGCATCCAGCGCGGCGCGCAACTGCTGCTGTTGCGGCGAGTCGGATTGAGCGCTGGCGTCGTCGCCATCGCGGAGAAGCAGGGCCTGGAGCTGATGGAGCGACGCGCTTATCGCGTTCACCTGCGCGCAGAGGTTGGTTACGGCGGTAGCGGTGGTGGTTGATTGTTGAGACGCCTTCTGGTGCTTTTCGCGCAGCGCGTTGAAGAAGTGCGTGAGCGCGAGGCTGTGCGCGGCGAGGCGGCCGGCGGCCTGTCGCTTTGTCAGCATTAAGCCACAGACATGATCATCATGCAGGCAGGTACGTACTGCGCCGGATGGAAGTACGGCTGGGGACTGCGGCTCCATTGCTTTTTGTATCTCGGTAAGCTGTTTCTCTGAGAGAGTTAGCGGTTTCTCTAGCGATTGCGGCCGTTATCGGATGATTTTGTCTCATCAAAAGGAGATTGTTGCCTGCGCCACATTGGGGCGAAGGATTCGGTTAGCTTGGGGGCCAAAACTATCTATAGCTATACATTTCACAACACCAAGTGTTGGTGTTGGAGACTTGATATCTTTTGAAAGCCAATGTCTTTTCTTTTTCGCATGCACATGTGGAGCGAACGTTTTAGTACCCAGTCGTTTTACTAGAATGTTGGCCTACTCGCCGTTGTTACTGCTGCCATCTGGTAGATTACGATACCATATCAACAATAGAGAAAAGGAAGGGAAAAAAAGAGATGATAGGAGAGGAAAGTTCAATTTACGTTAGCAGCAGTGGCTGCACTACTTAGACTGACTAACGAGCTTGAAACAACAATAGCCCGTTATCACGCATACCATTTTAGTCCTGCGTGTTTGCCGTTCTTATCGTACTCGTATGAAGCATCGTATCCGTATAAAGTCTGTCCATGTATCAATGAGCAGCATAATCAGCTCCTTAACAATTGCAGTTTTTGAAAAAGTTTCAGAAATTACACGGCCAATCGAACGGGCGGCGACCTCTCTGTTTATCTCGTATCGGACCCAAAAATCCTCTGAAAACAAGAGGCAAATGTCCCATGCAAGCTTGAGTTAATCTGTTCGACAGTGCTTGCCTTCAACTTCTCATTAATACCGTAATCACCTAGTAAGTCTCCAGTCCCTATTACTCACGCAAGAAAAATTCTCTTTTGTGAAATGCTGAATATATTACTACCAAGAAGTGTTAGAAAACACTCACAGGATACATCTCAAGCTACAAGAATTTTAATCAGCTCTACAACTTAATGGTACAACCGCACCTGATAAATGATGTTCACTCCATAACAGATACCAATTTTAGAACTTACGAGATGTCGATTTCGTAAAGTTTTACCCCTTCAATGCTATGAAAAGTACCATCTTAAAGGTTATACTCCATGGGATGAGAAAGAGCTGTGGAAACTGGCAGGAGCCACGGCTCGACAGCAAGCGGGCATCGGGTGAATATTTTCCAGCTTTCCAGTCCAACAGGCTGTTGCTCTAGATACCAACTTCGAATTCTCTCTCGGAGGTATGAAGCGGTTTATGTCCGTTGTTTGAAGATCTCTGCCAAGCCGGCAGATTGGTCCCTTTGCCAAGTCTTCAACGATAGGACTATGGCGGCAAAGAGTGGTATCACTTAGCGGAGCAACAAGGTCTGATTCTATCGTGACAGTGCTGCGAGTTTGTTGGGGCAAGATTCAGGTTCATCGCGTGTACGATCAGAAGAAGAAGGTAGGAAAATGCTAAGGAAGCGAGGCTCTCGTCAAGCTTCTTTCGGATTGGCAATGAGCCGGCGGGATGCTTGATAGAAAGAGAAGGTCTCTTGGTCACAGAGCTAAGCGGTATCGCTTATGTCTTGTAGGTTTAAAGCGGACTAATAGGAAAGCGTTGAACACGACGTTGGCGCATGCACGATACGGTTGAGAGGCGGAACCCGCGTCGGGCACCGCCGACGGTCCGCATTGTCCAGATCAATAAGCGTGTCTCCGGGCCGGATAGGATACAAACCGGCTTTTCGGCCGCAATCGACGGCCATCTGGCATTGGACCGGTGGCCAGGCATTGCTCAGCCAAGACGCCAAGAGTTGTTGCCATTCTTGGCTCCGCCGGCGGTGACGCTGCGCGACACAATGTCACACACGCCAGAGCTTGTGAGAAGCTCTTGTAAATCCATGATTCAAATCCACATGTATCGAATAGTTTGCCTGTTTGCCGGTTGTATTATTCACCAGCAGAAATGGGACCAAATAGAGGAAACAGCGGCGGGCGGAGCCCCGGGGAGTGCCAAGCATACCCAGACAAAAGCTTCGTATAGGTACGAGTTATTCTCCGCCCCATGCGCGCTGTTCTTGGCATTCTTATGGCCTCGGCCTGACACTAATACGAATGGGCCGTTTCATTTTTCCTTCTCTCCTGCCTGATTAAGTAGTGTTTGCTCCCCTGGTTCCCGGGCTTCTTTCCTGCGTGCTTGCTGCTATGGTGCCACCTACCTCACACCAGCTCTGCTCGCTAATGCTTTCTGCAGCTTCTGAGGCTCGTATTTCGCTCGGAATCTATCTCCCAGATCGTTCCGGGGTGAAACTCGCCTATCAAACCAGCCACGAACCAATAAGACAGCTTATATTGACCAGAATGTAGATTGAGCTGCTTGGCCATTCTCTACATACAGCCACCCCGTTCTTGGCGTGGCCATCAAGCCTCGGTTTGGTCGCCTGCACAGACTCTTTTTCCTACCTGTTAGCCGCCCAGCCACTTCTGGCAGATGTCCTTGTGTTAATGAAATACTGTTCCGCAAATGGGTCGATTGCCGTGGTGTCCCACTTCAGCGGCTATCCTCCTGCCCACCACAGCGATATCGAAGATGCTCCCATACACTTTCTTCACTTCCTTCTACTTTGCGTAAGGTGAAGATGGAATGCGTGATCACGGCATAGATAATGAGATATCAGTGTTGGCGAGTATAAAGATGTCTCAACTTCAGCGGGTTGAGTTAGACAGCAGCACCTCAGCAGTTCAGCACCAGAGTCATCTCAAGCACAACCTTCCACCCGACAATCCTGCAAAATGAAGTTCCTCGCCGGTTCCCTCCTGGCTTTGGCCACCGTTGTTAGCGGCACTGCCGTCAACCTCAACAAGCGTGACACTCCCCTGGATGTCAAGCTTGAGATGGTCGGCAACTCTGAGGTTAAGGCCACTCTCACCAACAACGGTGATGCTGCCCTCAAGCTTTTCAAGGTTGGCAGCATCCTTGACAAGACCGCTGTTGAGAAGGCTGAGGTCAACTCTCCTGGTATGCATCGCCCACGATATCAGACTACAAAGCGCAATGCTAACCTGCTGCAGAGTCCCGTGTGGCTTTCGAGGGCATCCGTCTCCGCATGGCCACCGAGAACCTGGATGAGGACGCCTTCCAGAGCCTTGCCGCCGGCGAGAGCGTCGAGGTCCAGTTCGACATCGCCGAGGCCCACGACCTCTCCCAGGGTGGTGCCTTCGACATCCTCTCCGAGGGTGCCATCTCCTATGCTGAGGAGGGCTCCACCGCCATCGCCGGTGCCGTCCCCTACACCAGCAACAAGATCTCCGCCACTGTCGACGGCACCGAGGCCAAGAAGGTCCGCGAGGAGTTCGTCAAGCGCACCGTCAAGCGCACGGCCGTCAACGCCGACTGCACCGGCACCCGCCGCACCGCCACCGTCAACGCCGTGAGCAACTGCCGCAGCCTTGCTCTGGCTGCTTCGTCCGCCGCCGCCTCCGGCTCGGCCTCCAAGTTCCAGGAGTACTTCAAGACCACCTCTACCTCGACCCGCAGCCAGGTCGCCGCCGTCTTCGGCCGTGTCGCCTCCGAGTGCGGCAGCACCACCTCCGGTGTCTCCGACTACTACTGCACTGACGTCTACGGCAACGGCTGCCAGAGCGGCGTTCTGGCCTACACCCTGCCCTCCGCCAGCTACATGGTCAACTGCCCCCTGTACTTCTCCGGCCTGTCCGCCACCAGCCGCACCTGCCACGCCCAGGACCAGCAGACCACCACCCTGCACGAGATGACCCACTTGAGCGAGATCGCCGGCACCACCGACCAGAACGGTGCCTACGGCTACAACGCTGTTCGCTCCCTGACTGCCGCCCAGAACCTCAGGCACGCTGATACTTACACCCTCTACGCTCAGGGTATGTCCCAAAATCGATGCTTCAATCTTTCTCAACTTGGACATGTGCTGACAATTTTTAGCTATCTACGCTGGCTGCTAAACGCATCGCCTACATAGTGCTTGAATCCGCAAAAACCGCCTGAGCAAAGGCTGAAAATTTTCTGTCTCTGGTCTTCTTTCTTAATCAGAAAGGATTGTGACTTGTAGCGAGGTATAGGGTAGTGCAGTAAAAATTGAGAACAATTCGTTGAACATGCGTTATTTATTGTACTTGATCGTTGCTTTGTCCAATCCACAAACCTCAACCTCTCATCATCAGTATCAAAGCCCTCCCGCGTGGATATTTCCGTTTGAAGTGATGGCAGTAGTGAGTACGATGTTTCAAAAATGAAAGATTATGGAGGTAGTCACACCGAAGGCCGCCAAAACCACTTGCTCCACCCAAACGACTGCCATCCTGACAGCCGAGGCACACCCGACTTGTCCAAATTCTCCTTTGCTGCAAGCTTTCCAGCCGAGCAGCACTCTTTACACAGTCCGATCTCAGCCATTTCCGCTGGTGAGTAAAGACTCTGAAGACGCTGAAATACCGCATTACTGCCGGGAAAGTTGAGGTCTCGACCCTGAAATGCAACGGTTGTTCTGTTCCTCTGCACACGATGGTTGCAATCTACGCCTCTTTTCACAAAAGCGTGAAGTGTACCACGTAGCCGACTTCGGCTCTGTATGTCAATTGGTGTATCGGTAATGCTCCGGACAAAGTGACCCCACAAGGTGCTGTTCTTGTAGGCAGCGTTGGCGTCGATGTCTTGAGACAGAATTTTCTCTATAGCATTGCAAAGAGAACCACAAAGCTCCTCTGAACAGGATGTCCAATTGCTTCTGGGAATGAGCAGTATGTCGACCCAGAGCAGGTCTTCCGATAAGCCTGGCCCAATATCATCAATGCTGTCATTGAGGAGACAATTGATGACTTGACCGCAGGCTATGCGGGCTGAGACTGAATACTCTTCCCATTCGATGGCAGCCACAGATAAAAAGTCATTCCATATTGACCGGAGGAGCTCTTTCTGGTTTGTGTTCATATTCCTGAGCAGCAGTTGAAGCATAGATGGATCTGGTGTACCCATGCTTGAAGATGTCTCTGACAAATGAAGAGAGGCACGAAGGAGTAGAGCAAACTCCTGAGGTGATAATGAGCAGAACTCGTGTTGTAGCTGGTCTTCCACGAAAATCAGGAGCCCTTTGCGAACAGAGTATATCAGAAAGTCAATTTCCAAGGAACGAGCTGACTCGTGCTCTGATCGCGGAGCTGGGAGGAGCAGAACGCTTGCTTTGGTGGAAGTTTCGTCTTCACATTCGCCCAGGGCCTTCCTGAGCTCGAGCATCAGCTGCGTCTGCTGTTGAAAATGTTTGGATGTGGCCGGGAGTTTCCGAGCACAGCTGACGAGATCATCAACTAGACTCGACATGGGACCATTGTGGAACACAAAGCGAGGAGTCATAGAGATCTTCTTGATCTGGGCCAAAAATGCGAGGCACAACTGCTTCCAAGGATCAAAGTTTGGTGGAAGTTTGGCCGTCATTTCGCTCTGCATCTTCTCTGACGTCAAAAAGTCGATAACGGTACGATGCAGAAACTCTACGCGGTATTTAAAAAACTCGCGCGCATTCGCTTCGTTGTCCAGGCTCCTCCGGCCTCTCGCTGGGAAGACTTGGTCGTCTTTCCAGGCCGGTTTGATTTCCAGTAGATCTTTGCATCTTGCATTCAGCCTCTTTTTCATGACCTCATGGCGATGGAAGAGCTCCTCGTGGGTCATTGGGTGCGTTTCCCATTTTACGGCAAAGTTGTCCTCTTCCTCATCAAGCATTGAAAAGGTCATAAGAGTGAGTGGCCTTTCTGCTGCCAGCTTGATGGAAAATGTCTCCGCAGCCTGTCGTTGGTAAGCCCCTCCCAGGCTCTCCCACATGTGTTGAAAGTAGCCCTCGAGGCTGGTCGGTAAGAGTTGAAGTCTTCTCTCCAAGTCTGACAGCCGGTCCTCGTTCCGTAGTCCATCCAGAAGTGAGTGTACTACCAGATGCACCCAAAGGAATACCCCATTCGCTCTACTGACGATTTCCTCAACAAAATGGTTGCGACTGTTCTGCTGGACTTGGAGATTCCTGTAAAGCTGATTTTCTCCAAGCTTATCCGTCACGTATGCTCGAATGTCGGCTCTGGTGAGGTCTTCCAGGTGCAGTTTCGGAAACATCTCTCCACCAAACGCGTTCTTGAACACATTCCATGGTCGGCTTGACACACATATCTTGAAATCAGGAGACTTGTTTGCCAAGTCAGCAAGCAAACGGACGAGTTGCTCACAGTCTCCCTCGTACTCATCGAGACCATCAACGAAGAAGCAGAACTTAGCTGCAACTCTCCTCTGTTGTGCCAGGTGGCTAAATGCCTCAAGCAGCTCACCATATGCCCACATGTACGCCGTTGACCCGTTTTTATGATATGCAGACCACTGTTTTGGAAAGCAATCTGGGACAAGGCTGGGAAACTGCATGAGTACCTCCCAAAGCAGAGTCCGTAGAAGGCCCTCTTGTGACTTCTGCAGATCTGTCCCGGCTTTCCAAAAGAAGAAGTTGGGTGTGACAATAGCTTTGTCGCCTGCCCATGTGCGAAGCGCGGTTTTGGTATTGGGGTGGTCGTACAGGAACTTCATCAGCGTTGATTTTCCCGAACCAGCCTTTCCTGAGATCCAGAAGACACCGCTCTGATGCTCCAGCCAGTTGCAGAAGCCTGAGTCTGCGGACTTGGAATCGAACATCCACTCAAATGTGTGAGTGTGAGCGGCTGTTATTGTTGTGCGGCGCGTGTCCATTGATGGGTAGTACAAGCTCCGCAGGAAATGCTGCTGGGCGGCTACTTTCTCGCTCTGTCTCATCCATCCTGCCAATCTTGCTGACACTTCGTCAAGACCGTGGGCTTGAGATGTGCCTCGAGAGAAGTTCCAAAGAGATTTGCCGTTGCCAAGCGCGTCTGTCATGCTTGATGTTGCTTGCTGAAGGTTGGTCAGCTGTTTCAGAATCTCCGAATTCTGGTCATTGAGGCTCTGTATCTCGTCGGTGGTACGTTCCTGCCATTTGGGTTGGTCCATTGTTAATGATCGGAGGGCAGTGAGGGTCGAAGATTGATCATCACTTGCATTCTCGTCAACTTCAACAGTCTACATTGTAGAGACGAAGTTCCTACTTAACCAGAGATAGAAGACAGATTGTGAGTCTGCCTCTCAGGCTATCGAGCCTTTTTGAGAGTCGATCAATCTCGCCGGACTTTTTCATCCTTCTTGAAACGACCCGGACCACGTCGATTCGTCTGTGGAATTTCTTGTGCCTTTCTTTCGCAAATGACTTTGAAGATGCGCGCGAAGATGAGTCCTTCACCTCTTCCATTGTTAAAACCGAAAACGCCTCCTGTATTTCCTTCGTCAATGTTCGGCAACTATCAGCGATATCCAAGAGTTCTTGCTCTGCTGGAGAAAGTGGTTTTTGGCCTGCCGGACCTCCAAGAGAGGTTTTGGATACCTGCAAGCTTGTGAGAAGACTCAAAGCTTCAGAAGCGGACTGTAGCTGCATGTCTTCAACTAAGCGCCCCGATGCAGATCGATACAGCTCACCGGCCATCGAGAACACCTTGCAGCCGAGATCGATAAACTGCGCCACATTGCCAGCAAGGCTGAGGGCCGCGATCGGATCCATCGCTCTCCGATGCAATTTTTCGTGTTTGAACGAGGACCAGGTTGCTCGAGACCGGAAATTGGAAACGAAAACGACGATATCGAGCTATAAGACAGTACTCAGGCTAAGCGCCTGGTGGCTGCACGGACAGAGCTGAAATGCAAGCATGACCAGCTTGATTTGGGACCCCGGTCCTTCACCGCCCAATCGCAACAACGGAAATGTGCCACCAACGCAAAAGGCTGCTGCAGCATCTGGTTGAAGCCTTATTCTCCCTCGGTAAGCCTATAGTGGTCTAGGCACAGTCAGTTAAAGCGAAACATTGTATGCACGAACGAAAAACAATGTGTCGCATCATTCGGGTACAGAACAAAAATCTCCTGCCTGCGATTTATTGAATCCCAACACTGGCGCAATGCTACCTATATTCCATATTTCCCATACAGGAACCCTGGTGTGTCGGAAAACCGGAATTGTGTTTCTTCCACAAGGTTAACAGTTTTAGCAGCACATGTTATCAGGAAACGGCGGTAAAGTAATATGCAACTACATTTTGTAAATCGAACCGGGTAATGAATTTCTATGATTACATTTAATTGGACAAAGATATATATTTGAAATTTCATGAGCTTCTTAGACTTTGAATGCAAGAGCCCCTGGTAACACACCAGTGTGCCATTAATGGATGCGAATGAACGCCATTGTCCATGTACAATTATCACACCCGTCTTCTTCTACCAGATTCAAGAACAAGAACTCTCTTTCTGCATCATTACTGATCTGCTCACGGATGCGGTTGACCGACTTCCTTTTCTTGATTGAAGGTGTGGTTCTGTCACGCTCCCTGCCTCGCTACTGCTTCCAATATGCTGAAGCAGGCCTGATCGTTGCGCCTTTTGCAATTCAAACATCTGTGTGTCAAATGACCGGAGATCTGGGGAAAAAAGGTAAGCAAATTTGCCAAAAAGAAACACCAATTTCTTTTCTTACGTTCAATGTCCTCGAATTCGAGCTTGTATGTTACCCTTTTTTGGTCAAATGGCGGTGCCAATGAGAACAGAATCTTGCCAAGATTCGCAGATGGCCGGGTCTGGTGAATAGTTATTTCACATTCCATTCCCCACTTCTTCCAAGCGTTTTCCTCAACCGCTGTATCTATTTGTTAGCTCTCACTGGACTGGTAAGACAAGTTACTCACGTTCACATATGAGCCACCTGGGACATTCTGGCCTGCCGCTCTGGAAGAGAAATACGAGTTTCGACCGGAGCTTTGTTGGCTCGTTGTTTTCCTTGATGTTGAATAGCATAAGTATAGCTTGGTCTGTTGGAGATCGGCGAAAGCTTCGTTTCTGCTTCGCTTTGACTGCTGCAAGGAACACTGGATCCCACTCAAACATGCTGTACAGGAACTCTCTGAAGTCTGTGATGATAGTAATGTCAGTTCGAGGTACTTAAAAACAAGATGTCGCTGGTTGATACCTTTTGCAGGTGCCGTATTGTCAGATGTCTCAAGCCCGAATCTCAAACTCATTGTCGACTGAGAGAGAACAACTTTGTGAAACTGGCCTTGGATGCTGTTGTCTGGGTACGGCTTATCCCTGGCATTCGAGTGATAGTCGGCAACTCCGAGAGGACCCATATTTACTACAGCCATGCCTTTCTGTTGGTTTATGAGGATATCGATATCGCTCTGCTCTGAGACTATGTAGATGTCAGATGTCGTGAACTCGTTTACAACACATTCCGTAAGGATCATGCGCTCTCCATGATGCTCCATCGGGGCAGAGGGCCGGCATATGTGCACACGCGAGGAGGGATAGCAAGAGTGTGGATCTTTCCCAATTTGCACCTCGGCTTGGAAGCAACATTCATGAAATGACACACCCTGGTGTTGGCACAGTTGGTGGTTCAGTAGGATATTGCATAACTTCTCGGCATCTATCACAGTGTTAAAGAACGTTGACAACAGCTAAGAGCGATTTATTACCGTTTCGCTCGGGAAATCTGAGACGCAGATGATTGTTCGGCCTTTTTGGATTGAAAACCCAATGCCATATAGGGTTGAAGTAGCCTCCTAGGCAGCTGTCAACATCAATTGATACGGAAACTGAAAGGAAGAGATTTACCTGACTTCCTTTTGATTTGATGGTTGCAGTCAGACCACGCCAGTTCAATTTCGAGATCCTGCAGTTTAACTCTCAATGTTCGAAGTGGTATCCCTACAAACTGTGAGTACGAGTACCAGTTTCTCACGGTATATAAGTAAGGAAAGAACGCACATGCCGATTCCGTGGACGTGCCATCTGATGCATTGATTTCAAGCAACCTGTACCGTTCCCAAAGGTTCCGACTAAAGGTTTCCGAGACACAAACGCAAAATGTCTGCCCAGGTATTGGCTGTCGGAGTTTCCATTCTGCACGGCTGTGGCGAGGCAATATTTCGAAAGCCGATACGTTAGCAACGAATTTGGGTGTTCCATGGAAGTCCACTACTTCAGAGGGGTATCCGAAATATTTCTCGAGAGTGCTTTGCGTATCGTAATTGGAGTCCCGCACTAATTCAGTCGGAGATTCATTTACGAAGTGACGGGGAGCCTCTGACAACCTGCCGAATGAAGTGTTTGTCTGGTCGTCTCTTGAGTCAACCTCGGTTGGTGGAACACTTGAGCTTTCGACATCGTCCGAGACTTCACCCTTATCGTCACCTGCCGCTTGGACACTGCTTTCCGCAAATTCTTTCCGCCCAGGCGACCAAGGAAGCTCTAGAGGTGGTCCTGGGTCGTCGTCCGGCACATTGCTGTGCGGTTCTCCCAAGATTGGTGGTGAGGAGATCTGGGGTTGCACTCTCCCCACACAGCATCTTCTAGCATACTTCTCAGACTCAGCCTTCGTAAGAGACATTGTTTGTATATCAAGAAGAAGCTTTCCCGCTGAAGGCCTATTTGTAGGATTGGCGCTGAGCTATTTTGCATATATTAACTTTGGATCGAATGTGGCAATGACTTTAATTCTTAGGCTCACCATGTCTTCAATCCAGACCAAAGGGTCGTTGAATGTATCATTGCGCTGCAATCTTTTGATCCATTTTGGCACTTTATCACGCTGGATCCAATAGTAATCTCTGCTCTCAGGTGGGGCTGATTGAAAAAAGTCGCGAAGGTCTGCAACTGTCTCCCCCTTGAGCACGGTGACGACCTCCAGGAAAACACATCCGAGGGACCATACATCCGCCTTTGCATCACGAGGCTGCTCCGTTCCTACTTCAGGGGACGAATACCTATGTGTCTGGCCATTGACAATGCCCTGGGTGAAGTCTTGAGGACTATCAGACCAATCGCGAGAGATGCCGAGGTCGCAGATCACAACAGTGCCGTTGTGAATTAGGATGTTTCCCGGTTTGACATCTCTGTGACGGATTTTCCTGGCATGCAAGTACTCAAGGCCTGAGGCTAAGCACCCAAATGAATGCTGCAAGACGTCTTCACGTCCACTGATGCCGTCCAATTCTTTCATTGCCAAGAGTTTTGCCAAGTCACATTCCGCGGCTGGGGAAAGCACCAGTGCAAAGTGCTTTTTGTCGGTGTAGGTGCCAATGAGTTCGATCAGGTGCGGGTGCTTCGGCGTCAACTTCTGGAGATTGCTCCGTTCTGTTCTGAAGAGCTCGTATCCGTTGGGTGGCTTTTGTTCGGGGTCGGATGTCTTTCGCAAGAACAGTTTGATAGCGAAAACAACACCAGAACCAAGATGTGTCGCACGGCAGACAAATGCTGATTTGGACTCGCCGAGCAGCGTTTCTTCGAATCTGAAGTGGGTGTCGCCTGTGGAAATGGGTCGGTGGCCAACGCTTTTGAAAAGCTCCAATTTGTGAATCGTTTCCAGAGGGGCGAGAAACAAATGCTGATAAAGGAGAATTTCTTTGACATCCTCCTCCGAAAGTCCACAGATCTTGCGGAGAGGTCCGTGACCAGGAAAGGGAAGCAGATCGTCTTTGAAAGCGGAGGCAGACAGGGCAGTCCAATCGCGCCCTGCACGCAACATGAACAGAAGAGCAAATGACCGTGAAGACTCGGACCAGTCTTTGAAACTGTCGGACTGTTGCAGTTCGCTCTGTAACTCTCGCGCATGTGCATCGCTGAATTCGAATGTAAGGGTCGCCCGGTCGCTGATCTGTGGTACAAGTCGAGAGAACTTCAGACGGAACCACTTCTCATCCATGACGAGCACGATGCATTCATTCTCCAATGGGAGCTTCTTAAGAGGAACCAAACTTGCAGATGGACAACGAACTAGGCAGAATACTTGCTGTGAGCCCAACGGGGAATGCAGCCATTAAAGTCGGCGAGGCCACACTGGCCCAAGCGGCGAACGCCACACGAGTTTCCGACACATCAGCTACCATAAATACTTGGTAGTGGCTTATCGATTCTCGTAATATTGCAGGATTAATTCCAGGGCCCCTGTGCTTCCCCACAGGCAACGAGAGTCAGGAATGGCCGTGTAACATTACTCCCGACGGGTGGCTGCATCTACCATCCAGCTTTCTGGCTCTGTCGGTCAGCTGTCTTGCTCAAGGCATCAGCATGGCTGCCTATTTTGTGAAACAGCAATCCAGGAATCTGCCTTGGGTACCCGCTCTCGGGCGGAGAGAGCGGTTCCCAACCAGCCCCTCAGCATCAGCTATTGACATATAATACTAGGGTAAGGCTACCGCCTTGCCCCTATGTCAATCCCATTGGCAGACTGCTCTACCATTCCATCATGGGAAACAGCAATTTTGCTCAACAGGACCTTACCACGGAGCAGCTGCAGCTCATCTCAGCGCCCTTCGCGAACTGGACGCGACAGAGAATAGACACAGAGATCGAGACATTCGTCCAGGAGGCCGGCCTTCGAGATGATAAAGATTTTATCTACCGCGGGGCAAAGCTGGCCCAGGACAAAAACGCATTCGAACGTCCCCACGACCCTCTTAAGTACCGCGATGACTTAGACGAAAAGGAATGGCTTCACCAAGAGTCCAGCGGCAAAGGCAAAGAAAAGTTTCGTCAGACCTGGACGTTGTATAGCCTCGTCATTGTGTGCTCAATCGGAGCCACGGTACAAGGCTGGGACGAGTCGGCTGTCAGTTCAGGTGCGTACTATCGTCAAAGCAAAGTGTAGAGTTGCAGATGCTAATAGTATAGCCGCGCTTAGCCCAGATATATTACCAGTACGCTCTTGATATCCAAGGAAACATCCTCGGGCTCGTGAATGCGGCACCGTACTTGTGTTGCGCCATCACTTGCTGGTGGGTGCTCTGATCTGCAAGGGGCATGCAAATATTGAATACGATGTCATATTACAGGCTCAATTACCCACTCAACAAGATCTGCGGACGCCGAGGTACAGTATGTCCAAAAGCTTTATTCAAGATGTACTAATTCTTGTCTCATTGACCAGGAACAATTTTTCTCACGTGCTTCATTTCTTTCGCTACTTGTCTTGGCCAGGGGTTCGTACAAACTTGGCAACAACTCTTCGTTGTCCGTCTGCTCCTTGGCTTCGGCATCGGTCCAAAAAGGTATATTGACAGACCAACCTCAAGTGAAGAGAGTTTGACATCATCAAAAGCGCTACGATACCGGTATTCGCAGCAGAATGTGCACCGGCAAACATCAGAGGTGCCCTGGTCATGATGTGGCAAATGTGGACCGCAGCAGGTGTGATGCATACTCAATCCACAAAATTGTACGTCAACTCATACAGCCAGGAATTATGTTGGGCTACATAGCTGGTGTAGCCCTTCACGCCGTCTCCGACGGTACATCTGATGAGTGCAAACCTCGAGGTAATTACACATACAACGACAATGGGGCTTTCAAGAATGATAGCGGCGATCTTCCTCCGCACTTGAATAGCACTGCCACGAATATTCAAGTCACGACTGTCAACCATACTGACCGTCTTCTTGCTGCTAATTGTGTAAGTAAACTTTTCTTTGGCAAGGGTTGGGCCTGGAAGCCGTTCTTGATTCTAGCTGAAGCCAATCCCACAGAGCTTGAATTGGCGGATGATGCTTGCTGCGCCGGTGAGTAGTTATGAAAACTGCGCAAGATGGCGATTTAACGATCTACCAGATGATATTGCCATTAGTTGTCATGGCCTACATCTACACTGTACCCGAGAGCCCCCGTTGGCTATTGCAAAAGGCTCATGATACCAAAGACCCCATCAAGAAGAGGAAGCGTTATCAGGAAGCCTGGGCATCACTTTGTCAACTTCGACATACGAAACTCCAAGCAGCCCGCGATTTGTTTCTCATCCATCATCTGCTCAAGAACGAGGGAGAGATATTTGGAAAACAAAGAGGCTTGAAGCAGCTGTTTGGCTTGAAACAGCTTTTCAAGCAAGCAAGAAGCAGAAGGGCGCTACATGCCAGCTTAATCGTGATGTTTCTTCAACAGGTATGCAGCACTGTTCTTCGCGCATTGGATTGATAAAGCTGATTCAAGACAAAGTTTTGCGGTGTCAATGGTAAGTCATCAGTAACAGTACACCTTACTTTCACTCTAACCTCTGCGCCAATAGTTCACGTGTATTATTCTGTATCTGTATTTTATGAGCAGGCCAACTTTTCCGCAATTGCAGCGCTGCTGGTACGTTGATATTACACTAATGAGACGAGTTTGCTTACACTAAACAGTCTGGAATGGGATTCGGCATTATCAACTTCCTGTGCGCTCTCCCCGCGGTCTTTACCATCGACACATTCGGCCGCCGTAACCTTCTCCTCAGCACATTTCCTTTCATGGCCATTTTCAAGCATTCATCGCTATAGCTTTGGCTGCAGACTCCGCAAAGCCCTTGCTTCTCGTAGGAATGTATCTATTCGCAGTTGCGTACAGTCCTGGAGAAGGTCCAGTCCCATTTGTTGGTCTCTCCTCTCCTTATTTCATATCTCTTTGATGAAACTGGTCATTCTTCTAACTCCATCCAAAGGTCTATTCTGCGGAGAGTATGCCCCTTCATAATCGAGACTTGGGTAAGCTGAAAACGTATTAAAAGATAAACCATTTCTTAATATTTGTGATAGGCATGGGATTCGCAACTGCGGTTCTGTGGCTGTTTAACGGTGTCTTGGGTAAGTAAACCTACTGCTCTAAAATAATGATCAACTGTTGATGTCAAGAAAAAGCAATCACGTATCCTCAATTCACGAAAACCTTCACACCTGCTGGGACATTTGCATGGTACGCAGCATGGTGCGTCATAGGCTGGTTTATGATCTTGCTGTAAGCATCCCTGAATAAGGCTTTGTGGTACTATTAGGCTTACATGTTCAGGTTCGTTCCCGAAACCAAAGATCTCAGCCTTGAGCAACTCGACGAGGTTTTCAACCTGAATACCCCAAGACACATGGCGCACGGCTTCCATCAGTTGAGATTCTGGGTGCAAAGATATTTGTTTTGGCGCAAATATGTTAAAAAGCCCACACTGGTGCATGACAACGAGCAGGAATATTCCGAGGCTGGATCTATTGCTGACTGGTCGGAGTCGCGAGGCTCTGAAGGTGGCCACGAAATGCAGGCAGTTAGCGCCTTTCCATAGCAAGAACATTGTACTCAATGGGAAACGTGAGACTGCTTGGCGTTCGAAACTGCAAGCTATAGTCATCTAGGCGAAGCAATGCGATTGTGTTGATCATTCCATGAGCACATGGCTGTGTGATTAAGTGCAAGATCATGGGAAACACTCCTGATTTCATTCGTTCAGCGCAGCCGTAAGAGATGGGTGAGGTCATGCGCCCTAGCTTTAGGCACCAGGCTCAGTAGAAGGGATGCCAAGGCCGAATCGTGGTACATGAGCTGAGGCGCAGTAGGCAACCTACCGTACTACTGTCAAGCAAACAAGCAAAGCTGAAATTTATTGGAATGAGACAAGGGAACGATCCACTTGCCCCGCTTTCACAGCCTCACAGGCTGATGCCTGAAGAACACAATATTGCATGTCCCTTCCATTTGTTGGTCTAGATTCCGATCCGATGGAGCGTTTCTCATAATATAGATGCGGCTGGGCTTGAATGCGGCGCCTGGCGAAGACCGAACAGTATACCGACCTAGCGCGCATGATGATAGTAGAAGAGACCTGTTTATGACGTACCACTATATTTTTGTCAGAGCGTACCCAAGTGGATCCCATGTAGTTCATCCTTCCTCTCGAAAGCAAGCCTGGTTTCGCATCCAGGTATTTTCCGAGCTGATTCAAAGTTCCAGGCAGGCCATGTTTCCACCGACGACATAGAAGAAACTGCGCGTGAGGCTGAAATCTAATCGATGATCAAGTTTACACTGACAGACATCTTTCAAATAAAGCGTGTCTAAGTACTCGACATGCTCGGTAACTAGAGGTAATAGGAACCTTCTTGCATTCCAAAAAGTCCTCCTGGTTATGGCCCAGAGTTACAAGCTATCTCCCATGTCTTGTCCCGATGAGCTTACCTTCTGATGATGGAGCCAATGGGATCTGATGAGAATTTTCTCTGGTCTCAATCAACCGAGATAGTCAAATGCATCGTTTTGGGCAAGAGTAATTCTTTATTTTGGTTTGTTGCTCCAAGTTTTACTAAGGTATATCCCAGCGAAAGATAACGATGATATCCCAAGCTGGAAGTTTCGCGCCGCAGCCTCATGCACGACGCTCGTATACAGCAAGATGGCCCCCACTGTCGTCATCCTCGGTCGCAGCCAACGTAGCACTCAGCCAAATGTGCATCGCAGTCCTTTCCAGAAACAAGCAGCCGTTCGTGATATACAGACACAAATCCCTGGCGGCAATCCCCGAGAATCTTCATCAAACACCGCCTCCACCTCGACGCAGCGGCGGCCATGACGTCCGCCGCGCACCTGGGCCTCGCCAGCTTGCTGACCCTTGGCGCCTCAGCTGCCACCACCGACCCCGCAGCAGCCTTCTCGCATTACACAGCGCCGACAAGCACGGCGACACCCGCGGCGACCGGCGCCACAACCGCGGGTAGCACCACCGCATCACCGACCGCGCGTTCCGGCCAGCCGCAGGCCCCAACCAGCAATGACAGCCTGACCAAAACCGCCGCCATGATCATGATCGGTGTGGGTGCACCGTTGGCGCTTGGGCTGCTGGTCACCATTACGATCTGGGGCTACATGCTCGGACGACGGCACGAGTCGGCCGAGATGGACGAGCAACGGAAAGAGCGCGAGAGACGGGAGAGGAGAAGGAGAAGGGCGCCGGCGACGGTCAGGTACGAGCTGGAAGGGAAAGAGGTGCTGGAGATGGGGACGCGGGCGAACTGCGCCGAGATGGATGATGATCAGCGGCCGCCGGTGGAGATGGAGGGCTTGCGGGAACCGGCGGAGCTGCCGGCCGGGTCGTGGGTAAAGTTGCTAGGGACCTTGAGATGATTTTGGGAAATCTGTTGGTTTGTAAAAGAAAGACTATTGCAAACAACGATGTATACGAGACAACGAATCTGCTTATCCGGGACCGGGACGTATTGGTAGAGCAGCTGCTGTTAAAAGAAATTAATAGACATGTATACTAGTATTTTCTACTTCTAAGACTAAACAATTTATTAAGTTAAAAAACTAATTGTATAGGTAGATATTTTATACTCTCGCTCTAATAGTAAATAGTATATCGCACTTAAACTGTAAGAAGTAGACTAATAGAATACTTAATTATAATACGAGTTCTAAGACGAATTTCTATTCTCTCTAGCTGTAAAGTCTAAGCTACTATATATACGTATTCTATATACTTATATCTAAACTAATAAGTTTCGTGCTCTCTAATATCTAGTATATAATATTATATCTTCTTAGTTCTTAATGTATAGTAGTAGGGCGAAAGAAGTTAGTTTCTAATATAACTCGATCTATAGATACGCGTATCTCTTAAATTTCGCTATAGCCGCCGAATTATTCTTCTATTAACGTATAAAAGAAAAAAGAATAAGTAAAGCTAAGATTATAGTACTACCGTATAATATTATTAGTCTTATATTTATAATAAAGGTAGGTAGTAAGATACGGGCCGCTTGGCGATTAATATTCGCCGTATAAAAAAATGTAAAGCGTACAACAGCCGGAATTCTCTAATAGTTACCTACTTAAGTACTAATCGGTCGGTTCGTAGCTTAAGTACGGCTAAGCGGACGGAAAGCTCTATATTCTACGGCCTATAGTCGTACGTTGCTACGGGGCAGCGCGGCAGCGCTGCTGCTATAGAGGCCTCAAGCAGGCAAGGCAGGCAGGCTACCTTTGCCATATAACAGCTATTCGCCGTCCAGCCGACTGTCGGTCGGTCGGTCGTGCTGCTGTTACTCTTTTCAACGAGTTAGAAGCAGGTAGCTAGCGTAGTAGCGGCTCTGCCCTGCTGCAGCGGTAGAGGAAATAGGCTACTTTACTTTAAGTTTTTAAGCCATTACGCTAAACGAGAGTTATAAATACTATTGCGCTCGTTGCTTATATCGGAGAAAGGTAGTCCTTATCTAGCAGAGTTGGCTGTTCGACCAATCTGTGACAAGCGCACGCTGGGCCTAGCTTAGTATAGAATAACACAAAACCAGCCTTGGAATTTAGGCATTAAATACAATCAAATAAGGCTTTGTTCTGACAGCTTGCGTACAGCGTGACAGGTTCGTGTAGCAGGTGGAGAAGTGGAAGTATCTGGACTGGCAGTTATTGGGGAATGCCCTGTTACTTGAATTTCGATTGTTTCAGACTTGGATCGTCGACTTAGCCTGTGGATCCTCCCCCTTAGGATAGGGTAAAGTCTTGAGTCTCTGTCAGTGTTCGACACTTGACAGACGGTCGAATAATTCGTCCGAGATGAACGGTCGGCAAAACACGGCAAGTTTCAAAGCAGCCGTAGAACTTCTATTGACATTTATCCTTTGACATAGGCACCAGGTTGAGTCGACACGCAGGCAGCAGCAGCCAAGTCTGACGCCGCAACTTGGTAGGTCGATGGCTCGAGCCCCCCTTGGTCTCGGTGACGATGTACAGCTGTCCGGCTTCGATATGGTATCGTGTTGAATACTCCCTGAACCCTGCACCCACTAATGGCTAGGCACATGTCAGCCCTTGATGGCGTGGCGCATCAAGTGCGGCGGATGAGTGAGGCGGATCATGCCAGCGGGGGTGAAGGTTGCAAAGGGATCGTGAGGTCCAATCAAAAGGCGCCGAGCGTCGGCCCAGGTGGTACGTGATGATTAGCGCCCCCGATTGATTTAAAAGCTCATCTCCGCTCACTCATGGCTGTTCTTGAATTTCCTCTCCTGCTCAATTTGAATTCTCTCTCCTACTCATCGATTTTCCCTCTATGTGGGCATGCTCCCACCACAAATGGACTCCTCATCGCAAGACATCATGATGTTTTCAGTTACAGCAACAGGTATTCTCGAAATCTGCTCGCCGGCATCGACTTTCACCCCGCCACGGCGTCCAGTTCAGACTCTTTCCTCCGCGGCCACCACCTTTGGTTGAACGTATCCATTGCGCAGTTCAACAATTTCGCACCTGCGCAAAACCTAGTGCGAGTATCGGCGTCAGCTTTCACCGCCTTCCAGCCGACCCAATCGCCGCAGCCTTTCCGACCGAACAACCACAACCAATCGCGCGAGGCCAACACATGGGAACTGGGACTGTTGCCGCCTGAAAATGACACCTTACCGGTTCGCCCTTGTCCTCGACGCAGGGTTCGCATGATGGCCTGCGAGTTACCATGGCAACAATTGCAGGCCGCCAAACATGCCGACAACCAATCGCTCACCCACCTGCCTCACAATACCCCGGCCTCGCTCACATTCTTGAACGCTATGTGGTCGTCGAAGAAAAGGCATACAGGGGACTCGCGTCGCGGACTGCGGATCCTTTCTTCCGCCTGCTATTGCCATGGGGCGTTCCCGCAGCATTGGCAATCAGCCCACGACCGATGACACGACATGGACAACACAACCAGGATACCCACCCACACTGACCGCGGCGCGCCTGCCCCACCCCCACACCCCCCACGCTCTTCCAATGCCAGCGTGTTGCTCCTGCTGCCTAGCAGAGCGCGGAAGCGGCTTTGAGACGGCAGTGCTTAGGGCCGTTTCGGATTGCAGGAAAGCGGTGGGTTTGGCGGCCGCAGACGCTTCTCGACAGGCCAACGCAGAGGATCCGCAACACAGACCCTCCCTCAGCCAGCTCAGTCCCGTCAAATCCCGCCGCTTCGCCCTTCCGCTCGCCGCCGCGACGGGTTGACATTGCCCGTGCTTTCCCGCAATATGGCTGCTCTTGCGGTCAGTGCTGGACGGGCCGTGCGAGAGCCTTGCCTTGGTGTATGCTCTTGGGGAGGATATAAACAGAGCGCCCATGGGCAGGCGATGTCTGCTTCTCTTTAGCCCTCACCACCACCTCTGCTCTACTCGCTTGTCGAACAGCCCAATCGCCTTCAAAGACATGACCATGAGTGTTTCGTCGCATGTTCGGCGCGCCCTTCGCCATGCCGCCAAAAAGGCTCTTTACTTCGCCGTCCAACGCGCCTTTGAAGAATGCGCTAAATGGGGTGTGAAGAAGCTCCGGGGTCAGTAGCTAATTTTTGAGCCTCTTGAAATACCTTATTCTTGCTAATGGAAAATCAGACTATTATGCTGCCAGGATTCCCGAAAATGTCAATATTC
The DNA here is from genome assembly GCF_012971845.1 of Lasiodiplodia theobromae. NCBI lineage: Eukaryota > Fungi > Ascomycota > Dothideomycetes > Botryosphaeriales > Botryosphaeriaceae > Lasiodiplodia > Lasiodiplodia theobromae. Next base: position 805,512 of record NW_023336355.1, on the reverse strand, counting down.
CCCCGCGCGACCAAAACATTGTCGCTCCTCGGGCCACGCCCGTCAATGGGATATACACAATGGACCCGAATACGGAGATGGACGAGCTGGAGAAGGCGATTGGGAGGATGTCACTTTAGCTGCCGAACAGGCAGCGGTTACCAGCGAGCCCACAAGCTGGGACAGGTAGAGGGGACACTGGAATGGGGTCTTTGAGACCGCATATCAAAAACGCGCCGCCTCACAGCGAGCGTGCCTGCTTTTGCGGCATGTAAGCATGTGAGCGCGATGAAGCGTTCGGGATCGGGAGTTTGGGATTACTCGGGATTGGAATTTTGGTTGATAACACCCTTTGCGCTCTACAAAAAATCATACTCTTTACCCTCTACAAAAGAACATGATCAGCTCCGTTCCTTACCTTCTTCTAAGGCGATCGGCTTGTCGAGATCGTGCCGTTGACGACGCTCCGCAGTGGTTGTGCAGGTGCCGCGGCAGCAGACGCGTTCTGGCAGACGCGTTTCGGACGCGCTCCAACACTAGACGCGCTCCAGCACACGCGCTTTAGCAGACACGCCCCAGCACACGCTCTAGCAGGTAGAACAGACCCTCCAGCAGATGAGCGGTCGCTTCAGCAGTTGTTCTATCAGCATACACGCGAGCAGCGAGCGTAGCATATGCGCTCCAGCAGGCGCAAATGGACGCGTTGCTTAGTGTTGGTGCCTATGACGCGATCGCCAAGCCTTGGCATTTATGCCTGAGGCAGGCAGCTGCTGGACCTCTGGAAGCTTATCTTATCAGCTCGCCAGGGTCTCCCCTGCGCCTTTTCCTGTCTCTGGGCTTCTGGTCCTGCAGTTTTCTCATTCAACCTCTCATCTCTCTTCCACTCAATCCGAATGGCCTTACACCAATTCCACGCCTCAATAGTCCTCAGAATACCACGCACTGCGAGCAAACATTTTCATATTTCTCCCAATCCTAAGAGACTCTAGACTGACCGATAGAATGCTAAATAAACCCACATATATATTCCAGCCCAGCCTTTTCAGCACCAGATTCAGGCCCGGACAACCCACTCTATTTTACCTCCGCATACACATCCAACGCATCATACTACTATCTAAATAAACCTCTAGAGCGCATCCGATGCATGGAAATCACATGGCCGCTTCACTACCAGCATCATGCTGTATAAGGTGGCTGATTTTGAGCATGCACCATTCAATTAATGCCTAAGAAGCAAGCGTGCGTGCCAGTCCGACGCGATTGAAGCACTGCCCAGGCACGGATGGCATTGGCCAATGGGCTAGATATTGAGTGGGGTAGAGGATGAGTACCGGCCATTGTGTTGACCGCCGCTTTAGCCCTATTTCCAATACGATTGCATATATCGTCGCGCCCATGATTGGCTTCGGGCGGACGATCGGCCAGCCTGATGCTCTATTATTGCCAGCAGGCTACATGTAAGCAATGTTGTGCTATAGCTCACTCAGGCTTGAGTGCGCTCCAATTTATGATTTGTGGGTGGTCACCGGCATTAGTAAAGGATTATTCGTCCTGGAAGAACATTACTGATGGCTTACAGATAAATACGCCACATACCTTGCGGATTTTCTTAGGGAGCCTCATGTCTCCAATAGAGAATGGAGACAAGGGCTCTGCTACAGAATGGGGGCCAAAAGAGATGGATAAGGCCCCACATTGCTCTAGCCGAACCTTGACGGGGCGACATTGAACCCCACACACAAACAAATCGAGCACCTGACCAGCGATGGAATAGGGTAGACTTGCATCGACCTACAAAAGAGCATTGGGCTGCAGGATGCTCCTGCGTCACAGCCTTACCATGAAATCAAATTATTCCTGTAATAAGAATGTAGCCCGACGCGAGTAAATTTCAGACCAACGTGGCAGTGCATTGTTCAGCCTGATCCTTAAACTTATTTGCGACATAGAGCCTCGTTCAGGTGCCACCTCTGTTGAGTGTGTTCGTTTCACACTGTTGACTCACATCCAACTTCCAAAGTCTTGAACTCATACCTCGCTGCTCTGAGCCTAGGGAAATGGCACAGCGAAGTCCGCATCGGTCCACCTGCCCTTCAGCAGCATCACCAAATCCCTGTGATGCACCTGCTCGAACAGATGCCAATGGAATCGAGAGCCAACGCTTGTCAAAGCAGAGGGAAGAGTTTCGAAAGCTATGGATAGCGAGCACAGCGGACAGCAACCTCACTCTCTATGGCTTCCGCCGCTTCAAGACATCGCATCTACTGAACCTCCGCTTCCTCGAGGCTGAGATTGCGGAGATAGACCATGACTTCTACCAGGCCGGCCTGAGCTTGGACATCGAGCCATCGAGCGTCGATAGACTTGGGTTGGCACACTGCAAAAAAGATGCGCAAATACCGGCACTAGAGGAGACGATCTCGCGCGAGAAGATCCTGAAATTGCGAAGTCTGATTAAAGAATACGGTATAGTTCGCATAAACAGACTCGGCTGTGTAAGCTGCGCTGACACTACAGAAACTCAGACGATGCCTTATCAGCATTCAATGCGTTAACCTCCTTTGACGCCTTCTCCCTGGTCGACAACGAAGAGCAGTGCAGCACCAGAAAGGACCTGACCTTGCACGAGATGTACAAATCAAGGCAGCTGAGGGTGGACAAGAGGACGCGAGACCGCAAGGACCCGCTCCAATGCCTGATTCACAAATATCTGCGGGATTTCCGCTTTCGAAGGCTTCAGAAAAGGACGCAGCCCGGCGACGAGAGCGTAAGCGCCTTCGGTTCGGGGCAGGGGCGTACGCTTCGAAACCACGACATGCTTGCCGCTTGGCTCGGACGCCTCGTCATCGCCATCATAAGTGCCGCTTTCCTCACTGTCCCTCTGGGCGTGTTGTCTTATGAGTCACGCAAGGGCGTACAGCTGGCTGTCGTAGCAATATGCATTGTTGCCTTTTCAGCCGTGGTGTCTGTCATGTTGAAGGCGTCGAACCTGGAGGTAATGGTTGTGTCTGCCGGATATGCAGCCGTGCTTTCGGTCTTTTTCTCCAATGCTGCGCCAGGGACCTGAAGGTCAATCTTCTGTTCTTATTTGCGAAACTTATTTTGTAAGGAATGTACTATCTCAAAATTATAAGGATTTCATGCTGGTAACAAACTAAATTGTCTTCGAGATTGCCAGAGCCGTCACATGGCATTGGTTGCTATTCAGCAGTACGTAATTAAATAATACCAGCACTTGTGAAACATTGAGATAAGCACCTTTAATCTAAACGAACTTTCATCTTTAGGATGGGAATGATTTCGAGAAGTGGAAGTGTACAATCGACGTGTGCAGGACAGGAGCTTCGATGTGCCGGGAAACGTTTAGAGACGCATGAATCCCTTGACGGTTTCCTGTTACGGAAGCTTGGCTGATGCAATATTACACCGCTCGTATGTTGGAGGATTTCGTGGTGCAAGTGCTCGAGCGCCCATCGGAGACTTTGATTAATCGTAAGGCTCTCAGCCGCACCTGTACATACCAATTAGAAGAGCTATGATACTACGCAGGATGTTGACCAGTACGATTCGGGTATGTAAGGGATAAGCTATGACGCGCTGTACACCGTTACAGTTGCATCGAAAAAATAATGCGAAAAGTAATTTCACAACTAGAAAGTGAAAACACATCTGTAGGAGAACGCAATTTCCAAAACAACCTAACAATTCTTAAGCTCATATTAAGCCCAGCCCCATAGATGCACCGCGGGTTTGTTGTCTTTGCTTGTCTTGTCAAGTTCAGTCTACAGAATGCCCACTGGCTCGTAAGAAGTCAATGCTTACATTGGTCGATGGGTCCATGATGCTTACATCGCACATGGGAGCATCGAAGGGGGCTGACTGCTCGAGAACCTGCTGTGCAGCGACAGCGACCGACTTCTAGATCACTGCTTTGACTCTCCCGACATTACGACTGCGGAAATGACGGCAAAGTAACTTTCTCAAGCCAATTACGCGATAAGAATGACATTAAGGCCCCCAGGTGCGATTCCTTCAGGCCATGAGTATTATGTCTCGTAGTAGTACAACAGGTCTTGGCGCAACCCGCAACCGGAAGTTGGCACAGTCAGCACCTTTGTAGTGAGCGGGTTGCAAGGTGGTACGAACTACACAACCATTGCCCTTGCAGAATGAGCGAAGGAGAGGAAGTAACACAGATGTAAAGAAAAATCGCGAACTCAATGCGTGCAATCCGAGCCAGGTAGGTATGCTGACCTGGTTGAACGGTCGGGTGTCGGCTGTAATCCTTCACGCAAGGCAACAATCATACCTCGCCTATGAAAGTTTGGTTAATTCTGATGTGTCTGGTCTTCACTTTTCGGTGTGGAGGGCTAGGAGATATAAAGTCGGGGCATATCGTCAATTTACTATCCATCATCAGCTCAACTGGATTGAATTCATTTCTAAACACAGCAACCAATTCTATCCCGATTCCAACCCATCAAACATCATGCATATCTCTACCCTCATGACAATTCTCTCCACCGTCGCACCTATAGTCGTGGCCGAGTGCTGCGGCGCCGGTTTCTGTCACAAGACTACTCCCAACTGCTTCACACCCAACGCTTGTGCCGACGGAGCGTGGGCGACCCCATGCTGCGGCCGCGGCAAATGCAATATCTTCTGCTGCGCCTGTGACGGCGGTAAGTTTCGAGGACCCCGAAAAGTGCATGGACGGAGCTGTTGACTCCATACAAGGCTGCCACAACCCTAAATTGGCGAAACGACTGAACACCAAGGGGATGGAGCGCAGGACGGCCGAGCTCACAGATACTGAGGCTTTCGGCCAGGCCAACGTTGATGGGACTGGAAACCTTACCCTCAACCAGTATATACAGTACATGGGTGCGACGAATGACGATGAGGTCTACGTCAGCTGGTTTAACAAGTAAGTTATACTTCCCTGGCCTTCTTTCCACGCTTGTTCTGTCTCCAGCTGTAACATTTGTGGCGTTGAGAACATCTTGCTGATTGCTGTAGGCATGACAAAAATGGCGATGGCATCATCACAGCCGACGAGGTCCGCCTTGAGTAAGGGATCCAGCTGTTGCTTTTGAACTGCATGTGACACTTGTTGCTTCACTCGTTTTCAAAATGTCATCCCTATTTCGTCATTTTTCTGTTGACGATGGCGGCGGGGTTTTAGCTTGATCCGTATCTCAACGCGAGAAATGGCCTGCAGTTGAATCACTTCACCAATGTTATCATCCCGAACAAGTTATGCATAGCCACGCTAGGGCTACATTAAATTGAAACTGATCTTTTGATGACCACGAGTGGAAGATGACGAGCTGCCGTGACACGAGTGCAAAAAGAGGAGCCCTTTGGATACGGTTGGAGAGTGTGGAGCAATCATAATACATTTACAATGCCATGTTTGGTACTGCAGATGGATGAATCATTGATGAATATCCGTACTATGATATGCTGCTGAGCCGCGGGATTGCTATACAGCCTTAGGCATGTGGCCAATTGGAATGATGCGTGAGATGCGCGGAAGCTTGACACAAAGGTCAAACTCCTCACGCTTATACTATGCGCACCGCACCGTACTTTTGCATTGGAAAAGAACTTTCTAGACACCATTCGTGTTTTCAATGATATTTGACAGCAGAAATGAACTAGTCTCATTCGACTTGTATCACCAAGTTTCAGTCAATAGACAAAACTATTTCCAAACAGATAAGGGAAAGTTGACTGTGGAGCATACTAAAGCCCTTCAAGCTACATTACTTTAATCAACCTTGCAAAGGCTTCTCAGAAACGTGCTTGGTGATAGTGGGGCCCCATTCATGCGCCCGGTAGGCGTCCCACCACCACGAATGCGTCACGTAGTCAGGGTCGTCTGAATGGAGGGTGAAGTTCCATGGCTTGTTGATGATATACTGGAAAGATTCTCCCTCAGCATGCGGTCTAGCAGATCTCCGTGTAATTCTTCTCCCAGAGCCAAAACAAGGCCCCAGATTGTCAAAAGAAAAAGACTTACATGTACGTTCCGCACCTCATCGTCCCTCCACATCTGGCAATGTGTTCCTCGAAGCTTCTTCAGTGCGTTGTAAAACCACGGTAGCGGCTTCCATTTGCCGAAGAAAAAGTCGGCGAGAAAGTCCTGATCGGGGAACCGGTAGTCTTTCACACGCGGGTCAGTGCTGATGGCAGATTCCATAGCCTCCATCGTCGCGCGCGATGGTTGTAACACCACGAGACCGGAGTTCAGCAGGCGGTGGGTTCTTGGAGATGAGGGTGTCAATGGAGTTGGATTGGTGAGAGCGCCGGGATGTTGTTGGGGTGTGAAGGCGCAGTTTTCGGGAATCCTTTGATATCTTTGTAAGTTTCATGGACACGCCTGCATCCAACAACATAATGGTGTGGAATCGTGAGGCTCTAAGCTTACCAGTCGGCAGGGTACGTTGATATTTTGGCTGGATTGCAAGTGCATGCAAAGCCCGCGGCGATCTCGTCTCTTTCCAGCGGCATATCGAAAAGCTCATCCATATTGCGCCGCACGAGCATGTCCGAATCAACCAATATCACTCTTTCGTACTCAGTCAGCTCGAACGCGCGCAACTTGGCCCAAATGTCTCCGAAATGACTAAAAGCCATTTTGGTAGGTTGTTGCTGGAGAGGCAAGGTCAGTGGATTGACCACTCGCAGTTGGCATCCCAGATCCGCAATCGCCTTTCGTAAATCTTCACCAGCCTCTGCGGTGATCATGGCCACCAAAGGGTATTTGGAGGCCCATGGAGAGCGAAGTAAAGACTCAGAAAAAACAGCCAGCCCCGGCAGATATTTCTCACCCGTTACCAGTGTGGCCCAACATTTCATTTGCGGAGCTGAACCCATTGTGGAGTGCTTGCGGATAGTGAAGTGAAGTGACGAGGCTGAGCACGGCTCTCACGGCTTGCAAGGTCTTTTATACTGCAGCCTCGAAGGCGCTTACTGGCGAGAATAAATGCATGTGATTCATGGCAGGTTACACAAGCTACTCCACCTTTCATTAGGATCCTCGTAAGCGGATCTGATTTGCAGGACTCCACTGTCAGATCCTGTAGGTGAATCTTTCAGCTGGAAGATCGGCGTATCAACAGGCTCGAGCTCTTCGGTCGTGCATCAGCCCTCGGTTATCAGTCCTCAAAGAGGATATTGACCCGAGACACGACGTAGCTGGCGAGGGCCCACTTACTACAGCCAATAGCTAACAATTACTGCGTGCTGGTCAAAGGGCTGAGTTACACACTGACTCAAAATTATTCAAATCCTGAATAGGGACCTAGCAATAATGGGCCCGAAAAAGGACCATCCTTCAATTTCAGCTTTGAACTAAATCTCGTGGCTTCCTTCCGGCGGATCGGTTGCCGACTTTGCCGCTACAAGTCGATTCGTTGGCTGAACATGTAATACGGTACAGCCAATGATGCACTCTGAACAAAACCTTCTACACCTAAACGCTTGCCTCGAAGAAGCTGTCATAGTCCGTGTACTTACAGCTCTCAGCTCAGAAGCATCAAGTCAATGCTTGGTTTCGATCCGCATTTTCCCGCTTCCTACTTACACATTTCATCACTTGTAGTCGGCACTTTAACCTCAAATACCCACTGCTCACGACATTGTGGTATCCTAGCCCATCTGCCATGAGTAGCACAATCGAGACGCTTGAAGCTAGTAAAATTGCTTAGGGTTGATACCGAGATGATAAGCGAGAACGTGAGGGACCTGGGAATGGTTGATCTTGATATCATGGACAAGTCACACTTCACTACTCTGAACTATGCCGTCTGGTAGGGAAGCATACTTGTACATTTTGTTTCCCAAACATGACATTTCCAAAAATATCTGTGGAAGGCACCCACCGATTGTTTCAGCACTTGTAGTATGTACAATGCACTCACATCTTAAGAAAGAACATGGGATCTCTATTACGGTATTTCTCCTATGCATCTCTTAAATGTCCAGAAAACCCAGAGCTTTGACACCGCAGAAGATATGGATGGGAAAGCAGGGAAGCTATTTTAAATCCTAGCCATCGCTGAGAAAGCTCTGCTTTTTGTCTGCCCTTTATCGGAGAGGTTGGCTCAAAGAGCATTTTGCTTTTGTGAACAAAGTGGAAAAAGGGAAAGAAAAAAAATTAATAGGAAGTAGGAAACCAAATGGACTCCTGGGAGGTGGTTAAGTACGACACCATACTCCTCGTTTACCATGGACCTGCTCGGCCCATTTGCCACATCCCATATTGACTTTTCAGGACCTCCCTGTTTGTGCCCGGCGTCCACGCACTTCCAAATTTCTTGAAGGTCATCGCAGTTGGGGTAACAATGCCAGGAGGGGACATTGCCGTCCTAATCCAGGATTGCTTTTCTGCTCCGTCAGTCTTTGAGTCAGACGCTAGCTCCTGCTTGGCTGCTATTGCCCAGGCAGACGACTTCTTCTCAATTTCGCGCAAGTACGCGTCGATAAAGAAGCAGTACAAGTCTCGCAAACCTGGCCGAGGCTGGGTCGGCTGGCGCGTCGGGCGGACCAGCATGCCAGGATCGTTCCACTTGTATTGTTTATCAAAGTCATCCATGATACCTTCGATGGCCCATGACACCTCCCGCCAGTGCTTGTTGATTGTATCGTCTTTGAGATATTGGAACACTCTGGCGACCTTTGTCCATTATAGAACCGTCAGCATGCTATTTCAATGTGTTTGCTGTCCGAAACCCGATTGGACAGATATTTGGGCGAGTTTTGACTTACATCTCTTTGCCATCTCTTGGTATCCCTGATGCTGTCCATCGTTTTCTGAGGAATGCTTAGCTGGAACCAGGTGCCTTTGTTGTTGTTGATTCCCTCCTCCAATAAGGCAAGTCGATTTTCAGTGGCCCCATAAGCCCCAATCTCGCGTGCGCCAAGGAGCCACAAACTGTCATCGTACGGTGCCGATGACTGCTTTACGGTGAAAACAGGTGGTAGATTACTGCCAGTCACCCCCAAAAGCTTTCCAAGAACCCTGCAGCGAATAATCAGATATAACGCTAAAGAAATGTAATATCAAAGGTTCTCGTACCACTCAGGTTTGGGCCGTGTGTAGCCGTTTGGCCAAGGGATCGAAGTTTCAGAGGAACTGCTAAGCCACTTGAAGAAAAGAAGTAGGGCCTGAGCCTCATATATGTGATCGGCTGGAAGAATGTCAGAAGCATATTTTCATGTTACAATGCGGCGGCCGTCTTACCTTGGAACTGTGACGATCCGATTTCGTTACTCTTGAACTTCTTGAAGATGAGGGGACAAGCTGGACTTTTGTTGTTCGTTGGTCCAAATCCCCACCACCTGCTCGCCTTTTTGTTCTTGGCGGCCTCTGCACAGGAAGGATAGTCTTGGAAGTAGATCGTATACTTGACTCCGTTGACAGACCAAGTGTTGAGCTTTCGAGTACGTTGGACGGGATGAATGGGGGCGAATGAGCCATTACCAAATTCCGGGCCAATGGAGCCACTCTTGTCAAAAAAAGTTACATCCCCATTGCAAGTCGGCTCGCCAGGGCGCCCTGGAAAGTATGCACAAGTGGTCGCTTGTCGTGGAGATAGTTCAACATCCCCATCACCGCACGAGCAGGAATAATCCTCGATGATAGGTTCATCTTCGCCCGGACACTTAAGTTTTTTCAGCTTGAAGATATCCGGAGGCCCGTATACGCGTGCACGCTTCTCAAGAGAAGAAGTCTGTCGAGGGGATCTTCGGGTCCTTTCCGTTGATGAAGTTGAGCCAGTCTTGACAGGGCATGTCTGTTCAATGACATTGATCGAATCCATCTTTGTGATATCAAAGCGATCTTTATGAGAAAGAGCTCAACGGAAAGCTGGAGGCGCATCCAAGGCAGCATAGAGTTCGGCACCTGCTATAGCCTCATAGCAAAACTCGCTTCCTTCGGTTCCCGCAGATGCCCATGCATGGAAGGTTAGGTGCCCGTCGCCAACAAGGTCAACCTTGCAGCTCGGTATGTCGATGAAGGTCTTCTTGAAATCGATACCAAATGAAATTACGGGCTTGATGTGTCCAGTGACAAAGCCATGAGCACTGACCTCATAAGTAATCTCTGGCTCTCCAATTGGCTGTGTACCTGACCGACTTGGCTCCTTTTCGGCTTCTGGATTCCATTCGTCGGATGCCACAGGATAGGTCTGGCGGACATCCCAGTCCGCTAATTTCACCTGAGCCTGCAGATTCCCGGAGACAGAGACCTCTCCGTCCACAGAGCCGAGAAGCTTGAAGTTAGGGCCGATGGTCAGAATGCCGGGTACGGTGAAAGCAGCACCGAATTTGTCTGCTGACAAGAATTCGAAATCACCGGATCTAAAAGTGGCTGTAGCGAGAGCATCGACTGTAAACTTCGCAGTTGGCTCTCCCCTGTTCCGAAAGAACAAGTAGGAGTTGCTAAGGTCTGGAGGGAAGTCCAATGTAGTGATAAGCGTAAAGCCGTAAGTAGTGTCAACTTCGACATGCGCTTCGGCTTTCACATCCAGGCTTGCCGATACTTCAACGCCGTTGATGTTGCAGGGACCATATCTCTCCTCAATCAACTTGACGATAAAGTCATCCCTGTAAGAGTACTTGAACTCAACTTCTCCAGAAAAACCACCACCGAGGATGCCTTTGAGCCAATCAAGAACATCGCTGCCGAACCAACGCTTGTGCAGTTCATCATGGTCGAGATGGCCACCATGCATATCTTCACGCCAAGCCTCCTCAAGCCAGCGCTTGTGGTTGTTGCGATGCTCGCTCAGATCCCGTTTCCTCTGGTGTGTAGCAGCCTTATCAACGACGCCGTCCCAATAGCCAGGCTGATTGCTGTAATCAATCCGTACCTGTGTTTTTCCAAGGTCGCGAGGTACTCTGTGAAAGTTGTAATCGAAAGTCAGGTCATAGACCACAGACTCTACTCCACGCTTCCTGAGGTGTTGTGGCAAGCTCTGGTTTGCGGAGACTTCCAGCGACTTGGCGACAGCATAACGTCCAGGTCATTCGGACAGTGTGCTCTGCCTCGCCGCCGTCGAAACAATCGAGAAATTCCCAATGAGAGCCATCGCGCTTGTCGAGTGTAATATGCACTTCTTCGGGTGAAGTAAGCACGACAAATCCAAATGCGCCGTTGTCAGGATCATCATTGTACGCAGCGCTTTTGTCTTTGTTGTTTGCTGAGTCCAATTTAAGAGTGAATTCGCTGTCAGCTTCATCCGCCGGCGGAGGATCTGGAAAAAGGTAGTCCAGTGGAACCGGAAGGAAAACTTCCTCGTCTTCGGGAGGATCGCAACAGTAAGTCAGTTTTCTGGAGAGAAAGCACAAATTCATGTCCTCTGCGGAGCTGTTGACTGCCAGAGCCACCTGTCCCTTTTCGCAACGGTTATTGTCGCATTGTCCGGGGTTCCCGTACCAATCGCAATTGCGCCACTTCTTTTCCTTGTTGCAACAGAGGTTATTCCGTTCGTTACTTCCGGTACGACGGGAACAAGAACCGTGAGTCCAAGTCATGAGGTCCTCACTGTCAGAGCATGCTTCGGTGCATTCGGTCCATCGACAGTCTGGCTTGTTCGCAACAGGGCAGCAGAAAACTCTCACTCCCCACCAGCATGCATCACCTCCATTGCCCCATTTACTGCTGTGAAGTGTCATCTCGTTCGCGTGGCATTGTCCGTTGCAGGCACGGCCAGTTGATCCACGCCAAACGCAATCAGAGGGATTTGGTGCCGAAGATAGCGGGCAACAAATTGCTCTTGTATTAGCAATTTCATCGACGCCATCCTCATCCCTCTCACCACACGATGCAATGCTGATAATAATTTCTCCAGGTTTGCACCATTCGATACCGCAGTCTGTGACCCTGCAGTCTCCATCAGGAGCATTGCGGCAATGGTCTGCAGCCTCTGCTTCTGCGCCGTAGGAGCCGAGAGTTTTGGGATGAATCACTCCTTGCAAGGCGTCCTGGGATAGGTCAGCAAAAACGGTCAGCAGTGAACAGAGCTGTCGACTTACAAAGTCAGGGGTGTCATGGTTGAGTGCCCAAATGAATAAGCCACCTAAACCGATGGAATTGGCAAAGGAGATCTTCTCTTGAAATGTATCAATGTCATCGAAGGAGACCCATTGATCCTTCCAGGTCAGGTATTTGACTGCATTTTCAGTGTCATGATACGGTTCAACGTGTTATTTGTCCATAATTGCCATGATTTCCCTGTATGAGAGGGTGCCGGAACTGCCAGTGCACTCTCCCGGAGCACCCCCTCCTTTGAACAAGCAACCGGGGGTATTGCATGAAGGATCAGCCAACTGGAATGATCGACCGTAGAAACCCAGACCAAGGTTGACTTTTGCTGGGTCGATATCATTCCGCCAAAACAAGTTCAAAGCTTCCTTTATTCCGGTCAGATTGGTATGAGCGAGCACATGAGAGCCGATAGAACTGTCACTGTCCCAAACACCGTGCAGGTCGTACGTCATGACATTGACCCAATCGACATGGTCCATGTACTCAGCCAGGTGGGTGAAATGCCGAAGATACCAGTAGGATGTTGGAGCGGTGAAGGATACGAGATAATCCGCCGGGTCTTTCGCAATAGCCTGCTTCAGCTCTTTCAACAAGAGCGCGAGGTTTTCGCCGTCGTACTCGCCACCGCCACGATCTGACGCTCCGGGATATTCCCAATCAAAGTCCACTCCATCGAAGCCATAGCCTCGAAGGAAAATGAGCAGGTTCGCAATAAAATTCTTTCGGGCGGAAGACTTTGAGACAAGGTCATGGAATACCGGCTGAGTTACGGTGTTGTTGTCGTTAAATCCCCATCCACCGAGCGCGATGAGGACCTTCAGGTCCGGGTTGTCCTTCTTGATAGCAGCGACATCTCTGAATAGGTCATGCGAAGTGTTAGGCATTGGTACGACACCGAAAGTATCCGTATCCGGTGTAATGAAGCCAAACGCGAAATACAAGTGTGTGAGGCTGCGCTCAGGGATATCGGAGATCTTCATGCCTCTGCAAACGCTGTCATGATTCCAAGCTTCGTAGTAGCCGATGATTCTCTTTTGGACATTTGCTTCGGAGCTGCCGGAGTCAGGTTGGTCGCAGTTTGATTGGCAAGATGTCTTGGGGTCATCCGTGACGGCACAAAAGTCTTCTGTCACGCCGCAAAAGCCGTATTGACTTTCGAAATATCAGCTAGACGAAATCGAGTACGGGTGCATGAAAACATACCTGCAGCATATCTTCAATGGGCATTCCTTGCCGTCATCTGCATATTGTCCACATTCTGCCTTTGCATTGCAGTTGCTCCAACATACTTCGTTGGGTGAATGCTTGTCTGTACCGCAAAAGTCGGGGCCAAATCCACACCAACCAGACTTGGCGCAACATGCTCCATTGGAACATGGTATGGACTCAGAACAAGAGCCATCATCAGAGCTATCAAGCTGGATTGTAGCTGAAGCCACGCAAGTGCCGGTTCCATGCTTGAGCTTAGCCGCGAAGTCCTCCTGTGTGAGCAAAAGACCGGTGTGCGCCGAACAGGTGGAGAGCAATGAACCAGATGTCGGGATATTCGAAGGTGTCAGCTTAAGGTATGCTTTCGAGAATGGAATGAGAAGAAGCAGTAGGGTGATCCAGCGCAATATCATCGTTGCGGTTGCCGAATGGTCGTATGAATAGGTTAATGGCGGCGGCGCTTGGAAGGACGAAGTAGTGTGTGTTGGGGAAGTTGCCGGAGGAAGATTAGAAAGTAGGGATTTCAAAAGCTTCGTTCCTTGGTCCTAGCGTGCGCGGGTGACGGAACAGAAGGTGGAAAGGCGGGCGGCGGGCGGCGGGCGGTGGGCAGCTGGCTCTGCCGGTGAATGCGGTTGCCCTGGGCGCCCCCATTAACACTTTCAGCCGGGTGATAGCTCGATTAGTTCTAGTGGCTTAGCAAGCGAGCTTCTTCGACGACGTACTTTGCATCATCTACCTATCCTTCTCTTGCAAGTCTCCCGGGGCCACCCACTCCGCGACGGCAAACGAAACTCAACAATCATGCTACACTCTCGCACTCCGCAGAGGGGCACCTACTCAGCAATGCTTCTCGTTGCAGTTCTCTTAGTGCTTCTGACTCGTGGCACTCTGTGCATGCAGCTCATTACGAACAGCTCCCTCTTAAGCAACAACCTTACCATTTCTTGCGCGGAAGCCCTTGTTGCTGACATCGACTGCGATACGCGCGTTCTCCAGTTTACTTCAGAACAATTCTTTGCTCCTGATGCGCTTGAAGATGCTTGTACAACGAGCTGCGCCAACGCACTTGGCACCTATGAAGCGGAAGTTCAAAAGAAATGTGCCGGACAGACCTACAGCCAGTCCGACAACCTCGTCCTTCCAGTCCCTTTCCTTCCGAACCTCTTTCGATATCGCTTCAATCGTACCTGCATCATGGCCAATGGACGATACTGTAACACTGTTGCCTATGAGCTCTCCTTCGTCCTTGATCCAAAGGCGCCGAGAATGCTTGGTAAGCTTTCCAATTCCAAATACTGGGTCATATGCTGATGTACGTAAGGGAACTACTCGGCGCTCAACGGCTCTTTTCCGAATGCATGTGACGATTGTTTCATCAAGGTTTTACAGTTGGACGCCGGTTCGCCTTTCTCCGACCGTACTCGGCTTGTTTCTGATTTCAGCTCATTGACTTCGAGCTGCTCAAAAACCGGCTTTACGCTAGCTACGCCGAGCGTCAACTTCCCAACATCACCGCCTATGCCGACTCCCGCGCTTAACACGACTTGTAATGGCACTCTTTATAATGTTAAGCCTGGAGATGACTGCCATTCAATTTCACGGTCTGAAGGTATCGGAACGGCATGGCTGCTCTCTGACAACCACCTTCACGCCTATTGCAGCAACTTCCCCGGTGTTGGCCATACACTGTGCATCAAAAACACATGCGATGTATACACCATCTCCGCCAACGACACATGCAGTTCGGTTGCCAGCGCCCATGGTATCACCGTTTCGCAACTCCGAAGCTGGAATCCAGTCCTTGATATGCGCTGTGGGAACATGCCTTCCATGGTCGGAGACCAGATATGCATCTCCAGTCCAGGTCCAAGATATGCTACAGGCTCCATTTCTGGCGTCACAAATATAACAACTTCTGTCCCTGTGCCCACCAACATTGCGAATGGTACGAACACAAGGTGCGCGCAATACTACGAGGTACAAACTGGGGACTATTGCAATTTGCTTGTCCTAAGGTTCTCCATTCCGTTGGATGACTTCATCTTCTTGAACCCTTCTATCAACAAAAAGTAAGCATCCCAACTGCTCTCTATACACTATAATACTGACGCGCGTTTGTGTTAAGTTGCACAAACCTTTATGCGTATAAGAGCTACTGCGTGAAAGCAGTGGGATCGAGTAAGTCCTGACCGTCTTGCACACCATAGAGGCATTCTAACACCTCCATAGTCATGGATTATCCCGGTCAACCAGGTTGTATCGGGCCAACTTCCACGATTGCCGAAATTCCCTACAGCAGCTTCGCAATGGCAACCTATATCCCGCCGACCATCAAATCGGCAGAAGAGCTACCGCTTGCCAACGGCACCATACCAAACTGCTCAATCTACGCTGATGGGGATGAGCTTAACACCGACGTTGATGGGACATCTTACAAATCAGTCTGTGATCTGTGGGCTGAGGTGTGGGGCATCAGTATCACCGACCTTGTAAAGTGGTATGTGCATATATTCATTACCAGATGACATATCTGACAGAGCAAACAAGGAACCCTTCTCTGTTAGCGAACTCCTCAAACTGCGGTTTCAGCCCAGAGCTGCGGTATTGCATGCTTGCAGCATATTCTCCCAGAGGATCTTCAACATCAGAGCCAGCTGTCAACGTCCCATCCTGAATCAACGACTATGAAAAGTGTTAGCTGCGGTACACCGAAGTTTGAGATAGTGTCCAAAGCCTGTGGCGAGAGAGAATTTGGACATGCATAGGCCTGCTTGCAGATAAATGCTATTAATGTTAGAGTTTTGAGAGTGCGTATCTGTCTAAAAAATAAAAAAAGAACAGTACCCTGTAGACTTAAGTTTATGAGCACATTCACGATCTGTGACTTGATTTGCTAGGTTGCGTAGTTACCAATCACCATCCTACGTGATATCCGAAAATGGATTAGCGCATAAATGGCTGCAGTATTTATTTCGCTCCCGGCCTGGATCAACGCATCCCTCTTTGACTCCAAGTTTCAGTACGAGGTCAGGCCTACACCGTAGTAGACGGTCATACTCACGGGAACAAGCTTCGGCGTCTGAAGACTTCAATTCACTCAGCAAACTTGCACGTCTGTGCGACCAGCTTCACTTAAATTCGCTTGGCTCACTGACAGCTCACAGGTTCCACCGACGGTAATCACACGCTGACCTCACTTCATCTCGACCCAACATGTCGGAGAGCACAGAAGATGCGAAAGAGCTACAGAGGCTCAAATACACGCCTGTGGGTGTCCCCGAGGAAGAGTACAGGCATGCACATGGCTTCCAGGACCTCGACGGCCGCATGGGGCTGTCTTACTACGAAGGTCGCTTTGACATCCGCCCGTTCCTATCATTCCAAGTCTATGTGACGCACGACACCAGCGACCAAGAGACTGATAGGGCCGATCTCGCCGCTGCTGTCTACAAGGAGCTCATCCACGAGGAAGAGTGCATTCCTGTCCGCCTCGACATCCACTTCCTTGGCGCCGTGCCCACCTCCGACACAGCCAGCACTTGCGTCGCTCACTACCGCGCGGCCCAGAAGGCGCATGCAGATGATCCCAACATGCGCCTCGTGCCGTCCTACGCCCTGTACGACACGGACTGGCACGGGTTCTTGGTCACGGTGCCCCGCGCTGACTGGCGCGAGCACGGCGGCCTCGGGCTCGTCTACTTCGATCGCGCCTGTGAACCGCCCACCGTCGCGCCTGGAGAGGAGGAGCCACCCGACCCGAAGTACATCTACCCGACGCGCAAGGCTGACCCCAGCAAACCGCCGATCGAGAGCCAACCGTTCACCCGCGACGTGCCGGATGATGACAACCTCTGGACCAATACGGTCAAGTTCGTCTACACCCACATCAAGGTCAAGGAGGATTGGGAGGACATGTACTACGCGAAAGAAGAGGAGGCGCGGGAGAAATGGGCTCGGGAGGAGTTGGCAAGGCGCAAAGCAAAGAAGAAGGCGGAGGAAGAAGCCGACGATGAGGCGAAGAAGGATCAACCATCCCAGGAGTAGTATTGTTGAACTAGTAGACTGATTTGGAACGGGTAGTTTCGGCTGGGAAAAAGAGACCAAACATCGACATTGTCTATAGACATGGCGTAGAGGTCCACTGAGAGCTATACATGGAAAGGGTAAAACAACGGCGTCCTCAAATAGTCGTACTTCCAGCATCCAAGAAATAAAAATTATCACAGAAACTCCCAATCAATTACTTAATGAGCTGCCTAATTGCCTTCTTTGACAATCTCTACTATCATAGTAGCCACCGAAAGAGCGTGAGATCCGGCATTATCTGCGCTCTGGCGCACCACAACGCGGGTCGAACTCGAACCTGGGATATCAGTTGTCATCCGTTTCTACATTTCGGCAGGTAGACCTTTCAGGTCCACGTTGCGGGAAACATCGAATGCGATAGAAAAGGCAAGGACCAAGACTGGGAAGAATGGCGGGCTTCTTTTTGAGCTCTGGTGAAGAAAGATAGGAAGATGCCCCAGAGTCTGGCGTCATCCATTTATCTGACACAACTGGAATAGAGGCGGTTTGATGGTCTGAGCAGTTATTGAGTTTATCTAATTGTCTAAGGTCTTCTCAGCTTCGTAATCATCATCAAATGGCTTTACACCCATGTGTTTCCAGCCAGATGCAGCATGGAGAGACATATCCTTTCCCTTGGTGTGAATGTTCATCTCCGTCTCGTCATCAGAAATGTTCACAACCGCTTTGTGCTGTGCAAAGGTTAGATAACACAGCCATCAAGGTTCGAGGTGAGTACTTACCAGTCCCAGAGTCAAAAGGATAGCACCGTCTTGCCACACATATTTGTACTGATTCCGCGGTTGTTGGCCTTTGATAGCCAAGAGGATGTTATCAGCAGCAACTTTTGCTTGCTTCATAGCAGAACGAGCATTGGCCTTCTGAGCATCTGTATCTGCAACATCACCGGCTGCATAGACATTCGGAAGGGATTCATCTGCAAGCTGCATTGTCGGCTTTACACGAATGTGACCGGACGGCGAAATCGAAGAAGGGGAGATATCCGTTAGGATCCCGGACACCGGCTTCTGACCAGTGCAATCAATCTACCTCAGCGTTAGCAATTACCCCCTTAACCGCTTTCCTGAACTTACCAAATAATCACACGGCAGCACCCTCCCCGAACTCAGCGTAACGACCCCCTCACCCTTCCCTTCATCCTTCACCCTCTCGCCCAATACGACCTCAACCCCCAACTCCTCCATCGTCTCCATAGCCACCTTCCGCAACTCCGGCCCAAACCTCCCCAACACCACCTCCCTCGAATGCACCAACGTAACCTTCTTCTCCGGCCACGCGCTCTTCGCATCCGTCGCCACCTCCACGCCCACCGCCCCACCCCCGACAACAACCACGTTCCCCGCCCCCTCCACCCGCTCCCTCACCCCCCTCAGCACCGCGACGCCCTCCCCCTTCCCCTCCGCGCCCACCATCCGACTCGGCGGCCCCGCACTACTCCCCGTCGCCACCAACAAATACGCATACCTTACCTCCTCGCCCCCGCGCAACACCACACTCTCCCGCCCCACCCTCTCCACCTTATCCCGCTTCCACACCACCGCATCCTTCGGCGCGCGCCTTAAATGCGGCCCATACGGAATGAACGCCTCGTGTTCGTGTCCGGCCTGGTTCGTCCCGCCGGCCGCCAGCCGCGGGAAGACCCAGGTGAAGTGGAAGTGCGAGTGCGGCTCGACGACGACGACGCGGTGGGTGGGCGGCAGGGAGGTCGCGAGGAACTGGGCGGCGTAGTAGCCGGCGAAGGAGGCGCCGACGATGACGACGTTTTGGCGTTGGTGGTCGGCGGCAGGGAGGGGCTTGTAGAGGAGGCGGTGGAGGGTGGCGGAGAGGGTGTGGGAGAGGTTTTGGAAGAGGGTTGAGAGGGCGTAGGTGAAGAAGCGGAGGAAGAGGTGGGTTTTTTTGAGGAAGGAGGAGGAGGAGGGGGAGGAGGACATCGTTGGGTGTGGTTTGTGAGGGCGGTTTTGAGCCACGCAGGTTGGACTGGATGGTGCGGAAGGGAAGTAGGATGGGATGATGATACCTCTCTTATAGATTAAAAGTATTCAAATGTATCTGCCTACCAGGCAGCGAGTTGTTGGCATGCGGGCATGTACCATGTTTTGTTTCCCCAGACTTCGGTGGCCGATCTCGGAGATCGGAGATGATCAGATAGGCAACACGCGTCTCCACGACTACCCGAACATACCCGGCTCATCTCGGCCGAAGTAAGCCGTAAACTTTACTTTATTTGTTCTAGATCTGCTGCAAGCCAGGTCGATCGAAGCGAGGCCGAAGTCAGCCGCGTGGAGACTTGTGGGCCATTTACGAAGAAGACCATACTTTCATGAGTCGTTTGCTTTCCACCCTGTCCGAGACCGAGGTATCTGAGCGGGAAAACAAAGCATCTGATCCTGATCACAATTTCAGCCGCAAGTCATATCGTCGATACTGCTACCAAGTTTCTACTATGGCCACGAATTCGCAGACCAGATATTTGCGTAAGCCAGCCATCGCTATTGGACCCACATCAGTGCACCTATCTTGCAATACATATAAGCAGGAACACGTCCTTCACCTTCCCTCCCAATAAAAAAAGTTTTGTTTTTTTTGGATACCTTTTGGTACCGACAACGAAACCTTCACGCAACAAATAAAATCCAACTTTTCAACCGCAGTCCCTTTCCCAAAACGCATGGCATGTCGGATCTCCGAGTCATAATGCCCGTCAAACAGCCTGAGGTTCCTCGTTGTAACATGCGGGTACACGGGCCGATCCGCCGCAACCATGCGCGGTCAAGGACTTGTCAAGCCACTGACGGAGACGACTTTCTCCACACTTTCTGATTCTTGCCTTGCTATGTATATTTGGGAAACACTTCCCGGTCACAGTAACTGCAACTTATCTGGGCAGTCAAATTCTACAACCGGATATGTCCTTGCGTTTCTCAACCTCACAAGTGTCTGGGTGATTGCTTTAGCAGCCTATAGAGGATTGCAAGTGCAATTGCATCACTATAATATCTCATACCGATTTCGATTCAAGTAGTGAATAACTGTGCTTGGCTTTTCATTCATCTATAGTACAAATTCATGCGAAAACGAAGGCTACCCTGTTCATGTCTCATTGGCAGGCTGCTTCCACACCTGCCCATCGATGGTGGTAGTCAGAGTCCCATTGGCGTTGAAAATGTTGGTCATGACATCAATGCTCAAGTGAAAGCCATCCGGGCTAGTCTTCTTGGTGGCGTTGGTCGCGCCCGTCTGCACCAAGTCCGAAAACCAGTCAACCACCTCCAGCGTCGGAGACGGGTTCTGCACAGTGACATTCTCCGCTCCGTTGAGGAACGTGGCGCCGTCGTCGGAGAAGTCCTTGTACGTCACAACGATGTTGCTGATCGCAGTCCCCTCACTATTCTCCGCGATGACCACCTCCGCCGAGCCCGAAGACTTGCCCTCCAGAGTATACGTACCCTCTCCAGGGTAAAACCGCGACGGAGGCTGCTCGCCCGGGACGTACGGCGTGCCCCAGGGCACAACATCAGACACGGGCGCCACCTTCTCCCGCGGCTTCGGCTCACGGCTCGTCAGACTTGCCAACATCAAGCGCGCCGTGCGGCCGCCCGGCTCCGTCGAATCGTGGCACGGATTCGGATTCTTCCCGCCACACGCCGGCGGCACGGCGAGCGCCTGCCAAAACGCAATCCGCGTGCCATCCGGCGACCAGCGGGGATCAGCCATGCCATTCCAATCCGGATCGTTCACAGCGCCACCGCTCCCGTTCCCAGCAGCGTTGACGCGCTGGCCAAAGTAGTCCCCGCGGTCGCCGTAGCGGTCGATCAGGTAGGGCTGGAAGAAGCGGCGGGCGCCGTTGTTGCGGGTCGACGACGCGGCGGTCGTGGCGATCATGTCGACGACGGGCGGCACGAAGCGCATGCCCGCCATGAACATCTGCCGCCCGCTGCCGCGCGTGTCCATGGCCACCGTCCACGCGTCGTCGGGCGAGATGTCGACCGGGTCCGTGTATTCCGGGTGGCTGGTCAGACGGCGGATGGCGCCGGTGGTGAGGTCCGCGGCGAAGACGTCGATGTTGCAGGATTCGGCCGGGTAGCCGATGTAGGTCACTTCTTTGCCGCTGCCGCTGAAGCCGCGCAGTTCGCCGACGGTGAGGGCGGTGGGGTTGATGTAGAGTTTGGAGCCGGAGGTCGAGACGGGTTGGGTGTCGTTGGGGTTGAAGAGCAGGTTGACGTCGGTCAAGTCGTACCGGGGAGCGAGTGGGGTCCCGGTCGTTGGTGACGGATTGAATTCGAGGCGAGCGAAGTATGTCTGTTGGTCCAGCTTGCCGCCTGCGGTCTGACCGAATGAGTTGAAACCCAAGTGCACATCGTCAGGGTGAATGCGCAATTCGCGAAGGGTTCCACTGGCACCCGAGCCATCGGACTTGACATTCCAGCGAATGGGGTAGATGTGGACCTTCTCCGGAGTGCAATCAGTGCTGTTGAGGTAGCTATCACCGCAGTCGATGATATTTGTGCCAGCCAACAGCCTCTTGCCATCACTGAAGGTTTGAGGGTAGTCCACAGTCTCGCTCCGTCCGACCGCATTCTCCTCCGGAACTCCGCACGTAATGCATTTCCATGCATCGCCATTCGGAAACGCACTACCATCGGTTTTGACCAGGACGATCTGACTGCCGTTGTACATGCTAGCCGAGTCCGGGGCAGCGGGCGCACCTGCGAAGGTAACGGCAGCAGTCACATGGTTACCATCTGGCAGAAAGCTCCCTGACTGAATCAATCCGTTTGTTTGAGCAATACACCCCGTCCTTCGCGGATTAATGTCTGGTGTGCAAGAGCCCTCATCGGTGCTCGGAGTGACCGGTGGCAGAGGAAGTTCGCTGACAGAGATCGGCTCAGGGTCCGGCGGCGGTGGGATCGCCTCCTCGTTCGTGAGTGGCATTTGTAGAGTTGGGGCAGCCAAGGCAGCCACATATAGGAGGGTGGCAGTGGTGGAAGCGGCAAGGCGCATTTTGATTGGGCCTTCAAGCTTGTTTGAGGTTGGGTCCTCCACGAAACGGGACCTTTCAGACCCTTTATACTCAAGTCGCCGCCGATCCCTAAAGGCAGTTGCGTGATGATCGTGCATCCTAATATGGCTTGTCGGGTTTCTTGTCCGGGACTGATCCTTAACCACTACCCGCATACGGATACGTCTAGGTATACGGCGTATACGAACACGGGTACGGCTTTAGCGACAATGACGTCAACGCATACCAGCCGCGCTATGTGAATATGGAAGCAGTTGCCGGACTCCGCTTTAGTTAGTAACACGAACACTCGATCCAGTTACACAGCTTCCAACCCGGAGATATATGTGCGGAGATCTTGCAGTTGAGTGTCAATCTACTGTGCACGCCCTGTCAGTTCAACGGTAGACTCTGCGCCGGAAAGACTTGCCATTCTTTGATGCGGGGTCGAGAAGATTTGGGCAGGGGACCTTACGGTACTCAAGAGGCATCTTTCATGACAACATCCTCTTGGGGACGGAAGCCTGCGTCCTCCAGCCGTCGAATTATACAACGCCGGTTCCCTTGTTGAGCTCGACTGTAAATATCAGACATAAGATTGTGACCAAACCACAAGGGTCGCAAGTCTGATAATCGGGCCAAGAATTCTTCTTCTCCCTGCTCAGCAGCCCCAAAGCAAGCTGAAGACAGCGGAGCCTTCAAGATTTGGAGATCAGTCTTTTCATGATTCAGGATGAGGTTCGCACAATCCATTTTGCCCTTTATTATGGCGTAATAAAGGGCTGTCTTCCCCCAGGAGTCTTGCGCCTCTATGTCGATGTTGGTGCAAGAGAGGAGAAGCTTCGTGATGGGCCAATAACCCAGAAATGCGGATCTCATCAAGGGTGTCCAACCACAAGCACTGCGAGTGTTGGGATCGGCTTTTCCATCAGTAAGAAGGATGTCGACAATATCCGGACGCATAGTAGTGGCTGCTTTCGTAAGAATGGTCTCTCCCTTTGGGTCTTTGATCTCCATGTCGAACCTCCCCGATATGACGCATAGCTTTATAATCTTGGCCGCCTGTTTCTTTCTCCGGTTGCAATCATGAGAGTCACGCAGAATCTGCATTAGGCCCGTGTGCCCTTCTACATCAGTAAGATTTGGGTCGGTCCGGCTGTCATTGAGGAGAATATTAATGTTGCCAAAATAGCCTTTGGACATAGCACTCATAAGAGGTGTCGGCCATTCTGGTAGTCCACGGTTTGGGTCGGTCCGGCTGTCATCGAGGAGGATCTTAAATCTGCTGAAAAAGCCTTTGGACATAGCACTCAAAAGAGGTGTTGGCCATTCTGGAGGCCCACGGTTTGGGTCGACTCCGCGTTCCAATAAGAACTCCAATATGTCTTTGTCAAGTTCTTCATCAATACACCAAAGAATAAGGGAGCGCCCATCTGCTGAGTTTTCAGTATCTGCTCCGGCATTAACAAGTTTCCAATATGCTCTCATATCTCCACATGAAAGAGCTGCCTGCAGCGGAGTCCAACAATAACCATCGCTGCTGGAATTGATGAACTCCTCTGTTGTGTATCGGCTTGAACATTGATCGAGCAACATATCAAAAACGGCTTCACTGCCGTGTCTGATAGCAAAATGCAGTGCTGATGCGTCGTTCGGGGTAGGACTTGGGCCTTTACCGTATGCATCAATCAGTTGACGCATTATATCTACGTCATCAATGAGGATCGCGAGCTCAAATATTGAGAGCTTCCCGCGCTCTCCATCATCGCAGATCTTGTTTTCTTGAGCTCCTGCACGAATGAACGCACAGACGAGATCCTCACGCTGCATTGCAATCGCCAAGAAAAGCGGCGTAACATGATATGCGTCGTTAACCTGAGCTTTGATCAGGTTTTCAGGTAGCTCCTCGAGCTTGATGTCTGGATTTCCAAGAAGGATGGCTAAGAGTGAACTTAGCTTGCCGCTTTTGGTTGTATGGAAGTTTCGGTTGTGCGGGAAGGAGCCCGTCTCCCAAAGATTTTCGACAGTAGTTGCGCGGTGATCCTCTTCGGTCTCCGCGAGCAATTTCTGCCATACGCAGCTGATACCGGCAAGTGCAAACAGATTGAATGGTTCTTCGAGTGCATTGTGATTCTCACTAGATTCCCATGGAATGTACCGTTGGTAACTTTTCATTGTTTCGGGTTTGCGGAGTTTGTACGATGAATATGAAAAGTGGTAAGCAACGTTGGCCCAGGCCACTGTGAACGTAAAAGGCACTTTATCCTTTCGCGCCCATGGCAGAATATCTAGGAGGTCTTGCTGATCAATTCCATACGATTCGACGTAAATAGCGTGGACGATCCAGAAGCGAAGCGCATATTGCGCAAAAGGGAACGTCTCATCGAAGGCGTGCTCCGATAACTCATCCAAGTCATCAATGGCCTCTACAAGTTCTGATAAGTCTTTCATCAGGAGATATCGAATACATGAACGAGACAATTGGAGTTGAGCGTGACCAAAAACGGCGTTTTGTCCCTCGAGCTCAATGATTTTTGCGAGACCGTCTGCTTTGAGATAATCTACGACGGACTGATGAATGAATTGTGCAGTTTCAATGTTTCCATTTGATTTAAATTCGGCGAGGCCTCGTGAGAGGGTTTTGATAGCTCGCTCCACTTTGACGAACAGTGGGCTTTCCGAAAATTCGGACACAGATCGAGCCGTCATCTCCACATCAATGACGAGAGCATGTCGGAGCTCAGAAGGCTTGAGCGGTCTGTCGGCGAACAAGATCCAGATCAAGAGCTTTATTGTCTGTTTTTTCTCCGAAGCTTTCACAGTATTGAGAAGAGAGCCATACAGGGCGTATAAATCTGGTGGTAATTGACGGATCGTCCTGCGAAGAATCTGAATAGACTGACCCGTTTCCCGGTATATCTCCACCACTGAATTTGTGACGAGCGTGGCCCACTGAAACATGCCGTTGGCTTTTTGGATGATGTCTTTCTCTAGAACCTGTGCTTCGTCCTCATTGAACTCGCTGCGAAGTTCAGCCCTCACGATCCTATCAATATCAGACGCGTTCTCATTTTCCATAGAGATAGCAGACTTGCTGATAGTGGGAAGGACTGGATAGTATCGGCATGAGAAAATGACTCGGACGTTCGGAAACTTTGTCAATATTCCAAACCACTTGACCAAATCTTCCGCCGTTTGCTTTCCGGCCTCGTCAAGTGCATCTACCAAGATGCATACTGATCTCGTGTAGGCAGCCAAGACCTCGCGAATGACCCGCTGTAATTCGTCTTCCGACCATTGTAAACTCGGGATAACTGTAAGTTTTTCTTCGCAGTGCTGCACCAGCCAAAACAGAACTTCTGATGAACGAAACGCCAGTTGATGGAGAATAGAGCGCATAAATCCCATCCGGGTTTGTTGTAGAGTGGTTCCACGGGCATGGAAAAAGAAAGATACAAGCGTCACAGAGGTGGGGAGACGGCGGACAAGAAACTCCCAGGCATACTTCATCAAGGTTGATTTCCCCGATCCAGGGTGCCCCTGAATCCATAATCTCCGCAGTTGGGGATTGACTGGATTGTGAAACCATTCTTGAAAGGTCAAGTTTTCGGAAAACCACTCGCATGTATCCTCGCCAGGGCTTATTTCATCTCGACGCCAATGTTGCTCCGGAAAGCCCAGTGATTGAAGTACCTTGGTTTCTTTGTCTTGTAGCGGTTTTGCTTCGATGTGGAGTTGCTCCTTGGTTCCCCTCATAAGCCGGAGTGTTGAGAGTACACGATCGTAGTCTGCGTCATTTGGCTGAAATTTGACAATTTCAGAGTGGTTGCGATTTACGGCAATGGAGGTGTCGCTCATCGAGGTTGCCGATGTCTTCGAAACGAGAAGTTTCGACGGACCCGACATCTCCCATTTCCCCAATGCCTATCGGTATTGTTAAAATTCGGCTCATCTGTCAGCCCATATCTGAGACTCACATTCTTCTGCACAGTCGGCGTCTCTTGAGTCTCGAAAAATGCGACCACGGAGGCATTGCTCATTTCCAAGCGGGCTTTCTGAAAATTTGATTGCTGAAGCTGCAGAAAAGCAGAATCAACACTCAGACTCGCAATGAGGTCTCTATTTGGCTGTTCGTTGACCATCGTAATCAGTGCCTCAACTGACATCCCCTTTTGAGGAACACCAAAAAGAAGCACGCCTGTGATTTTCTGAAGAATAGGCTCATATCTCGAGCGAATGACGCCATGAGAACACAGTTCGACGAGTGCCTGAAAGTATTATCAGCGGATCTGCCACTAACTGTCACAGACCGGTATATTGACTGACTGCGCCACATTGAACCTCAACAGTTCGGTTCAATCCAGTACCTTGGCTCGAAGAGGCCTACGTTAACCGGCGTGGCGTAGTGGGTAAGGTCGAGCCTTACCCTAACAGAGTTCTCCAACTTTAAGATTAGAACGGAAATGTGTTCTCACCTGTTCAACAACAAGGCCACCAAGGCTATGACCAAGGAATATCAAAGATCTACTGGATTCAGAACCCGTAGTTGAAGCCAGAATGAGACCTTCGATGCTGGACGCTAACTGTGATCCAAGGTCGAGAATAGACTGGTGTGAGGTGCTCTGGACCATTGTCGTATCGTACCCGTAGATGAACAATCTACAACCCGGAAATTCTTCAGCCAAAGCATCTCGAATCCACATAAAGTCCAGCCCTTTAGCTTTGAATGATCCAAAGGCATGTCCATTTAGACCGGAAAGAGCAATCAGGCTAAATGTCCGGAAGAACTCAGTCGTTTACTCAAATATCTTGAGAGGACTCGGGCACACTTACTCAGTGTTGCATTGCTCATCCTCCCCATCATGCAACGGGGTAAAACCGTGGAAGTGAGTGTCAAGGGTAAAATCAAGAAACTTTCCTACGACAATCGGATCCGGTTCTCGAAAGGACCACACGCCGGTCTTCTGTTTTGGAGCGACGGTTGCGGGTCTTTCCAGAAGAGACAGTGTAGCAATCTTTGAGTCGCACTTCAACGGATGCAGAGCAAGCGATCGTACGGAGACTTTGCTTTTGTCGACGCTCAATAAGCGACATGCCAGGTCTTGGGTGTCATGCCTGTTGTAAGCCCTGGGTATGCCCTGAAGTCTATACGTGAGAGCTGTGTTTGTGGCCATGTCGACCACCAATCCACATGCCAGCCACTCCTTGACGCGTGAGCTTTCACTGAAACTGGATCATGGATGGAAGCGAAATGAGTTCTTGCATGAACGAGACGGTTTGGCGTTAGGGTGGTCAGGACGTTGCAAAGCTGATGCAAAGGCAACAGCGGAGGTAGGATCGCAAGGCTGCCGTCGGAAGCTGTACGCACTCCGCCCCACCGCCTTGATTGGTCGACATTTTTCGGCCGGGGTGTGCTGCAGCATTGATTCTAAACGGAAAAATGCAGTGCATATGAATAGTACAGAGGGGCATTGCACCCGACGGCTAGCGTTAATGTATTTTTCGGTCATGCCATGAGTAGTTAAGCTATCATCCGGATGTAAATGTATAATTATCAATTTCACATTTACATCCGGATGATAGCTCCAACTACTCATGGCATGTTCTTTTCCATTTTTTTTTTAAAAAAAAATTAAACTGAGGCATAGTTACGCTATGTTCCAGAGCCCTGTCATTCTTCACGCTAGCCTTCGGCTGCAATACCCCTCTGTATGATTAAATCCACTATCTACTATTAGTAATTTCTACTATTCATAAAGCTCGATTGCTACAGAGAACAAGTGATTATCCGTCCTATAGCGAATTGTCATCTTTTCGTGTTGCAGGCTCCAGACCGGTTTTAGCAAACCTGACGAGTGTAATCCAGCGAGAAGGTGAGTTGAAGCTTCTGTCCAGAAGTTCTGTTGAGATTAATCAGTGCATCTCCATCCGTACCAGTGCTTCAAGTACCCATTTCGTAATTTTCAAGTGTTACAGTGTGATTACATAAACCTTGCAATTAGGTGCTTCCACATCACAGTCGTAGTCGCGTTCTTGCACGAGTGTCATGTACATACCCTTCAGGTTCGAGAGCGTCTATATTTCCCATAGCTTTTTGATGTCCCAGTCCCGTGTAGTCATTTTCCGAGCGCGTATCGCCCAAAACGCCTTCGAATGCATCCAACGCCGCCCCCTTAGTCCGTTCATCTTTACTCCTCGTCACTACTCTCATCATCGTCCAACGGATGGAGTTCCTTCGACATAAACGGCCCATCTAATTTGTAGCCCTTTTGCCCCCAAATTAGCTTTTTTGATGGTCCAAACATGTGTAAGGTCATAGAATAGGGGCGGCAAAAGGACGGATCGGGTTCAAAGTATAACAAACACTTACCAGCTTCCGGTAGTAATCCCGCACTCCAACACCCGAGATGACACTGATTTTCTTGCTGCCATGCTCCTCCCTCGCGATCCTCTCCGCTTCCTCCATCAACAGGGTACCGTAGCCCTGGTGCTGGAACTTCTTCGGATCACGAGCGTGCATCGGCACTGCGGTTCCATAGACGTGGAGCTCACGCACCATACTTGTAGGCTGGCCTGTAAGCTCCGGGCGGAAAGTGTGCGTCTTACTGAGCTTCCTCAGACGCAGCAGACCGATCAAGATATCCTGCTTCGGGTCCTCGTACGCCAGGAACGTCTCCCAGCCACCGTTGGCAACGTAGTCTCTGCGTACGAGCTCGACCTGACTAGGCCGGATCTTGTTCTTGACCTCGTTAATGCCGACTTCACGGGTGCGAACATCGCGGCAGGTGGTGCCGAAGTCCTTCATGCGGGCGAGGGCCAGCTCGCGCAGGTTGCCGTTCTCAACACCGGCGGTGACAAGAGGCATGGGAATATCACGCTGGACGCGGTAGATGCGGGTCCACGGGGGGACGAGGGCGAGGATCCGGGCAACGAGGTCAATCAGCGCGTTGGGGGTATAGTTCTTGTAGCGGCCCGTCCGCCACAACTCGTAGAGGCCAGTTCCACGGATGACGAGCGTGGGGTAGATCTTCAATCCATCGGTGCGGAAGGCCGGATTCTCAAAGTACTCGCGGAACTGGTCGAGGTCGCGCTCCATGCCGACGTTGGGCAGGTCAGGCATCATGTGCGAGACGACCTTGAAGCCTGCGTCCTTGGCCAGCTTGAACGTCTCCGCCACAGCAGCGACGGTATGGCCGCGGTTGGTGTCGCGCGCGACGTCCTCGTACAGACTCTGTACGCCAATCTCCAAACGCGTGCATCCGTACCGTAGCATGGCGCTCAGATGCTGGTCCAAGCAGTAGTCGGGCCTGGTCTCAATTGTGATACCCACGCACTTGACGTTGCTCATCTCGCCCGCCATGACTGCCTCGTCCACATTGGTGGTCTGGTATCCGCTCAGTGCATTGTGAAGCTGGGAGATGAACTCGTCACGGTAGCTCTCAGGTAGAGACATGAAGGTGCCGCCCATGATAATGTACTCGACTTTATCCACACTATGTCCCAACGCCTTGATTTGGTCGACTCTGCCGCGCGCCTGCTCGTAAGGATCGTACCGCGCCCGGATAGCGCGCATGGAGGTAGGCTCATATCCGGTGTATGACTGGGTTGAGTATTCAAAGTCGGAATCGGGGCCGCCGGGGCAGTAGACGCAAATGTTGCCGGTGTAGGAAATGTGAGGGCAGCGGTGGGGTTTGCACATAACCGCCACCACGGCGATGCCTGATGAGGTGCCTGCAGCGCTTCAGTTAGAATTTTGGACCGCCGAAAAATATTACTGTGTTGGAACATACGGATCGGCTTTGCTATTAACTTTGGCAGAATATATTTTTTATAGTGTTCGGGCACAGCAGCAATAATAGCAGTGAGTGGCGGTTGGGTGCTCAAGTAGTGCTTCTTGGCCATCTGGCCGCGAAGCGCATTGAGGTTGATATCCTTCTTGGGCTTGGAACCATCCAGTGAGGCCTCATAGTCCTGGATGAGTGCACTGGCAATGTCTGCGCAGGCGCGCATGTAGCGCTCGTTTTCCGGCGGCAGCTTGACATTTTTGGGAAGCCGACGGCCCTTTGGGATGGCCTCGGTCATGGTGGTGGTCGCCATGGTGGACTGACTTCTGGGTCAGCTGAGATGTCTGGGGTCGTCCTGTGCTCTGCAGTGCGTTTGCGGAGGTGGAGCTTATGACATGGGCATGGCGGGCATGTGCATGTGGGCGGAGGCGGGATGGTCATCGGATTCTGGGCGGCGTTGCGCCGATGAAAACCTCCAATCGGTCCCTGCGCTTGCAACACCTCCGCGTCGCAGCTGCTTGAACCCAGCAACCACACCAAACACCCCGTCCTTTTCCATCTCCCCTCTCTCATACCTCACCATGCAGGCTTTCCGCCGTCCCGCCCAAGCGGCTCTGTCCGCCGCCAGCCGCAGGCAGGCTTACTCGACCGCCTCGCCCTATGCCTCTACCAACGTCAACCTCCGCATCAACAAGGACACCAAGGTCCTTTTCCAGGGCTTCACTGGCAGGCAGGGAACGTGCGTCAGCCCCTTATCTGCCCTGTAGTAATGCGACGCTAATTCGCCCGCAGCTTCCACGCCCAGCAGGCCATCGAGTACGGTATGCAGCTCCCGGCCCAGATAGTCGCGTACGCAACACGTTGATAAAAGAATTAAGGCACGAATGTTGTTGGCGGTACCAACCCCAAGAAGGCCGGCACCGAGCACCTTGGCAAGCCCGTCTTCGCCAGCGTTGAGGAGGCCCGCAAGGCCACGGGCGCCGATGCCTCGGCCATCTTCGTCCCCCCGCCGCTTGCTGCCGCCAGTATCGAGGAGGCCATCGCCGCCGAGGTTCCCCTCGTCGTGACCATCACTGAGGGTATTCCCCAGCACGACATGGTCCGCATCACCGATATGCTCAAGACCCAGAGCAAGACCCGCATGCTGGGCCCCAACTGCCCTGGTATCATTGCTCCGGTAACTATACCCCACCTCTAGCTTGGGGTATGTGTATCTGACAGCTGGAGCAGGGTCAATGCAAGATCGGTATCATGCCTGGTTTCATCCACAAGCGCGGCCGCGTTGGTATCGTCTCTCGTTCCGGTACCCTGACCTACGAGGCCGTCAACCAGACGACCCAGACCGGCCTTGGCCAGTCCCTCGTCGTCGGCATTGGCGGTGACCCCTTCTCCGGCACCAGCTTCATTGACTGCCTCGACATCTTCCTGAAGGACGAGGAGACCGATGGTATTATCATGATCGGTGAGATCGGTGGTAGCGCTGAGGAGGATGCTGCGGATTTCCTCAAGGCCAACAACACTGCCAACAAGCCCGTTGTCAGCTTCATTGCTGGTATCTCTGCGCCCCCGGGCAGGCGCATGGGTCACGCCGGTATGTTATCTTCTTGTCTGAGCTCAGTGTTGCATTGCCACTAACGAACACTAGGTGCCATCGTCAGCGGCGGCAAGGGTGACGCCAACTCTAAGATCACCGCTCTCGAGGCGGCTGGTGTCGTTGTCGAGCGGAGTCCCGCTGCTCTTGGCAAGTCTCTGCACGCCGAGTTTGTCAAGCGCGACCTGATATAAACCTCTGCGAACGAGACGGAAAAGCTAGGTGGGGTAGGGAGGCTTGAGTTGATATTTGTTTAATGCCGGAGCAAAGCTTGGAATTTCTAGCGGATGTACCTGCATCATCTCCGGCGGCGATTTTGCTCGCTGGTGTACAGTTATTTTAGAATGGCGGCAATACGGCGGTTCTGGCTCTGATATTCCGAATACCCGCGAACAAAAACGACGAATTGGTTGAAATGGCGCGCTGTGTGTGTACTTGAGCTTGTGCTTGACAGCGGCTGGCGGGTGGATGCAGCTGTGGGATCCGCGGTGATCCCTGCTCCCGCTCCGCCCCGGATTATTGTAATCACCATCACCCCTCGATCGTTCCTCCTACCCAACACCCCTCCGTCCTCCTTTTGCTTTCCTTCGCCGCGGTCCGTGAAAATGTGTGTCGCTCTCTTCGCCACTGCGCGCAATCGCGCCCACAGCTAATTCCCGTGGTGTTTCCCGCAGGCTCTCCGGCATTCTCATCTTCAACCAAAAGGGCGAGAACCTCATCTTCCGCGCCTTTCGCAACGACTGCCGCCCGCGCCTCGCCGATGTCTTCCGCATCCAAGTGATCAGCAATGCGCAGGTGCGCTCGCCCATCCTCACGCTCGGCTCGACGACCTTCAGCCACGTGAAGCACGAGAACATCTACATCGTCGCCGTGACCAAGAGCAATGCCAACGCCGCCCTCGTCTTCGAGTTCCTGTACCGCCTGGTCGGCCTAGGCAAGGCCTACTTCGGCAAGTTCGATGAGGAGGCCGTCAAGAACAACTTCGTGCTGGTCTACGAGCTGCTGGACGGTATGCTGGACCCTGGGAACATAATCCGCCCGTCTGATTTAACAGCGGGCGGCCTGACAAGCGGGGACTAACGAGCGGAGCAGAGATCCTCGACTTCGGATACCCGCAGAACACGGAGACGGAGACGCTGAAGATGTACATCACGACCGAAGGCGTCAAGTCGGAGCGGGCAATGGTACGCACGATATCGGGATGAAGGCTGGAACGCAGGGCTGACCACAGATATGCAGGAGGACTCGTCTAAGATCACGATGCAGGCCACCGGTGCGCTATCCTGGCGACGCGCCGACATCAAATACCGCAAGAACGAGGCCTTTGTGGATGTTATCGAGGACGTGAACTTGCTCATGTCGGCTACGGGCACCGTCCTGCGTGCCGATGTCAACGGACAGATCGTCATGCGCGCCTATCTCTCCGGTACGCCGGAATGCAAGTTCGGGCTGAACGACCGCCTGACGCTGGGCGAGGACAGCCTTTCGGCACCGTCGGGCAACCGAGCGGGCACCAAGGCGACGCGCGCTGCCGCGGGTTCCGTCACGCTCGAGGACTGCCAGTTCCACCAGTGCGTGAAGCTGGGCAAGTTCGACACGGACCGCATCATCAGTTTCGTGCCGCCGGACGGCGAGTTCGAGTTGATGCGGTACCGCGCGACGGAGAACGTCAACCTGCCCTTCAAGGTGCACGCCATCGTCAACGAGGTGGGCAAGACCAAGGTCGAGTACAGCATCGCCATCCGCGCCAACTACGGCTCCAAGCTCTTCGCCACCAACGTCGTCGTCCGCATCCCCACGCCGCTCAACACCGCCAGCATCAACTCCCGCACCAGCCAGGGCAAGGCCAAGTACGAGCCCGAGCACAACAACATCGTCTGGAAGATCCCCCGCTTCACCGGCCAGAGCGAGTACGTCCTTAGTGCCGAGGCTACCCTCACCAGCATGACCAACCAGAAGGCTTGGAGCAGGCCCCCGCTCAGCCTCAGCTTCTCCCTCCTCATGTTCACCAGCTCCGGCCTGCTCGTCCGCTACCTCAAGGTCTTTGAGAAGAGCAATTACAGCAGCGTCAAGTGGGTCAGGTACATGACGCGCGCTGGAAATTACGAGATCAGGTTCTAGACAAGAGAAAAGGCAGTGAACATATAAAGAGGCGGAAATCGTACATAACGTTTGGGAGAAGACGGGAAAGGGGGGGGAATGCTGGGCAGGTCTTGGCGTTTTGGAGAGGGGAGCCTGGAGCCTTTAAGTCGTTTATGTCTGTCTGCATGGTTGGGATGATATCACAGAACCCTCCAGGCTTGCATTGGGCTGGTGTTTTCTTTGCTGGGAACTTTTGATTCTGTTTTCTTCTCCCACATCCAGTTATAAAGTTTCTCGTCTTTACGCAGAAACGCTCTGAGCGGTGATATCCGGAAGCTACTATCAACGAACTTAATACTTGACGGTCAAAAGGGTGTTTGAACATGTGAAGCGCGAGACGACGCTATTTCCAAATTTACAGCCCTCACATTGAACGCTTAACAACTTCTCTCCTATTCGAACACTTTCATACGAGACTTGTCCTGCTGAAAGAATTGCCCTCCCAGAGAATATTCTTTTTCTCTAAGACGATTACGCCCACCCCTTCCAGCCATCTTCAGGCCCGAAACAAAAAAGGAACAGATTCCGTTGTGCGCCAAAGAGTCTGAACCAACCCAAGCTAACGAGAAACAAAAATCAACTATGGTACTTAAGATGTCCTGCAAAAGGAACGCCAGAAATACATCCCTCCCTCATGCGCTCCGCGGACAATGTAGAGTCGAGGGAAACGAGGAACGGCAATGGAATGTGGTTGTATAAGATCGTGTCTGTTTCCCCCCTCGCAACCAAGAACCGGGCACGGGCGTGTGGAGAAGGAGAAGAATGCAGGTATCATAATGCGCCTCTCCCGCCCCTTTCATCCCGTCCGACCCTTTGTTACTGCCCTCTCCATAAAATGAAATGCTCCACCATTCAGAGTTGATTGCTCAAGATCTCTCTGCTCTCGGCTTGAATCGCGGTTATGAAGGTAGTCGAGTACGTGGGTGGAGGTCGAGTAACGGAGGGGGTTTCTACGAGAGCGCAATGGCACCGCGCCTGCTCTCACGCATGTGCAGGAATGCTTGCCCGGAGCAGAATATCAGGAAGACCTATACATGTGATCAATCCGATGTCAGCTTCCCGCCATTGTTGAAGTAATATGTTCGTGTTGGAAGGGAACAGGATGATACGTACACCGTAGACGGCGACAGCTCCGAACACGGCTCCTGCGACAGCCTTGCCGTCTTCCGGGTCTTCGGTCGAGCCCATCATGATGTGGTTGTTAGACTAGAAACGCGAATCGTCAGCTTTGCTTTCCTTTGTTGTGCATGTGTAGAGAGGCTGGGGACGAGGCAGGCAATGCTCTCGGTAGGCCGGAGTGAGATAGCTGAGAGGTGCGACGGCTACGGGGATGTGGCGGGCAGTGCGGCGCAATGCGGTAGCGGGAAGCACGCCGTCGGCTCCTTAGCGGGTTCTTTTGCGCAGCTCCACGTTGTCCACCACACCTCGACAATTGTGTAGCCGCTCCATGCAGCATCTATCTCTCCTCCATAGCACCATGCTCATAGAGTTGAGTAGCCAAGCTCGCACCATAGCCTCCAGATGCACGATGCAGCCCAGTATCCGAAGAAGCTAGAGCCAGGCGTATGACGACAGATCCAAAACGCACCTTAAACAGCGATCCGATGACCGAGAGGATGACAATGGCGAAGACGGACACGACGATGCTGTTCAATCAAAACCCATCAGCATTCAGCTCAACCCGGTGTCCATAGCTCCCAGCCAAGCCATGCGGCGCTTATACTGGCTCACCCGCGCCCCAGACAGGCAGCGGGGACAGCAACAAGCGCATGCAGAAGAGAAAGCGCAGCGTACCATGTCCATGCGTTGAGGGCGGAGACGACGGGCTTCATGATGTCGGCGGTGGGCGATGATGCCTTTCGTTAAAGGTGGGCGGTTGCTGGTTGGAGCTTTCGCTTTCGGCGAAGTCGGCTGCGGTCGCGGAGAAGACGGCGGCAGTCGCTGCTGCAGTGGGCGGGTAGCGCGACGGGCGAGTAGTCGGCGGTTGTTGTGAGGGGATAGCAGGCCGTTGATGGTTATGGCGCGGCAGAGGTGGGTTAGAGGTAGTGTGACGACGGGGTGCTGAGAGGTTGAAGTTGGTTGATGAGGCGGCCTACTTTCTTGGCGGCGGCGGGCTGCGACGCAACGCAATCCTTCGAGCTTCTGGCTCGGTGGTGACGATGTTCCGCCCGGACGCCCTCGATTGAAGGGGCCTAGCTATGACACGCCCAGCTGACCGCGGGATGCTACGCAAACACGCTAGTGATACCATGCGGTGTGTTGACTTCACTTCGGGAATTGGATGTTCATCTTGTTGCATATTTAATGAGATGGTGCCAGCCAGTTATTAGCAGCACTGACAGCTTTTCACTATGGACCTTATGCATAACCGGAGATGGCAGCAATAACAGCTATGAGCCATTCGTTCTGACGACTCTACTGTCGACTACTCGAGCTGGACGACTCTCGAGACTACGCGACTCTACCAATAGCAGTATTTTCTGCCAGACATGCATTCTATTTTTGGATATCCCATTTCGTAACCGATCCACGTACCTTTTTGTCTCCTGAGTTTTGTATTCACGATCATATCCACGTCCCTGCAATGTTCATCCCACTTACCTACTTACTCGTTTACTTTTTCAGCGCGCGGCCTGCAATGTCCTTGCGGTACTGCATGCCTTCAAAGTGGATGGCCTCAACTCCCTTGTAGGCCTTCTGAACGGCCTCCTCGAGCGTGGGTGCCCATGCCGTTGACGCAATGACACGGCCACCAGAAGTGCGCAGCACGCCATCCTTCAACGCAGTGCCAGCGTGGAAGTGAACGGTATCTACAATAAGTTAGCCTGTGGCGGATTCCATCCGCATAAAGTCACCCACCAGTCGGAACAGGGTCGAGCTTCATCTCGGTGCCCTTTGCATACGAGCCGGGGTAGCCGCCGGCAGCCACCACCACGGTAGCAGCACTCTTCTCTCCCACCTTCAGATCAAAGCTGGCAAGCTTGCTGTCAGTGCAGGCAAGCATGAGCTCAGCAAGGTCGCTGTCCATCAACGGCAACAGCGACTGGGTCTCTGGGTCACCGAAGCGAACATTGTACTCGAGCACCTTGGGGCCGTTCTTGGTCATCATAAGACCAGTGAACAGACAGCCAATCATGGGGTAGCCTGAGACGGTAATTATTAGCCGCTCGCAGTTCCAAGCATGTCAAGACATGACATACCCTCAGCCTTCATGCCGTCGACAGTAGGCTGCAGCACCTCCTTGTTGATCTTCTCCACGACGTCCTTGGGTGCGATGCGCGTAGGAGAGTAGGTACCCATGCCGCCAGTGTTGGGGCCTTTGTCGCCGTCGAAGATACGCTTGTGGTCCTGAGCTGGGGGCAGGCTCTGGATAGAGGTCCCGTCACTGAAGGTCAGGATGCTGAGCTCGTCGCCCTCGAGGAACTCCTCAATGACAACCTCGTCACCAGCAGAACCAAACTCGCGGTCCAGCATAATATCCCTCAGGGCGCGGTGTGCCTCCTCCTTGGTGGTGGGAATGATGACGCCCTTGCCGGCAGCGAGACCAGAAGCCTTGATAACGACAGGGTGCGAGACGCTGTCGAGGTAGGCGCGAGCCTCATCGTGGGAAGTGAAGTTCTTGTAGGCAGCGGTGGGAATGTTGTGGCGGGCCATGAAGTCCTTGGAGAAGGTCTTGCTGCCTTCCATGCGGGCAGCAGCACCGGAGGGACCGAAGCACTTGATTTGGGGAGCATTCTTGTTGAAAACATCAACAATGCCGTCGACAAGCGGGGCCTCGGGGCCGGGAATGAGAAGGTTCACGTTGTTCTCGACAGCGAACTTGACGAGACCCGGGTAGTCGTCGGCCTTGACAGACTCGACGTTCTGCGTCTTGGTGAGGAGGGCGGTGCCACCATTGCCGGGAGCGACGAAGATGCGGTCGATGCGGGGCGATTGAGAGAGCTTCCAGGCGAGGGCGTGCTCTCTGCCGCCATTTCCAACGAGAAGGACACGGACGTCGGCCATTGTGGAGTCTGGGGGTTCGTGTTGATGCTTGGTTCTGCGAGTGCCCCGCGGCGGCCGACTTGAAATTTTGGTGGAGCAGGGCCGATTGCGGGGCAGTCTCTGGGAACTTTTCCGTAGGGCTGAGCGGCCGCCGCTCGACAGTGACTCTAACTCGAACCACCGCGTCCCTCGCCCACAAACTACACAAAAGACGACCCCTCAGTCCGAGGAAGCGGTACCCAGCGAGCCATTCGCAGCCATGGCGTGCGTTATCAAGGTCCCCTGCTCGTCCGCCAACATTGGCCCCGGTTTCGACGTCATCGGCCTCGCCCTCTCCGTCTACCTCGAGTTGCACGTCAAGCCCGACCCTTCCGCCGAGCAGCTCAATTCGCTCGCCTGCCGCATCACATATGAAGGTGAGGGCGCGGACGAAATCGATCTCGACCCCGATGTCAACCTCGTCACCCGCGTCGCCCTCTATGTCCTCAAGTGCCATGGCCAGCGAAAGTTCCCCGGCACCCACGTACACATCAAGAACCCAATTCCCTTGGGAAGAGGCTTGGGAAGCAGCGGTGCCGCAGTGGTAGGACTCGCCTGAACTGTGCGACCTTGCTGCGAGCTGTGGCTAGCCTGAACCTGGCGGGCGCGAGAGAGGCGGCTATATCGTATGATCACCGCTGCACCCGCTGGATTTCGGCTGGCCATTGGCGGCGGCAAGATATCAACATGCATTGTACCGGCTGATACATGTCTAGGTTGCCGGTGTGAGTCTCGGAAATGAGGTCGGAAACCTGGGACTGTCCAAGGCCAGAATGCTCGACTACTGTCTCATGATCGAAAGACACCCGGACAACGTCGCTGCCGCTCTGTACGGTGGTTTCGTCGGTACATACCTGAACGAACTCGACCCCGCCGACATGGCCCGTAAGGAGATTCCGCTGGCCGAGGTCCTGCCTGAGCCTGCTGGTGGTATCGACACCGGCCTCCAGCCCCCGGAGCCGCCGCACAACATTGGTCACTACAAGAAATTCAAGTGGGCTAAGGAAATCAAGTGCATTGCTATTATTCCCCAATTCGAGGTCTCTACGGCCAAGGCGAGAGGTGTTCTGCCGGCCCAGTACAGCCGCGCCGACCTGGTCTTCAACCTGCAGAGAATAGCTCTCCTGACCACCGCCCTTGGTGAATCTCCCCCAGACCCTGACATGATCTACGAGGGTATGCAGGACAAGATCCACCAGCCTTACCGCAAGACTCTTATCCCCGGTCTTACTGAAATCCTTCAATCTGTCACCCCCAAGTCGCATCCTGGTCTGCTTGGTATCTGCTTGTCTGGTGCTGGCCCTACCATCCTTGCACTAGCCACCCACAACTTTGACGACATTGCCAACCACCTCATCAATGAATTCAAGAAGGAGAACATCACTTGCATCTGGAAACTCCTCGAGCCCGCTGAGGATGGTACCACTGTCACCCGGGAGACGCCTGCCCAGCAAGAGGCCATGACCTATGCTTCTGCTGGTGTGAGCATTGATGCCGGCAACGAGCTTGTCCAGCGTATCAAGGCCTCAGTCAAGTCGACACGTAGAGCTGGTGCTGACGCCGAGATTGGTGGATTCGGCGGCACCTTCGACCTTGCTGCTGCCGGCTACAAGGAGGCACCCATCCTTGTCGGTGCCATTGACGGCATTGGCACCAAGGTCAAGATTGCATTCGACATGGGCAAGCATGACACCGTTGGTATCGATCTTGTTGCCATGAACGTCAACGACCTTGTGGTCCAGGGTGCTGAGCCGCTCATGTTCCTCGACTACTACGCGTGTAGCAAACTGGACGTTGACGCCGCTGCCGCCTTCGTCCATGGTGTTGCTGAAGGTTGCAAGCAGTCCAACTGCACTCTTGTCGGCGGTGAGACCGCCGAGATGCCCGGTCTGTACTCTGCTGGCGAGTATGACGCTGGTGGTGCCGCCATTGGTGCCCTTGCTCGCAACCAGCCCATCCTCCCTGACACGGCCTCCATGGTCGAGGGCGACGTCCTTATCGGCCTCGCCTCTAGCGGCCCGCACTCTAACGGCTTCTCCCTCATCCGCAAGATCGTCGAGCGTGCTGGCCTCTCTTTCCACTCTCCCGCGCCCTGGAGCCAATCCGGCGAGTCTGTCGGCGTTGCTCTCCTCACGCCCACTCGCATCTACGTCCGCCCGCTTCTTGCCGCGGCACAACAGCGCCTCCTCAAGGGTATGGCACACATCACTGGTGGTGGTCTGCTCGAGAACATCCCGCGCATGCTGCCTAACCACCTCCAGGCCGTCGTTGACGCCGCCACCTACCCCGTGCCGCCCGTCTTCCGCTGGCTCAAGCAGGCTGGTGGTGTCGAGGACAGGGAGTTCTCGCGCGCGTTCAACACCGGTCTCGGCATGGTGTGCGTCGTTGACAAGAGCAAGGTGGCCGAGGCGACCAAGGCGTTGGAGGCGGCTGGTGAGAAGGTCTACGTGGTTGGTGAGCTGGTGAAGAGGACTGAGGGCCAGGAGGGCTGCGAGGTCAAGAACATGCAGGCCTGGAACTAAAAGTATGTATACAAGTGAGGGCTCATTCAGTGTTTTCCGGTCTTGGTTCTTTTTCAGTATTGCATGAGTAAAACGGAAACCGTTAGATCATGAAGGTTTGGATAGCTTAGGGAGAGCTAGAAAACGGTAGACAAAAGAGCATGAATTTGATTTTCTTTTGATTTGATAGGCTGATATCCTTGTCTTGTATGCCCCATTTTGTGCAAAGTTCGGACCACCAGTCACTTCCCATTTTTACTTGATTATGTTCACTTCCATGCTCAGCACTTTTTCTAATGAAACCGCAGATCGAATTTGAAGAAAAAAAAAGTGTTTCTTCGATCTTCCATTTTTCGACTCCTCATCCGCAACGACTCCACCATGAACCGGACCAACTTCACCCCTTCCATCTAAACCTTTTACCGCGGCTTTTTTTTTTCTTCCTCTACATTTCGCTCACGGCGAATGCCATCTATCACACCGTTACGGATCGCCTTTTAATCTCCGCCCACATGGATACAATGATGGTCGCTAATCAATTCCCCAGACGGGAAGCCGATATCGCAACCACGGCGCTTTTTTTGGGTTTTCCTTTACCTCTCACCATCCGGAGCAGCCGACTCGATTGGCATCGGCGTCTTCGCGATTGGGCCATCGGGATCGTACGTAGCCGGACATCGGCATCGGTGGAGCGGAGGGAAAGGGCAACGGAAAACAGCACGGGGAGATTCCAGTGTTGGGAGTTGCCGGCGATGGTGGGGCCTTTGCCGGGTGCGTGAGTGAGCCGACGCCGAGGGATCGGCTCGAGCATGGGGTTCTTCGGGCCTGGTCGATGGGTTCGGCCGGTAGAGAGGGGCGGTGCTGAGAAGGCGTTTGCCGGGGGGCAAGGTGAGTGGTGAGTGGTGAGGTTTTTCGTCAATAATGCATGCTTCCGGTTTGGGAGGTGACCACGAGACTGAAGTGCGCCGCAGCGAGAAGGCGACAAGGGCGAAGCAGCAGACTCTTTCATTTGACATCTCGGCATACTCTAGCAACTTACGTATTTAAATTGCGAAAATATTTAGAACATGTCATTCTGTGTGCAAAGGTGTCTCAAACAATACACTCTGTGCCCACACAGCAGGAAATTTGGAGAGTCTTCTTCGGACACTTCGACGTCTCCTTTCAGGCATGATGCGTGACGAAAACAAAAGGTACTAGTAGGTTAATATTCTGCTGGGCCACGTCATAACATGGATATGCTGTTTTTCAGTATCATTAAACATTGAAGAACCATTGTAGTCTCCTAGTAAGCAAGAGTGAAACAATATGCGTTATTATCCACGGCATGACTGAGAACATCCTCCACAAAAGACAAGTCTTCGTGATAGTGAAGTCGACCAGCAGACAGTACCTCTAATCCTTCGTATGGATTCTTCGCTTTTGTTGCTATGGAGTGTGATCGGACGCCCACAAACGAGCTTTTATATGAACTTGCATAGGTGTAAAAGCGCAGGTGTGTGCTGAATGACGCGGAAATATTGATTCGCGTGGCTAGTAAACTCCACATCTGGGTTGCGGATCCGCCTGTTCCGTGTATTTTGGCGGTTAAGATTAGTGCTGAAGTGGTACACTTTAACTCCGTATGGTGTGAGTTTCTAATTATATTTCCTGACCACAACTACATGTCTCGCAGAGCTTGTTGATAGTCCAAGATGAATATTTCGCGCATGATACTTTAAAATGGTTGAATCTAGATCCCGGACAGCGGAGACATAAAATTATGATTTGCAGAACATTCGAGTTAAACTTCATGCAAGGTAGTTAGACACAGCCATGAATGCAAATAGAAGCAGTACTCGGTGATTCAATACGCGGCCGCAGCAAATAGAACCTCAATACAGTCTATGCAAAGGGTACAATGGACAAGCTGCCAACCTTTTTTCCATGTATGTGTGAAGAACATGGATAGCAGTACCACGGCGCAGCCGTTCCTGCAGATAAAAAGACTCAATGCATTGCCCACTTTTAATTTAAGACACGGCAGAAATGTGGAAATATGAAGAACTAAGGCCGGGAATAACAGGATCATCTACATGTAAATGCATGTGTGGTAGACAACCATCAAGCTACCCTTTAGCTTCACGCGGAAAGGCGGGGCGGCACGCATATTAGCGCTCCATCCCCCACAGAAGTACGTACGTAAACATCCGCTTGGTGTACCACGATATACGCCACCATGAGGCTTTTAACTGCAGTGGAGTTCCGCTCAGCGTTGCAAAGGAAGCGGGTCGAGAGAGGCTTTTGTTTTAGCTGATTCACAGTCGGCACTCGTTCCATGGTTGTCCTAGACCAAGGCAGAAAGCTTTTCCAACGGCAATGAAAGGTTCAATTCAATGAAGCGGGAATTGTAAAATTAGTGGTAGAGCAGTAGGCGTAGGCTACTTCAAATAAAAACTCAGACGCCACAAAAAGCAAAGTCTCAACCCTCGGCTCAAAGAAGAGCCGCTGGCTCCCAAAAGAACATAGAATGAGTAAACAGTTTGCAAGTATACGCCAGGTATGTATTCTACGTCATCAAGCGGGGCGAGCTAGTAAATTTCAGCCGCTTTGCCCAGCGCGTACAGCGGCCCTGATGCAATGACGTCCTATCACGTACATGCGCGCAGCACTCCGGTAGCCGAACGGGCCAGAACAATTTCTTTATTTTTTCCTTCCAAACAAAAAAGAAGAAGCAGCGGATCTACGTAAAGCTGGTGGCCTTCTTCCATTAGCGCGGCACAAGAAACAGATCCTCCGTCACATCATACTGCAGCTCCGTCCCGGGACCGCTTAGCATGAACGACCATCGCCGATGCCTCGGAACCGAGCAGGGAAAAAAAGCAAAGATCAAGGTCACCACACCACCCACAAAACATCAGAAGATAGTAATCGGCGCGGCATTGTGTCCGAAGGAGTGGTTAGGTGATTGTCACGCTGATGAGACCGCCTCACTCAGCCATGTAGCAGCGTCCATCTGACTACCATTCCTGTCTCTTGTTTCTCCGAACTGGCAACGTGACCTTTGCCCTGACTCTGATTCCTTCGCGCGCGCCTCCTCCCGTCCGAACGACAGATCTCAGCCTCGTCCGCCCTGTCGGAAATATGGCCGCGCCATGTCTGAAAGGTAAAACGCCAAAGAACATGCGATCGTCATTAGGTTGTGGTGTAAACCGGGTTTCGTCAGCAACAACGGAGAAAACCAACAACCACGCAGCACGATGGCCAGAACAAACGAACGACGAAGCTAAGTGCGGTCAAAGCTTCCTCACGATCCTATGGTGGGGACCCACGGCCTGGAGCAAGAAAAGAAGCAGCGAGAGGAAAGCAGGCAGAACCCTGTCATCGCGACCCTCAATTCATCCCACAAGCCGGGACAACGGCACGAACCAACGCAACTCACGGCGCATCGGCCGAAGAACCCAAACAATCCGGAAGCTAGGATGGCAGCCCAAAAGGATTGCAACTCAATCGCCTGCGCGATATAGTTCGCGTGCGTGCGTTGCGTGCGTGAGTAGCAAGTGCGTGTGCGTGCGTTGCGTTTCCAACCTTCTTTCCTCTAAACTCTGTGACAGATGACTAGCGACAACGCCATACGGACGGACGGTGTTTGTGCCGTAGTCCCGTTGTGGTCTAGGCACAGGAAACCCTCGGATAATCCCTTAAACGAACGAGGTCCTGTGG
This sequence comes from Lasiodiplodia theobromae, assembly GCF_012971845.1. Classification (NCBI taxonomy): domain Eukaryota; kingdom Fungi; phylum Ascomycota; class Dothideomycetes; order Botryosphaeriales; family Botryosphaeriaceae; genus Lasiodiplodia; species Lasiodiplodia theobromae. Next base: position 761,432 of record NW_023336355.1, on the reverse strand, counting down.
TAGCGCCGTTCGGAGCAACCCTCCCGAAGGAAAGCGAGGTCGACTAAAGAATGCTTAGCTTCAGGCCAACGCTGAGAGGACAAGGAAGTGGCCTCGAGCAAGAAGAAAAAAACATCAAGACCCCAGGCCGTGCGCAGACCCCGCCGCGGTGCGTTCGTAAGAGCTGAATGAGGATGGACAGCCATGGAGCAGCACGCGTATGCAAACCAAGCCGGACTGCGTTAGCGATTGGGTTATGGCTTTTCTGCGAGTAGACGACGACGACGGTGTGGCGAGGCGAGTTCAGCCCAGGAGCCGAAGCGTCTCTTTAGCGCAGACGCCGCGTGTTGAATGGTGCAGCGCTTCTTTGTGAGCAAGTTCAGGGAAAAACATGGAGCTATGCACGTATTCGGGAGCGGCCGCCGTGGCTTGCTGTCCATCCCACGTTTCGCGCACGCGGAGGTCGTGGTCTGCCATCCAACCAAAAAATTCATTGCCCCCTTCCCCCTCTTTATAGTTGAAACCGGGGAAGGGGATGCGACGGCAAGGGTTTCAAGAAATAGAGAGAAGAAGGAGAAGAAAAGAAGCTTAAAAGAAAATATTAAAATGAAACGTAGACGCCCGTGGAGCCTTAAAACCAGGTGGGTATGCTGTCGGAGCCACATCCACGAACGAACGGGTGATCTGAGCTGATAGCTTGCCGCGTTTCGTACCGATGTTTGGAGATGTTGAAGCATGACCATGGGGAGAGAACAGAGCCATGGTGAAAACGATGTCTCGTCCAGCGCGAGACCAAACAACGCCCCTACCCCCCACACGGAGGCGACGTGGCGTGGATTCAAAGGGCGGGCGTTTTCGATATACTTGGCAGCTCTTTTTGTTGTGTGGTGTTTGGCGTTGTTGTGGCGCGGCGGATCTCGGTGATCAAACACGCGCCTCAAAAGCAAGCGCAAGCGCCTGATCCTCTCCTTTTCTTTACCCCTCTTCCTTCACGGAGAAGCGCCGAGCTGCCGCCCCCTCGATTCCTTCAAGCCATCAAGCCACGGATCTACGGCGCATATCGGACGTGGTGCGGCTGCTAGATGCCGAAGCGCCTCCTCCAACGCTGTAGGATCGAGGGAGCGGCAAACGACGAAAAAAAATAAAAACAAAAAAGGGTCTTCGGCTCACAAGGTCCGGTCACACCAGACTTTGACGCGACGCCGCTTGTGCGCCGCCGTTAAGAGGCCGTAGTGTACCATGTTTCCAACTGAGCCACGCGGTCGCGCTGGAAATTGGGTCGTTGGGTTGAAAAATTATCGCGCGGACGGACAATAATACGACGAGTACGACTGGGCGCGAACAAGATGAATAGTTCCTTGGGCGCGGGCAATGATGAGGCTCCCACACTCGCGCCGCTTGTCAGCCGGTCATGTAAGTATGGAGCGCTGGCCATCTCACCCAATTTCGCTGAGTTTCGTGCTGTTGTTGTCTTCTTTCATCATGGGGATGGCCTTGTCAGTACTGAAAAATGGCTCCGTCCGGTCAGAAGGATGGCTTGTGTCTCTCTTTACTAACAGAGTCGCTGCGACGGAGGTAATGTGGAGAAGCAATACTCGTCGAAGCGAAAGCAAACTAGCCCGGAGCTCTCAAGAGCGGCACTGAGCGTCGCGGGAGCCAACAAGGGGTGTGTGCGAGCGTGTTGACAGCGGTTGCCTGCCCACAGTAAGCGAAGTGCCTCCCTCTGCTCTCTCCACCATCGCGCGTGAGAGCACGTAGTGAACAGCAGAAAGCGAACGATCTGCCAATGAGATGACTTTCCGGACATGGTTCAGAGGACGGGCGTTCGCTTGTGATAATGTCCGGCATGGCCTGCTCCCTCGAACACACCGAGACAGGCCCGGAAGAGGGACGAATATCTTCTAACGGCGGGAGGAAAGCTGACGCGAACTGTGCTTAAAGCTGCAGCATTATGACCCTTCCGACCGCTGTCGGCTTTTGTCAAGCTCATGCAACGATGCTTAGCGGCCGGCCAGTCCTTTCGTCAGGCCTGCTTCGGGGTCGGATAATACCCGAGAAGACCAACAGCCGAGCGAGCCGAGCCCTGCAAGTAAGCTATAACACCCCATTAGCATAGCAGGTGCTTCATGCAGGAAAAACGACCGCAACCACATCGTTGCCCTCCTCGTGCAAGACCGAACTGCAGCTCGCCGACAGCCGCCCAATCAGCGGTGCACGACTCACGCCGCCCTCGAAAATCCTCTTGCCCCAAAGAGTAGCACCGAAGCTCCGCGTTGCCGAAAAAGGGTGAACTAGCGCGTTTACAGCAATCACCAACGCCTGCACACGGCGCAGCTGGCCTCGTTTGTGAGCCACTGCATCTTTTTGCTTTCTGACCGGTCGTGTGATGATCGCCCTTTTCCTATAGAAATGCGTGCGCCGATGCTATCGCATACGCAGCCGTGCCGACGGCCGGGCGTAGCTTCATCGCTCTCCTCCGCCAGCCGTGCTTTGATACTGTGATGGGGTCGGAGTGGAGTCCTCACACATGCACCCACGTGCGATGGTCGGGTCTATCGTTTCACAGTGCCAAAAGGACCTGTGGTCAAACCTCCTAAATGTCGTGCTCGGGCCGCCAGCTGCACGTGCCGTGTATCGGGACGTATGGCAACGGGGCCGTTGCGGTTCCTCTATCTGCCTTAGCACGTGAGAGCGCTACCATACGTCGAGCCAGCAGGCGCCGTTGCTCCGAGAGGCGCTTGGACGCTGCGAGGGGGATCGGTGGATAAGGGAGAGGGTGGTCTCGACCCTGCGCGCTGGTTGGTGCTGATGAAATTCGTCAATAATGACGCAGCGGATATCGATGCTGAAGCGACGCAGTACGTACAATCATTAACCGCCAGAAATGTATAGCCCCGCGGGGAAATCCAAGAGCAGAGTCAAGTCCATACGAGGAATCGCCGCTTCATCGGGCGATCGTCAGCGCGATAGCTATGAGTTTACCAGTAGGGGAACATCAAGGGCATCCTCATCCGCATGAGCGAGGTTTATGATCAAATGAATGCCCCTCTGCCGCCAAACCCGCGCTGCGAGCAAAGCTGTATCCCTCAGGCAGCAACGGCTTGACCCGTCGCATGAAATTCAGGTGAACCCTCTGGTTTCATGGTTAGATCTCTTCCAGACCTGCAACCGCCCGCACTCATCGCCCAGAGTCTGGAGCGGTGCATGAAGCCGGCTATGCTCGAGAAGCTGCGGGCGGTCCGAAGCCGTTCCCCGGGCCCGGGCAAGGTCCAGGCAAGGCCTCCACACCTCTTGCTGCATTACTCCACCGGCACCATTGGCTCTGGTCTCCGGATCAGCGCGGCCGAGCGGCCTATTCTTGGCGTGGGTGGTCCATCCGGCGGGCTGGATATCGACATGCCCTCTTCATTGGAACAGCCCGCAGAGTGGTATCGCACCGGGGGGGAGCGGCCGCCGCAGTAACTACTCCTCACAGCGGAGGAGCGCGCAGGAACTGCCGAAGTGAGGCGGCAGCGGCGGGCGGGCGAGGCTAACCGTAGCGCCGGATAGAAGCGATCTGAGCAGGTCCGTGGCAGCGGTAATGAGCGAATCGCGCGGCGCCGTTTGAGGCCATGTGAAGGGGAAAGGTGGTGGGCAGATCGTTGCCTGCGTAATGGGTGAAGGCTGGAGTCGGGCGAGCCTGGTGTGAGAGCGCGGGAGGAAGCTAGCGCAGTGCCAGGCGGCGCGCCTGAGCCTAAACGTCAGTTTCGGGGCGTACGGGATGTGATGCGCAGCTAGCCCCAAGATGCGCAAAATGTCCGACCTGGCCGTCTCGCCGCCCTGGATCCCAGGGTCGCAGCCAATGCCGAAGCAGAAGGTGCGCCGCGGTCCAATTGCCAGGGAATATGCAAAAGGCTGAGATCTTCAGGGATTGCGCGCGGCCAGAAGGGGCGCAAGCGAGAAGCGCGAGATTGCGAATCAGATACGGCGCTCTACGCGCGATCCTGTTCGCTGGCAAGCGCCTGGACCAACACCATCGAGATTTGCTGTGGGATAGTTGTGTCCATGGTGGGCGGTAGAGATCGCCGCCGCCGACTCGACTGAGCTCGGCGTCCACTGTGCCGCCATGACGGAACCCCAATCTGGCCGGGACTACACCCCACGAAAGATAGGTGTGCGGCGTAGAGCAAGCCCGCTGGCTCGTGTAAATTCATCGCGTAAACGGGGTAAAATGAGCACACGACGCCGGAAGGATGCGCCTTGCTGGGAACAGCAACGGCGCTGGCGAATAGAGACGCCTCCATGGATCCAAAACCGTTGCCGCGCGTTGTGCACGAGTCGACTTCCGGGCCTTTCCTCTTCTGACCACCATAGCCTGGTGGATACGGAATGAAAGATGAGGCATAAGAGGGCCCAGTGTGGGCTGGGCGGCGTAACGAATGAGGCTTCGAGTATAAAATGCAAAAGTATGACTATACGAAAGTGCACCTACGTTGAAGACGACGCCCCCTTCTTTATCAAGATGAATGCTGACGTGTTAGTGTTAGTCTTGTCAAGTAGAAGCAGAGTGGCTTCAGCTGAGAAATAAGGCAGATGCTTGCAAGTGTCAGCAGAAGCTTTGCAGAGCTAAAAAGCGTAGACGGTGTCTCTTGCTCACGGCAAGGATAAAGCATGCTTTTCGAATAGCCGTGCGGCAGGCGAGGCGACGCTGTGCAAATCAGGGTCATCCGATGGCGACATTCGTCACTCTTAACTTTGGTAGAGACGAGGAAGAGAAAAAAAAAAGGTTCAGCAAGCAGCGTTCCTGCGTCGGCTGCGAGCAGTCAGCAATTTGCGCGTCGAGCTCCACGCATCCCCACAGTTACAGTTGGCATTGGCCCGCCAAAGATCTTTGTCATTGAGGGGAAGCAGAGCCGCTACCCGGGCGAGTCTCGACACTCCGGACCCTCCGGCCTTTGCGCTCAGAGCAACCGTGGTTTTGAATGTGGGCCCTCTTTCGGGTTTGCGGCCGCATTGCTCGTATTGTAAGCGGAACAGAACGCTTGCGCAGCCCTCATCAAAGGAAGAACGCCACTGGCTGAGCATCACCCGCACTTCATCTGCTTCTCAACGGACGATGCTCGGCAGTTCGCCAATACGAGCAAGATTGACATCGATGTTCCGGGTACCTGGACTACCCGGGACTGGGCAACGGGGAGGCCAGGATGACAACGATCATTACCGTGTTGTTGGTGATATGTGGTATTATTTTCGTCCACTTTTTCTGGGTCATCCGATGCCGCCTCGTCCATTTTTCTTTTTGAAATTTGAAGACTCGGGATGACGTAGACCGAAAAAAGCAAGCCCGTCCAAAGAGCCGATAGAATTCGGAGCCGACGATAAGATCTTGGTACGTAAGCTGTCGGCGGGCGGCGTGGAGAGATGGCAAGAGTCAGTGGCACAAGAAGTTTCTGGCAAAGCGATCTCGGGGTGGGCTGGGCGGGTTACGGGGTGGAGAGGCCGGTGAGAGATCATCCCAGGTCCCAGCGCAAATCTGCGTGGCCGGTGGAGAGCATGTCGCCCGCTGGCCAGGAACAGCCAAAGACGTCTCTTTGTGCAGCTGCGCAATGTGCAGAGCCGTGGCCGGGCGCGGAACGCAGTGGTTGTCGGGCGCCAGTGATGTCAAACCTATTTTGAGCGCTGCAGGCATGCTGCAGGTACAGCCAGGAGATGCGGATGCGCGGGAACTGGAGCGCACGGCCCTCCGGAATCGAGTCGTTTTCTGCGTATGTAACTGCATGCCCGGCGGCCGCTCGAGAAGAGCTCACTGCCGGCCGGCAGGCAAATCTGGCGCGCACGCGCGCGTGCAACGCAGCGGGTCGGGGGCTCGGGAGAGACGTTGAAGAAGAGATGGGAGCAGAAATCGGCGATTGGCTGGATTCGAGAAATTCGGCGGGCGAGAAAAGCAACGGTTGGCCAGGAAAGGTGAAACGCCATCTGAAGCAACGAAGCTGCGGAGAAAAAATGACCCCTCCAGCGGCATCTTGCCCCGACGACGATCGGTGGCTGGAGCTCGCCGTCGGCGCGCCTGAAACGATAGTCTAGAGCAGCGTTCGCAATGCTCCAAGCAACGGTGGTTCGTCAGCGACTCGCAGCGCGCGGAAACAAGTCCCAAGAGAGTCGGGTTGCACAGCATGCAGACCGCCTTCGCCCGTCGCGTGGCTTTATTTGGTCGGCAGTGCGTCGGTTGCATCACTGCACGCCGGCATTGATGCTGCTGCAACGTCAGCAATAGCGGCACCGCAACCCTCCGCTAGTGCAGTCGCGTGAGAGCGCGTTGTGTTGAGAGGGAGGCGAGGGAGGCGCTCGAGGGCGGCGGTGGTGGCCTCATGGCGGCTGTGTTTCGACGCAGGACCAATGTTTGCTGAAACGCGCAAACACTCCGGCGGCCGCTTTGGTGGCCGGCGAGCAGCGCAGCTCTCGTGCCCGCCGGGATCGACGGCCTCCATGAGGCTCCCCCGCCCAGCGCGCAGCGGGCCTCGGCCGCGTCGACTGTTTCGAGTGCCTCCGAGCTCGACGTCGTGGGCCGCGGCAGACACGAGCAGCACCAGCGGCAGCGCCTGGCGGACAGGCCCCGGCGCGCCCTCTCCGCCGAGCTGCGTCCTGCGCCGCCAGGGGTGCGGGTCCCTGATTCGCCCGCCCGCTCTCGAGGTGAGGTTTGAGGTTGAGCGCGCGCGTCCCGCATAAACGTGAGCGCGAGGTGGGCGGGTATGCGCGCCGCAAGGCGGTGGGCAGCGCGAGCGGCGAGCAGGCGTGAGGACTCGGGCGGCGTGCGCTGCAGGCACTGGGCTGAAGGGCTCATGCGCGTACCCTTGCCCACAAATTGCGGAACCACAACGGCGGATGTGCCTGTTGCCCCTTGGCTGTCTGCACGGGCTGTCAGACGATGCCCCCCGGCTTGCGCCCGAATCGTGGGCTGCAGGCCGGCTGGTCCCTGTCGCGCGTGTGCTTGCGGCCCTGCGCTGCGCTTTCTCCACTGCGCGCTCGCCCACAGCTCCGTGCCTCAGAGCGCAGTGTCACAGATCTGCAGTGCCACGAGAATCGCCGCTTGCCGTATACATTGCGCCTGTCCTGCCCCTTCCGGCCCCGTGCTCTCCAAGCCCTCTCTCGCCCATGCTGAGGATTGCTGCATATCAGCCACTCTTGTTCCCCTCCATGCTCTCTAGTTCCTGCATTCCCTCCGCCCCAACTCCCGCGTCTGACGTAAGTGGTGGGCCGCCGCGAGGTACGACTCTTTCTCTGCTATTATTGCACCTGTACATACTAGCAATCTGCCGCCTCCTGAACCATTGCTGCTATCTTTGTCGCCTGAGATTGCCGACTGCTTGCTCTGAGCTTCGTCCAACTAATTTCCCTCTAGCTGCCCTTAGCTTGCCATCCGCCGGCCACCGCGTCAACCCTCCGCCAATTTGATCTCCCGCTCCACTAGCTCGCAAATCCCACCGTCGCCTATTTGTTTCTGCCAACGGCCCTGCTGTGCGAGTGGACACAGTAGCTGCCGGTCAGCACCATTATCCATTCTTCCTCCATGGCCATGGACCTTTTCAAACGCAACAACGGTGGGCTCCCCAGATCTCGCCAAGGCTCTATCGACGCCTCCATTTCCGATCCCGACTCGCGGCCGCCCTCGCAGCCGCAGGCCTTCCATCCGGACCTGCCCTCTCCGCCTGAACGTCACTTGCGAGACCAGAGCGGTGCACGCAGGAGTTCCGTCTTCACCCTCCGCTCCCGGAGCAACACTGGAAGCTCCATGACAAAACCCGCCAATCTCGACTCGCAGGACCGCGCCGCTAAGAGGTCGTCACGGGAAATGCCTGCCACTCACCACCAAAGCTCGGCCAGCATATCTGAGCCTCCGTCTCTGAAGCAAAAGTCTTCTTCTTCCTCCATGTTCGCCTCGAGGGGAAGGAAGCTGCGCCGCCAAAGCAGCAAGCTCACTTCCGCCACCGGTGTCGACGACGTTGAAGAGGTGGCCAGCGCACGTAGAGGTTCGGTCTTTGGCAAGGAACGCAAGCGGAGCACCTACGAGACGGTCGAGCAGTGTAAGTCCCCTCACGTCACACAAGCTGCGCCTGTGCTGATCACTGCTGCCCCAGACAACCTCAGGATGCGCCACATCTCCCAGCCTTTCGACTTCCAACACCTAACCCACACCAACTCCCAGCATCTCCAGCAGGCGCTCGAGAGCAGCCAGAATGAGCTTGTTGCCGAGTTTTGGGCTCACCGCGCTTCGCAGATGCCCAACAAGGAGCTGCGCGGAATCAAGGTCGAAGACCTGAGCTCCCCCAACCCCGAGGACGCTCCCAATCAACCTGGCAGCGACACTTCGTCCCTCTCTCGCTCCTCGATCATCAGTCCGAAGACTCGTGACGTCCCCATCCCGCGATCCCCTTCGCCTAAATCGGATGCACAGGCTGTTCGTCATACGCGATCTGCCGGCAGCTTCTCCCAGCCCATCCCTCCTATTTCGCCTAAGTCGCCCAGGACCAAGGACTCCCACGTGCCCATGGTTGCTCCTAGGATATCTTCCCGCTTGGCATCAGCACGGGGTGAAGATACCCCTATTGCGCAAGCGCTATCTAGCAACCGCCGCCAATCTGGTATTTGGAACCAAGCATTCCATCGCCCATCCGTCTCGAACGAATTCGTCAACGATCTCCCCTTCGTCGCACACGCAGTCACCACTCCCGACGACTCTGCCATCCCTGCCATGTCTCCATCCTGGAACGCTGAGCTGGAGCACATCGCAGAAGAGGAGGAAGGCAGCTATTTTGGTCGCATGTCGTACGACCAGAGTATGCTCTTCTCTCCTTCGCCCGAAATGTCGCCGACGCAGAAGCCCGAGGCCCAGTCGGATCTCCCTCTGCGTGCGGACAACATGGGTCCCCATGAGCACTTGAAGTCCTTTGCGAACCACCGCCCCACGAGGCCGCGTCCCCTCTCGCAGATGTCGGATACACTTGGAGCCCCCTTCTGTCCGCCTAACTCCGGGAAAAAGACCCCCGGTGCGCTTGGCGCGCTTCAGCGGTCCGCTACGATGAGGAGACGCTCGACCTTCTTCAAGAGCTTGGAGGAGACGAACACTTGGGAAGATGATATCGACTACTGCTACGACATTGGCGCTGATGCCGATTGCGACTTTGAGTGGGACCGTGTCTCCAGCGAGAACGGAGGTGGCTACACTCCCAGCGAAATTCCTTTTGCATTCCGCACGCCAACTGTCTTGGAAGAGGAGGATGAGGATGAGCGGAGCGGTGTCTGCGGCACGGAGGAGAAGCTCCAGGAAGGCTTCATTCCCAACTCGATTCTTCCGTCGCTCACGGCTCCTAGCAAGAGTTCTCTTCCTGATTTGGACTACCGCTCCGGGGTTTCCACCTCCACGAACAGCCTTCTGACCCCTGTGGACACCTATGCTGCCAACAGCCTCAAGGACCGTAGCAATGTCGCATACCCGAACCCAGATCATGATGCCTATACCCCATCTTTGCTGGTCCCACAGGACTTCAAGGATCAGGTTGCTAAGGAGGACATGTACGAGGATATGCTCAACGACTACGAGTCCGACAGGCACTACCCTCTGGTGCACGCTCGCTCCGACAACACGCTTAGCATTGCCGAATCGAGCCGCAGCGGCCCTTCGCGCTACAGCATGGGCAGCTCCTACGAGAGCAGCCTCCGCTCCGCGTCCATCTCGCTCGCCAGCCCAGCACGTCGCTCGCGCAGCTCCACCGGTTCTGTGCCCGACCTTGTTCACAGCCGCCGCGCCGCCAGACGGACTATGGAGAGCATCAATCGTCTCTCGAAGGAGATGACATTCGCAGATGATGAGGAGGACTACTATGACGGTGCGTCGACGCAGCAGCAGCAGACGTTCTTCGCCGACGACCAGGATGGTTCGGACGACGATACCGAGGATGACAAGAAATATGCGTCCCGTCCCACCACTTCCTCCTACCATGACCGCTCCGCTTCCGAAGGTGCGGCGAAGCTCTTGGCCAAGGCCGGAGTGAAGGCGCAGCACATTCGCACAGCCAGCACCGAATACACTGCTCAGCGTAGGCCCAGCAAGCCTCACACTCTCAGCTTGTTTCCTCAGCCGCCCAAGACTCCCAAGAACCTTTAGATCTTGCTGTGAGTTCTTGCCACTTGCAGATGTAGATGGTCATCTTGCGTTTGGAGCATTTGTCTTCACCCGAACTGTATAAACACTGCTTTCCGCGCCGTTTCTTTTCACTGTTTCGACTGTCTACATGGTGTGCTGTTTTTCTGAAGCCACCGCTGCAAATTTTTTCCTTTTTCGTTGCGTTTCTTCTTGCTCCTACAATTCTGAGCATTTGATGATGCTATGTATTATCTATGACCGGTTGGTCTCCACGTGGTTGTGGAGTAGGGAAGGTTGGTTCAAAGGGGGCGGTACCGGTCATATCACAAAAAGCAGGTGTGCTTTTTCTTCGGAGTTTCTTTGCGTTCAGGAGAGGAGTTTCTTTTGGTCAGGAGCTATAGGATGTTCTTGGCGTGTGGGTGGTTTTCTGCTGTTTCCTTTGCCTGAACTCCCCGCGTCCCTGGTTACCACAAAAAAAGACGGGACTGGCGTTGCTTTCCTCGAAATCGCAATTTCCTTTTTTGTTATCTTTCCTACTGTCTCCATCTCTCTCCCGAGTCTGTCTCCTTTCCCTGTCTGAAAGGCCCAGGGCTTTGCTGTTTCATACGCAAAGCTGGGCTTTGCTCGGCGGGATTGCCTGCATTCTCGTACCACATTAGAGTGGACGTGGGCTACTCGTCGTTTCATCGTTTATTGTCTATTTGAGCAAGGTGTTGGATCGATGGTATAATATCGTTTGGTGTATTGGCGCAGCGCTCAATCGGCGCGCGCATAGTAGTAGTGTCGTTGTCGCAAAGCAAGCAAAAGTAAAGAACCGGAATCAATTCGCAAGCAGCGTCCCGTCGGCTACTCGGGGACCTGCTTGTTTCCACAAACCCTATGTCTCGGCCCCCACAAACGGTGAAGGTGATTGCATTTACCGCAAATAGCAGGTAACCAACACGCACCCTTGAAAATGCTCATAAGGCATCACGCATGGAATAACCGGGCATGGACGGATTTTGCCGGAGGTTTTGCTGCAGCCTTCGCAACATGGCGGTCAGGCACATGTCGAGCTGAGCTGAGCAGCATTCCAAGAGGCTAGGTAAAATGCGTGGGCGTTCCGAGCTGCCGGTACGAAACCACATCACTATCCCCACACGGCTGCATGCTTGGTTAACGGACGTAACGGTACACACACATGCGGGCGCAATGCCATGCCCTTTCACTCTCCCTGGCATTCCCGGCGCCTAGGTACTGATTGATCAAAATTTCCTCCCGCCAGCCGGGATAGCACCCTTGCAAACGGAGCGCCGGAGGTTGTATATTGCTTTTTCTCCCATCTGGATCTTGGTCCCACCGACGATGAGGGCTGGAGATTTTTCTCTCATCTTGTTTTCTGGGGATCCACTTCATGCGCTGTTTTTTTTTCCTATTTTTTCCTTTTTTGTACCCGCCGGATTGGCGGCTGGTCGGGTGTTACCAATCGCTTTCCTTGCTTTTTTTACTTTTTTTCCCCTCGATCTTCGCGCATCCGTCGTTTCGGAGCCTTGTGATTGATGACTCTCTTCTGCCTCTCTTCACCGCTGACATGACAGAGCCAATAACTCGCCCCAGTTGTTCCCCCCAGACTGCGCGCATAACTAGCGGTACGATACATAACTGTGGTACATCCTTCTCGCCTATGTACGCACGCATGCATGCACGCATGCAATACACAATAACCGCCGCGCGCACGCACACACACAACAACCAAAGAGCAAAGAAAACTGGGAAGGAGGAGGAGGAGAAGAGAACAACACGTGCTCGACCTGCCCTTCTCGGCCATATCTTCAAATCATTTCACACAGATGCGGTGGCTTATCTCCGACAACCCACCACCCCCTCCGTCCCCTGCACCTTCTGCAGCAACCGGCCGGCCGGGGAGGGGGGCCCATTGGAAAATCCTCCGGCGCGCGGAAGAAAGGAACGCACATATATGCAAAATGCAGTGACGAAGCGAGACAGCTTTCATAGATCCCGATTTTCCCGCGCGTCGTGCCGCCGGCGCCGCCCCGCGCGCCACACGCGTGCGCCGACGCAACGCTGCCAAGTGGTATTTGACTTCTTACGCGCTGCCGCCGTGACCGGTGGGCGGCGGATGGACGGGGCGGCGGTGACGGTGACGGCGGCGGCGCCTGCCGTGCGTTCCATCCCGCCGCCGCCGCCCGCCCGCCCGCGGCGCAGGTACCGCTTGGCTGCTGTTGCTGCATGTGCAATCACGATTTGCTCGTGATCGAGGTGGGGGAAAAGCGCGGGCTCATGCATTTGCGGTGTGTGTGTGTGTGTGGATAGGTTGGGAGGGGGCATTTTGGGGGCGGAAAGTTTATATAGGTGGGTAAAGTGCTTAGGGGGGGCCTAGAACTTCTATGCCTCTATCGAGGCATTGCATGGGGGCCGGCGGCGTGGGTTGGGTGGGCGCCGATACGCGAGGTTTCGGGGGGGAGGGTAGGGCGGGCGGGCAAGGCAGGCAGGCAGGAGATTTGATTATTGACTCGTCGATTGATTCGCTGCTGGGGATGGAATTGCCGAGAGGAAGATGAAGGCCGGATATCGTCGGAGTTGGTTGCGAATGTGCGCTCTCTGAACGTTGCGCAGTTAATGCGTGCCCTGGGGCGGTTGGATGGCTGAGGCGGCACAGGTGAAGAGACAAGGGCAGCGAGAAACGGCATGTGGTTGATCGCAGCCCAATTCTTTTCTGGCTTTGACCGCCGCAGCCAGCCCGCGTTCGTTTTCGCATTTCGAATGTTGGTTGGTGGTTAGCGATTGGTGGTTGAATGGCTGATGCAGCAGCAGCGATGTTCCCTCGAAGCGTACCAGCCAAAGCTGAGAAGCTACCATTCCGTGCTCTCGAACCACCATCGAATGTTTCGGTCGCTTTCTCTGCGTGAGCCGCTGCGGCTGAGAGGCCAGTCAGTGGAGTACAGACGGTACGTGCGTGTGTTCCTACCGCTACCGACCTCTCGGCACCCAATATATTGACGAGGCCTCAAATTTGAACGTCGATGATAACGTGACTGATTGGTTGGTTCGTGGGGGCGGCCACACTACCACGGTTACGCAAGGAAGACGAGACAAGTACACATCGGCGTGGCCGAGTGAGACGGCCGAAGCATGTGGGCGACGAGAGACAAAGGCAAGGCGGTTGGAATCAGTCGATCTTTCATGCGCATATCTTGTCTTTCCTGTTCGGGATTGCTCAAAGCCTCCGGTGGTTTGGGCGGCCCGAAAGTCGTTGGGATCTCAGTGAGTTGATCGTTGAGTGGGCGGTTAAGCTTGTGCAACCGAGGACATGCACGAAATGGGCATGCTGATGGATATAGTAGTCAGCGTGGAGAATGATCTTGGTGGTTGCCCGTTATGGGTACCGTCTGAGGTTCAGTGCCATTTCACCTTACTTGACTGACCTCGATATGTCTTCGGTGAGCTGAGCTAAGTAACTGGCATGGGAATTCGGGTTGTGAGACAACAACACGCTCAAGGGCATTCAAGTAAAGGGCTCAATTGCTCTTCGAAGGATTATCCGACTTGACTATTTGTACTATTTTTTTTTGGCAAAGTCTTACAGTAATATTTTAAAACTTCAACGATGTCTGTTTTCCTAAGCTTTAATCTACTCTTAAGCCTCATCCGCCCAGATAAAAGCTAGAAATAATTGTAGATGTAAGAATGAGTCGATGAATACATTGGAGAAAGATGTGTATATTTATTCGTCAGGGGCGACTTGATAAGAATAATACTTTTAGGGGGGTTGAGAAGTGAGCTGCAATACGACGGATACTGAAATGTACTTGTCAACACTGATGATGCAGTGATTGTTGTCTTGCGGCAAATTTCTCAAATAGAGCTACGTCACACACAATCGTTACGTACGAGACTCTGAACTTCAAAATTCATTAGGTATGAAAGAGACGCTACTTGGGAGCAGCATGTGCTTCAAGTATCGGCTTGCACCAGAATACTCTTCGTATCCTTATGCAAGCAGCGCAAGCGATGGACATGCACAAAAACCTGGGTAGTCAGAGACCTGACGGGGCATGATGATCGACCGCGATTTGCAAAGTTGCCGTGCGGGCAAGCAGGTACACACCAAAGCGGTAGTGGGGAAGTTGCCAAATACGGCTAGCGCGGAATCCTCAACCACGACCTCTACCCTCGAGAGCGACGTCACGCAAGGCGAGAAACTTCTGACCGGTCCCTCAAAACTATCCACACCTTGGTCTGGCCAGCTCCGGGGACCAGGTTATGTGGAGGCCATGCCCAGGTTCTTGGACCCTTGAACCGGGCAGCGGTAGTGGAGAAAAAATTTTCGGCCGTTACTCCAACCACCAATTTCCAGTCGTCTCCGCAGGGTCCGCATTAAGTCTCGCGCTGTTAGATCAGCAAGAACGCATTAAGGAATATGGATGTGACATTGGAATGTGACTAAACTCAAAGGTTAATGCTTCATCCAGAATTCATTGTCTCCTGACGACTTAGCTCAGATGCAGCGTCTTCTGCACTCTGCACAGGAACTCCTCATTATTCCATACTTCGTAGAAGCGCTTGGCTGTGTAATGAAGTTGATGAGGGTCTCGCTTCCGGCAAAATTGATGCTGTGAAGTTGCGCCGAGTTGCCCAATGGGAGTGAAGTCCGGCCGCCGGAAGGACCCACGCCCACGCCTTGGAATGGAAAATTTGCATACGAGCACCCAAGGGACATCGTCATCGCCTGTCGGTCCAAGGGAACGAGTGTTTATAGCGTCTAACGCCAAGGAGAGCCAAAACCTCGAAATATAACCCTTTTGGGCCATTTCACTCCCCCATCAAGCACCACAGGAGCTTCCAATTGCCTCCAGCTTCATCGGTGGTGTAGTGTAATGGTATCACAATACGTTGTGGTTGAAAACACAGCTCCTAGACCATCTAGGACTTGCGGATGATACCGTATTAATCTGGGTTCGATTCCCAGCACCGCCAAGCGTCGCGCTTGAGCCTCTCAGAGGTTCCAAACATCTCTTTTTGCTCTCCTTTTTTGCTCTTGTTACTGCTGGGAAGAGGTTTGGGAGGTGGAGCCTCAAAGACTGGCTTCTGCGGATGTAATGCTCGTCAGAACGGCTCAAACACCCACAGTGTAAGCCTCGATGATAAGTGAAGATTCCTAAGCTCTTTTTGGTCTTCCTCACCGCCCCATACATGCTCTTGCTGTGGTAATGCTTTTGTGATAGCGTCTTCAGCTTGACAGATCCGTCCAGGCACTATTCCTGGGAAGAAGCTCTTAGCCAGCACAGTTCAATCCAGGGCCAGGGGACGGGAAACACCAGCTGGCCTTGACGTGCTTTTCCTGAATCGTTTTCGGATCGCGGCCCTCTCATCCTATCTTCTTACTCTGCCATGCATACGACGCTCGGCCGCCGGCGCTACGGCATGGCTTCCCGAGGATGCAGACCGGGAAATCGATCCGTAGGGACAATCGGAACAGCTTTCATGCGAAGGAATCGGCAGGTCCCTCTAGCCTTCGGTACGACCGAATAAGGGCCCCTCCGATGGTTCCGCGAGACCATCATGTATATGCATCCATCGTAACACGGCACCATGCACAGCTCTTTTCTGATTCCTCAATTCTCAAACGCCATGTGCCTCAATCGTTCTAGTTATGCCACCTGGCTTGTGTGTATCGGATATGGACTAATTCGACACGGCGGTGAATCTGAGACCATGGGGCGGTTTGAAAGCGGGCACGAGGGATACACGGATGTGCGACTGGCGCGAATGAACGTTGTTGCAGACGAAGCTGCTTCTCGGTACGGAAATGGAACGATGCAGGGGTCGGAGTTGGGACCTGGTCTTCGATAGTGTAGATGTGTTGTTGATGATGGACGGGCGCAAGGGGGAAGTCAAGCCAGGGCGAACGGAGCCGCTCCGACTATCGGTCCAGCTATCTATCTGACATCACGTCATCAGCACGTCCACGATATCAACGAATCATTCTCAAGATACGTTCTCCTATTTCTCTCGATACGAAAAATAAGCTTAGAGATGATTATTCTCGAGTCCTTTTCTTCAGTACCAAACTGCTGTGGGAATTGGCGGCACTGCATCAGGGCCAATCTACAACCAGGTTGAATGTACTTCCTTCCATACGCACCTCACAATGTATGAGCGTTTCTAGTACTACCATAAAGTCAAGTGCGCATCAGCCATGCGCCATCGGCACACCATGCTGGCCCCCGAGACTCTGCAGCCGAGGCCGCGAGTGCCTGCATTTGCAGGCATCGACGCAATCCCTGCCCGATCTTACTTGCATTGCTTATCTGGTACCTGATGGTCAAACGTAGGGACGATAATAAGATTAGACTTATAGCCACGGATCGTAGGCTGACGGATTGCTGCAAGGTCCCGAAAGAAGCCGCTAAGGCTGGGATGAGGCTTCGAGCGGCGGCCAAGTATTTATCACCATTTCACCCGAATGGTTGCACAGAACATGAAAGCGGCAACGCACGAATGCGCTGGCACCTACGATTAGGCCTGATATACTTCTTGTTTCACGTGTCTGGAATGCTTTTCTTTGCTTGCTTGTTCCGCCTCCCGACCTTTTCTGACCGACATGCGCCTACGCAGTTTTGGAGGCATTCTTGTTGAGCCTAGATGCTCAACACGTCAGTGTCTCATCATCCTCGTTGCATATGTTGTGTATGGTTACTGTTGAATTGACGTCCGTACCGTTGAAAGCAGGGGCAGCAGCATGTGGGCTCGCATGCTTCGGGAGCTGGAAATCAGCTCGTCTAGACTTCGAGCTGCACCACCCAGTGTTTTAGGTATATACCACCTACAGTAGCAGAATGATCTCCCTATATTTGTGCGATATTGAATTTTAAGTAAAAGAAAAAGTAAGAGAAATAAAAAAAAATAAAGATACCTCGTCATTCGCGTACAACCATTGTAATTCCTTCACTTGAAAACCGGCATCATGTTCCAACCATTTACACCAAATACCACTACTTCATGTTTGACTGTTGAGTGTCTGGGCCTTGGCATAGTATTTACAAGTATTCATACAGCGTACGAAACTACATTCTATCTTTATTCTCTCAGCGCACCATCAACTTTAAACAGCGCGGCGTTTATCAGATCTTTTCCTGGCTCCCCGTTGCAGGGTCGGCATTCGCATGTTGACTTGGAGATTTTCTTTAAGTATTTTTCATATCCTTTAGATACCCTCTATGTGTTGATGATCTGCTGGGTTTGAGGTCTACTGCATTTTGTTTCACGTTGTCACAAATTTTGGCAGTCGGTCACCAAAATAGCAAGACCTTTTAGGATCAGCGCCATAATATTGTAGCTCCAAGAACATCGTGTCTGCTACAAAATCGTCAGATTATGCTCATGTGACATATCATCTGCTGGTCGGCAGGTGCGGGGTTATTTGTGGGGGCCGCACTTGAATATTGCTCTTCACACAAGACAACAATATACGATCGCAGTAACCGTTGTCTAAGTATCGATTAACAGAATCCCCAAAACTAATTAACAAGCATCCTTGCATTCAAGACAAGGGAGCTATGTCAAAATTAATACCCATCTCCGGCCCGACGGAAGAAGAAGCGGCAGCCTTGCAAAAGTATCGTGATGCCTTCATCAAGAAAGTGGCGAAGCTCAGAGAATCAGAGAAGTACCAGAAGATGGATCTCTATGCACTCCCGAGAGAATGGGAAGTGGGCAAAAAGCTTCTGCTGCCGTTCCAGGCCGGAGCTCCAAATGCCAGTAGCGATCTATGTGCGAATCTTCACCTATGTGACTTCTACCCAAGAGCGCTCTCACAAAACTTGATAACTGGGTAAGCATCATAATCCAATAGCAGCAGCTGCTAGTACGGTTATCATGGAAAGAAGCTGACTGCTTTCTCTGTCTGCAGCGTTGTTGGTCTCATCACTGATCACCCCGGGTACCTGGCCTGGGGGGAAGAGACAAATTATTCCCTCGAGCAGGTGCACTGGGACCGGTTAGGTCCACTCCAGGCAAGGTGCCTGTCAGCACAGCTGAGGGAATGCAAAGCGAGCCGTTGCCAGGCCGCCAGGAAGCTGTTGGATCCACACATTCCGGACTGCGATGACTGGGCTGAATTTCGAGAGTGGGTGCTCGCAGCAGCTTCCTGCCAGCTTGCTGCATGGGCTGCAGGCGACATCTGGCTGCACTACTTCGATGCAGACGCATTCGCAAGGCACTTCTTCTCAGTGATGATCACCTTCCAGCAAGACCTCAACGATCGATGGTTCTGGCAGTACAAGCTGTCCAGGTCCACAAAGAAGGCGGATAGCCCATATTTACTCTTTCAATTCAAGCAGATAATATTCTTCTGGGCAAGCCAGATTCAGCCACGGATCGTGCAGGATCTTGGCCATCGAATGCTCAGAGGCAGTGAAACTGCATTGAAGCTCCAGACTACAGCTTTGAAACAAAGCTTGTTTTCGCATGTCATTGTGGACGCAGAAGAAAGAGCGACGAGACTGCATCTCTGTCCAAAACGACTTTGGAACGTGGTTCAGAGCGTGGAGTGGCTGGATAGTGTGTTGCCGGCTCTCGTTGATTTGTTGGAAAAGGCTCCACGCCCGGATGCTTTTGCACACTTTGGCCATGAGAATTGTTCAGCGCAGTTCTGTGAGCTGTCTCAGGAAAACAGCGCACTCAAGAAACAGCTGCACAAATGCGACAGTGGCCAATGCGGACGTACTACAACGCTGGATCTTACGAGGCTATCATATGCCGTGCGGAACGGGGAGACTACCGCCTGGCCGATTGAAGCATTGCAGAACCCCAAACCGGAAAATTTCCCCAAAGACTATATGGCCATCTCTCATGTCTGGAAAGATGGCACTGGTGTGGGTACCAGTGGATCGGGCTCTGTGAACGAATGTCTGATTTCTTACTTTATGGATGTGGCCAAGAGATTGGAATGCGACGGCATTTGGTGGGACGCAATATCTATTCCTATGGAGAAGGAAGTGAGAAGAATTGCCCTGAACCAGATGCAGTCGTACTACAAGAACGCAAAGCACACCGTGGTCCACGATGAGTACTTGCTGCAAGTTGATTGGGCTGAAGATGGCAGCCCCGCCGTTGCTCTTATCCTCTCACCATGGTTTACGAGAGGATGGACGGCACTGGAACTCTCGGTCTCCCGATCCGTGAAAGTGATCTACCGGGATCCCACCAATGCGAACAAGCAAGTTGTGAAAGACTTGGACCATGACATCCTCCCCCGAGGTGTCTGCAGCGTGGGCCATAGGTTTGCAGCGGACATCATCCAGAACCTCAGGGGAAAGCCGCCAACACTGGCGGGGTTATTCAAAATCTTGAGCACACGGTCAACGTCGTGGTTGCGGGACCGTGCCACCATCGCCGCTCTCCTCGCCCGGACCAAAGATTTTGATTACAGTGATGCTCAGGCCGAGACGATGCGTAAGATGGTACTCTCATACCGGCAGGCGCCGCGGGAACTTCTTCTTCACGGAAAAGTCACTTTGAGTCTTGGAGGTGGTTGCTCCTGGCTACCTTCCAGTATTGTGACAAGCGAGCAACCTTTTGACGAAGACGGAAGTCGGAAAGACAAGAACTTGATTGAGGTGGACCACGAGGGTGCGGCCTGTGTGAGGTGGCCGTATCACACCATTCCAGACAGTCGGGTGCCCCATGTGAAGCCTTACAGTATGCATGCTTCCGTCGAACTGCGCATTCAACGAGCCTTACAGTCACCGGAGAACTGCTTTCTGCTGTACGCCCCTGGGCAATCATCTTACAATCCGCTGTACCTTCTGGTTCTGGCTGCAGGTCTGGGAACAATGGAGGATGGTAGTATGTGCATCGATTCTCATTACGTTGGCTGCGTAAAAGTCAATTCTGCAGAAGCAGAACTGCAACAGCATGGCCTCCTGCCGTTTAGAGTGGGGTGTGCACCTAAGAAACCGCAGCAAAACGCCGAAGCAGTCTTGCAAGCTTATAAAGAACGTGGTGGTCTCTTGCATCAGAATGAATAATGTCAACTCTCACAGAGGGCTTTTACTGTGATATAATCTCTTTGCCGTTTAAGGATAGGTGTACGATGGTCAAGAGAATTGAAGCTTTGGAGTATTTTTGCAAGCATTTGAGATACGCGAATTCTCAGGGCAAAATATTGTTTCAAGGCTACTCCGTTGCTAAGTACTCCGGCTCCAGCGGAGTAGCTGTGGCGTCTACAGAAGTCTGTCCTCGGCTCAACACTGGCATCTCGTTGTGATTTGTGGTAACGTGATGTGTGTCGGGCATGATTAATACTTGAACGAGTTGACCTCTCTTACTACAGTAAATATGGACATGCATGAGATCCACATTCTGTCAGGATCGACCATTAAAAATAGCAGCTGCGAGGAACACGGTGTAGATCGCTAGGGGTTGCTAGACATATGGAGATATAGAATGGGTAATCGAAGCGCTGGGATCGACGTGTGAACGTATGGCAAGTACGAGCGCTCCGAGGAAAAAAAAAGAAACGGAAATGAAAGCTCGGACGTGACCCTATAACAGGCACTGGGCCGTGTTGTAAAGTTAAGCGAACCGACCTCATGATATAAGTACCGCTACCATCTGCCGTCCGAGCTTTGCTTTTGCCATTCTCTCGCCAATGAGTGATGTGCTTCACCGTTGACTTCTTGCGCCACGAGTCGGCGATAACATTCGGCAGCGTCATTTATCACCTGAGGTTCGTTCGTTGATTTATCACTCGTCTCCGGTCTTCCGCAGATGTAGCGTCGGACGACCATTTGCCCGAATGACGCGTTCCTCATGCGAACCGGAATTCGTGATCAATGACATGTTACCAAGGTCTGTAGAGAGACTAACGGGAATAAATAGCCTGCTCGGCTCCGAAAACCTGTATACCATGTCGCCACTTACCAAGAGAGGCAGGACCTATGCGTTCAACTTTCTTAACGCACCATTCTTTGTTTGCATTGAAGAGCAATGAACACAACGAACGCGTGGGATACGGCTGGTACTGACTTAACAGCGAACTCCTTTTTGGAAAGAACGCTTCCAGAAAAGAGAGAGAATGAATGGCTGGATCTTGTGATCATGCCCAACGCGGATCGATCAGAAGATTTACTTGACCCCCACTCCGATGTGGAATCCACAATCGCAGGCAACCACACGAGCGGTTCCAGTAATCTTAGATCCTGGGGAAGAACCTTCGATGAATCTTCTCGATCCTTGGCCATACGACCGTGGCAAGGGTTAAGGCTTGGAAAATGCCGGAATTGGTACTTCCTGGCGTCGGTCCCGCGCCTCAAAAATTGTGGGTCCGTCAACGGCCGTCAACGGTCACGGAATGTCGTCAGCGGGATCCTTCCGCATGACTTTACGGGGCCGACGTGACCCTGAACCGGCACAAGCCGATAGCCCCGAAAGGATCGACAGAGGTGGCGCAACTGTCGTTCCACAAGTGATGCCCCGAGCCCAATCTGACACCCAACATGAAGGACCCTGCCAGAAATAGGAAAAGGACTTAAAATCGGACTGCTTCCTATCGTCTCTTGCTCAGAAAACTTGGCCGACAACAAACATTGCTGTCGATGCCGCTACAAATTTCTGGTCTGGTCAAACGCAGCATACATTCAAGGTTTCATTCAACTATGCCCAGGCAAATCGGGGGCGAAGAAACTGATTTGAACAGCAGCAGTAATGTTTCACTTCCAGATATGCCAAACTTCAACATACATGCCTGTGATGTTGTAATCGCCGGAGCTGGGCCAGCAGGCCTTATGCTCGCGTCAGTATTCACCGTTCCAATATCAAGACATCCACAATTAACATCCGCATAGGGACAACCTTGCTCGCTTCGGAATAAAGGTCGACATAGTTGACAACAGGAAGAATCAAACCTTGGTTGGTAGAGCAGATGGTATTCAACCCAAGACGATCGAAACTTTACGTCAGATGCGATTGGTTGATGGTCTCCTGCGCAAGGGCGTGAAGGTCTTTGACATATGCTTCTGGGTATTTTCAACCTTTCCCTGTACAGAATACGTCACCCATCTTCTTTTCCAACCGAAAATATCGGACTCCTCGTCTGCATCGAAAGTAAAAGAAACGCTGATTGTCAGTGAAGAAATCCTCCTCCAAAGAGAAGATGCACAGAAACCAACGTGCGATACATTACCCACCGGAGACCGTCGACCTCTTGGATCCCTATCTTCTTCTCATCCATCAGGGTGTCATCGAAGATGTCTTTGTCCAAGACTTGAAAGAACGCAATATTGAAGTACGAAGGGATACCACACTCATGGATTTTACCTATACCGGGAAAACTTGTCCAATCGAAGTCACGCATTTGGCAGAAAATCAGTACCGCTGCACCACGAATACCAAGTACCTTGTCGGATGCGATGGATCGCGTTCGGCGATACGAAAAACCATTGGAGCTCAATTCAAAGGAGCTTCATCCGATTCTGTCTGGGGCATACTGGACGGCCAAATCGAAACAGACTTTCCAGACATCTGGTCCAAAGGCCTGGTCTATTCCGAAGAAATCGGATCAATCATGCTCATGCCGCGCGAGAGAAACATGACTCGGGTGTACGTGGAGCTAAAGCCGGAACTGAGAGGGGGCACATCCAGAGACGAGCTTTCCCAACAGCTTGTCATGCAAAGAGCTAAAGAAATCATGTATCCATTTCGTCTCAAGTGGAAGACCGTCGGTAAAATCACCGCTCTTATAATCGTCACATATAGCTCACCAGACTGACCGTGCACAGAATGGTTTGGGAGGTACGTAGTCGGTCAGAGGGTCTCCACCAAATTTGCAGATCATAGGAGGCGGGTGTTTATCTGTGGAGACGTAAGTGCCCCCGCATGTTTGGAAAAATCGCGCTCACTAGCCGCACAGGCCGCCCACACGCACTCGCCCAAGGCCGCGCAGGGGATGTGAGTAATAGGCACCCTATATTTTCCGAACATTTTTAGGACACTGACCTCCTTTAAGGAACACATCGATGCACGATGCATGGAACCTTGCATGGAAGCTTAACTTTGCCGTACGCAAGTTGGCAAAACCCGAACTCCTCGCAACCTACGAAGTCGAGCGGCGTAGGGTCGCCGAAGACCTGATTAATTTCGACTACGAGCACGCCAAAACCTTTGCAGCAGGCGATTGGGATGCCTTGGCTAAGAATTTCGCCTCCTATACCCGCTTCATTTCAGGAATGGGTGCGGAATACGAACCGAACGCGCTCAACCGTCTGTCTGACTCGATGGGGTCTGGTGACCTGAAGCCCGGATGCCTACCCACCCCAGCAAAAGCTACGCGTTACGCCGACGCCAACCCGGTGGACGTCCAACTGGATATCCCGATGCTTGGCCAGTTCCGCATCTATTTCTTCTGCAACAGCGCACGAACCAGTCGGCCCTTTATCGACGTCGTCTGTAGGCAGGCTAACTCGCAGCAGTCCTTCACCGGCCGCATGAGCGCCGCTACTGATGCCAGTTACACAATACAGCCGCCGATAGCTGCTCCGCATGACGAGTTCATCTGCCCGGGCCGCTACACCACTACGTCATGTCTTTTCACCTGGGCTCTCATTACTCCCACACCAAGGGCTGCGTTCGAGTTGGCAGATCTACCACAGGTGCTCCGCGAATCCCCTTGGACAGTCTACTTAGATGACATTCCATGGGAAGACACACGGGGCAAAGGCTGTATAGAAAAGTGGCTTGGCGGTCTTCAAGGAGATGAGACGGCTCTGGCTATCATACGTCCGGACGGATACGTTGGTACATTGCGAATTTGGCAGGATGGGAGTAGGAGCAGTGGAAAAGAAGCTGTGGAGTGGATGGATGAATATTTCGAGGGTTTCCTGTCTGATATTGTGTAGATTATTTTGAAAAGCTAGGCGTTAGTAGTACGGAAAAAAGATTAATAGATAATGGTGGGCAACTTCGCGATAACATCACTTTGGCGCGTCGGGAAACCACACGCACTGCCTACTCAATAATTGATTTGCTAAAGAACAGTAACGTACAAACCATCTGCTGAGTTCGTCAACTCATTATCAATATTCCTGAAGGCCGTGATTTAACCGTGTACATACAATAGGACAAAATCATAAAGCTTAAAGCTTCCGCAGCACTCCACACTTCTCAAGAAAGCAGCAGGAAACTCGCCATCCAGACGGCGATGCAAGACATTGCATACCATACCCCACTATCTCCATTCCTTCTCGAAGCTCTTGGTGGAGGCTGCCCCACTCCCGCCCGATCCTGTGGATCCACCAGCGTTCTTTAATTCGGTTGCTGTTGCACCAGCTAAACCGCCAGAGAAAGAAGATGCATCGTCTTCTGTCGCACTCACTTTCTTCTCCACTACTCACACGTTAGAATGTTCCGAAGCAGCAGCAGGCTTGTCGGATATCTCAGGCCCAGCACTACCCGTATAGGCGACGATAGCCCCGTTAGCATTCATGCTGAGACCACCTCCAACATCCACCGCCACCGTTGCAGGCGCCTTGCCTCCAAATGTGAAGGAAGCCGTGCCGTCGACGCGCACGCCGCCGCCCTGGGAGGAATCAAGCATGACGGTGACCGGCCTCTTCCAAGCTTCAGGACCAGAGTATTTTCCTTGCAATCCTCCTCAGCATATGCAGACGGGCTTACTGTGGGAAATGGTAACGCCGTGGCAACAGGCACAGCATCTCGCGTCCTCTAGCTCTCAACACCGGAGCCATGCAAGCCCTCGATAATAGAACCAAAAGGCCTACCGCCGCTACTGTTACCCGGTGACGATGATGAGCCTCCTCCCACCGCCCCCGCCGCTGCTGCGGAGAGCGGCACTGATACGGTGGTAGGCTGAATGCCACTGCCGCTGCTAAATGGGCCTTCAACTACAATGCCGTTCGGGCCGAGCGTGTATATGGTATCTGATACTGTGGCAGAAGGACCAGTGACGGACAATATGTGGTCTTTGATATCTTAGGATGATGCCGTTGTGGGGGGCGGCACCTTGCTGTCATTGGCTGTATTGTCATCAACAACTTCCTGCATTCTTCTTTGGTCAGCGGCAGGGTTCACGATTGGTACTGGAGTAGCTGAGATAGTAGAGCCGCTGAAAATTGCTGGGGCAATTGGAGTTTCTGTATGATCCTGGATAACTGACTGACCTTGGGATTTGTGTTAAGATTTCCTTGAGATATACCATCGTTGTTGGAAGATACACTGGTTTCCTGTCCAGGACTTGCTGGAATGTTTGGCTCTGTTAGGTTCAGCGCGGCAACCAGATCGAGCATTTATCGTATCGCACAACCTCCATAGAACTCAGGTCCCAAATACGAGTTCGGGCGCCTTATTGAGTGCTAATGCGTCAATGTTTGCGGTACTCGTGTGAAGTGAAGAACTTCAGCTGATCATGAGCCGCGCGGGTTGCCACTTTAAAGTTCCGATGTTTGCACTACAATAAATTGACTCAACAAACCCGGCTTAGTCTTGAGAGTATTCGGAGCGGTTCTGTTTGACAGTAAGACGCTTGAAGCTCCCTATATTATGCCCGATGCCACTGGCGGTTTTGTAAGGCCGTTTGAGGTGCGTAGGTGGGAAAGTAGGTTGCTAATATGCCACGCCGGCATCATTATGAAAGAAATGGTTGATACAATAGTTTTATTCATCTTTCCCTGGACTGGTAGCATCAGAAACTTGAATGGAGCTCCGTTTAAATGTAAGGAGTGACCAACTTCAGTTTAGAGTGCTTTCATAGACGGCGGGCTTGGAAAGGCGAGGCTATTGGTAGAAGTCCTTAAGTGGAATCGAATAGAAAAGAATATCTGTTAAATTACTTGGATTGGCAGAAAACTTCGGGGGGGTTACCCCGGGCAGCGATGAACATTGAGAGAAAACCACGATAAGTGTTCTCAAAACAATGAATAACGTCGTTAACGATGTCATGAAAAATGATGCGACCAGAAAACTGCTTGGAAACACCCTAAGCCAGCACAGAGTGATAACTTGCTGTACTATACTTAGCGCTATAGTTAGCACCAGAGAGAACTGAGGCCTTTCGTGCTGTTGCGCTAAGAAATAATACTCTATTTCCGCAAGTAGCTGAAGCCAGCGTCCAGACTTTTGTAGAAGAATTCACCAACACATTCGTTCAAATATTTACTGGCTGCCCACGTAAAGAAGAAGGCTTTCGCGGTAAGCTGGAAGGCCTTTTCCTTTCAAATTCACAATGCTACTCATTCCAAGGCGGGAAGGTCAACATCCACCTTGCAGTATTCGTCAAAACATCAGACCCTACCCCCAATATTTCGCCTGCTGCCCGGGCCATCCCAGGTCTTTTGTATGGCAAAACAGATGCTCAAAGAGCAAAAGAATGCGTCGGCCGGGAATCGAACCCGGGGCTGATCGAAACTGAATGTTGAGCTCCCGGGAGCACTCGTGGGATGAGATACTCCTGTGAGGACTGCAACTATTTTGGCAACGATCAATTTTACCACTAAACCACCAACGCTGTTGTTGTAGAGAACTAAAGTAATGTTGTATATCTAGTATAGCCTCAGGGGAATGTCCGAAAACAGCGAAGGTGCGAGATGCCTCTTTTCGAAGATCTCTGTTAAAATCACATATAAAAGCTGTTCTTTCTGTTAGAACACTCTTAAAGCATTAAATCTGAATGTGTCAAAGTTTTAAAGTGATCTATAATTCCGTTGTTAAGATATATGCGATTTACTTCGGTAGTGCCGAGGCATTCCATAAGTTCGTCAAGAAGCACTTGTTATAAAAGCAAAATGCTGATCTTATGGAAACTTAAGCAGAAATTCGCTATGTATGCTCTGGTAGGACAGGAAAATTATTGTATCTTGTTCGTTAGCTGAAGAAACCGTTCATTTATCATATACAGACACGAACTTTTCCGAGTTCAAGTAGAACGCAGTAAGAGAGCTGCATATCCTCTTCTTAAATCGCACGAACGGTAATAGCCAGTTTCCTTGTCAGTATATACACTAATACGAGCAACTTTATAATCTTTTCCTTCGAAAACCCTCCCCGCGGTCCTGATAAAACAAACTAGCTGTCCGCCTAGCAATGCATAACTTCTTCCGCGTCTCCAGCACAAGATTCTATACTATTAGAAATCAGCTGTAGAAAAAATCATGCCGCATATTTACGAAGACCATGCTTTTACTTGAAAGTGATGCCAAAGACACCGCCGGCACTCAAGCGACAAGTTGGCTTCCCGTCACGAGTCTATGGTGGAAAGTCTCAAAACTCTCCGAGGGGATCATGCTGCTATAGCAGCCCGTAAAGGAGTTGACAAAGGTCTCCCGTATCTTAGCTGGCTGTTGCCATGAAGTTTGAGAACTTGAAGTTTCCCAAGTTCATCCCGCAATGATAGGCGCGTTGCTACTTTGTTGAGAGCAGTTTCATTTTATTCGTAACACGCATCTTGATCTCAAGGAGCTCAAGAGTGAGAATTGCGCCATTGGAAAAAAGACGGCGAAATCTTTGCGCGGAACATTGCTCGCTTAAGTAGTGCTCCCACTAAGCCGAGCCCAACGGCGATGAGGACAACAAAAATACATTTCTCGCTTCTCACGTCATAAGTACATACATGCATGATGCGACTATCTTTACTATCTTCATAGAAGTGGAAAGGAATTGGCTGTTGACTTGGCAAAACGAAGCTAATGGTTTTCAGCGTGCAAAAAAGAAAACACAAAACGTACAACAGCCGGGATTCCCCAATGGTCACCCACTTGAGTACTAATCGGCCGGTTCGCAGCTTGAGTACGGCTGAGCGGACGGGAAGCCCTATATTCTGCGACCTATGGTCGTACGTGGAAGAAGAGATGAAGTTTTGCACTTATAAAGTGTACATCAAATATCAAAATCACTATCGCAGGTAACGGATGGTTTTTTTTATTCAATAACGGCATCTCAGCCCCTTACTCCCTCCATCTCAGTTGAACAGCATACTCCCACAGCTCCTTCCACCTCAGTTGAACAGTATACTCCCACATATCCCTGCATCCAAGCTGAAGAGCATGCTTCCACAACGCCATCCACCCAAGTTGACCAGCATCCTCCCACAACTCCCTCCACCCAAGTTGAGCAGCGTCTTTCCGCAACTCTCTCCACCCATCCTTATAGAACCCTGACATGAAACGACACCCAAGCGCCGCCTTCTGCGACTGCATCGATTCAAGCGCCTCATACGCAGATCTCGCCGTCCCATCCGCGCCCCAAAAAATCGCATCATCATCCCACTCCGCTCCAAACGTCTCACCGACCTTCGCCTCCCCTAACACCCTGTCCAACGCCTCCCTCACCCCGCTCACTCCCATCCCATCACCATGTACAAGCACCGACTCCAAATTCCTATAGAATTCCTCTGCACCTTCATACGCGACCACCCTCTCCACCACATCCCTCACCACCCTCTCCACCACTTCCCCCACCTCGGCTCCTTCTCCCACCTCCCCCATCCCTACTCCGTACGTACCAAGCATATCCCCCATGACCGCCGCCGTCACCAAGCCCGGACCGCCGTTCTCCCCCCCTCGCCTCGTCACCTCGACAACCACAACGTACGACACCCACGGCCACTCGTCCTCCACATCCAGCCGCAGCGCACCCGCCGCCGCCGCGGCGGCGCTCGGCGTGACGTCCCTCAATACATCAACCTCTTCCTCCCCTATGCAGCTCCACACCCAGTACCGCGCCGAGCGCAGGCCCGTGGCGCTGAGGGCGTCGAGCATGGTGCGGACGTAGTGCTCCGAGGCCGTGGCGTTGTGGACGTTGCGCGGGCCGCTGAGGCGGACGTGGCAGACGCGTTGGCCGCCGAGGGCGTGCTCCGTGGCGCGTTTGAGGCCGGTGAGGACGGGTCGCAGGGCGGCTGTGTCGTCGGTGGGGGATTGGTCTGACGGAAGGGGGCAGAGGTAGGGGGTTAGGAGGCGGAGGGGTCGGAGGGACTGAGTGAGGGCGCAGAGGCGGGATGGTTGGTTGATGTTGGTGGATGCGTGGTCGTATACGGGAGAGGAATGCGGCATGTGAGCGGCGTGGTAGGCGCGCTGCATAAAGGCCTTGTAGGCGGGGCTGCCGGCTATCTTGGCGACGTGGGTGGTTGTGCCGTTGGGATAGTAGATGGAGGCGGTGCTAAGAGGTTGTTAGCGTTATCGTGTGTAAATTCGTAGAACTGGAAGAATAAACACTTACCCATATTCAGCCGTCAGATGAAAACCTACTCCGGGTATATTGGAGTAAGGCACAGTTCCCCGGTATCGCAACGAGCAAGGGCCTGGACATGTCACTATTGACACAGCAGACAACGCAGGTATGCAGCAAAGGCTCAGCAGAACTAGAAGAACCAGCCCCAGTGGGGTTTTTGAACAATTGAGGTTTCGACGTCTCTTCATCTTGGTTGTTTGATGGTCACTTCAAAAGTTGAAAAATAACGAAATATAAAGAAAGATCGTTGACTCATTTCTTTCAGGACACGGTTGCTGTGGCGCTGAAGGATCCGAGGCGAGGCAACAACATGGTGTTTGCGAGAAAACCAAGCTGGGCTAGCCCGCAGCCATACGAGGCACATCACGTGAGAACCCACAATGGATCAGGAATATTCAGTTCTCTGATCCAACAGACTGCTCCAACACTCATCTTCTACAATACATTTATCACACTCCTCAGCCAGACTTTTCGACCTTCGCGATCAACTCAAAGTATCAATTGGAGCTCACAGATCCTTTAGACCCTGCACAATCTTCCTCCATCCGTCTTATCTACCGTTCACCCCTTCTCTTGTCTCTTCAAACAACGTCAATCACCGATAAGAGCGGATACTACGAAGAATCCTACAGCTGCGGATGCCAATCAAGCTAGCTGATACCATTCTGCAGTGCTGAAGTTTCTGTGGGGCCTGGATTTTGCCACCGCGATCGACCCACCAGCTTGCCGAGAGTCGCCCAGCTCGCAGCTCCCGCTTCCCGTTTTGCCAGTTTGTGAGGTCGAGAATCTCCTCATTCAATTTTCTTTTCAAAGTGAAACCCTTACTCTGACCAATTAAATTCAATATTGGTCCGATGTAGGTCTCAGAATCCTGGCTGATGAACCGCTCTGTTCGCGCTATCGAAGACAACGATGCTGTTCGTAGGCATTTTGTTTCTCGGGTCCCCAGGAGTGGAGCTCCGGCCCCTCATTTCCCCTCTTCTCAACTGCGCATTTTGACGAGCAATGGAGACGGGATCTCCGCAGAAATGTAAAGTACTCAACCGTAAACGATCGTTGCTGTCCTTCATGAACGGTGAAATGTGGTCAAATCCGAATCTTACGCCCCAAAGGCTTGATGATATGGAGTGCCGGGATATGCCCAGCCGCGGCGTGGCGTTGTGATTCGTATGCAATGACGACAGACCTGGCAGATCATCACCGGGGTATATTCCAGAGCATGTACTTTTTCAAAGCCTAGCCAACGATTGCACGGCACAACAAAGCAATAAATCATGCAATATCACCCGTATTTGAAGGATTTCCATCTCCGCTCTACATATTTTTGCTTGATACACATTCACACCATTTCCTTCCCCTGTTCTTTAGCAGAAAGTTTAATCGTCCGTTGAGTTAATCGGACTTCGGCGTTTAGGACCCCGCCCTGATCCACATACATGGGTTGTTGCTCGAGCGAGGTAAGCCGCCAAGATCTCACTTGCATACACGCTCAGCCTTGGAATACCGGAAGGACGCGCCAGCCACGTTTGAGGTGAAAGCATCTTTCAGGAACCGATTCGGCGAGGCCCATCTATTCGTTATCATCTTTCTTCCTGCGTTCTCCGCGAATATGGTGGAGTTGGTATGGTTTTGGGGCCGCTTTCTTCAAGTGTTTAGCTTCTAGACCCGACAGGGGTCATGTCGAGCCGTCTCGGCTCGCAGCAAATCAAAAGACAAACCGAACTCCCGGGGCATCCTCTATTACCAAGGCTGGTAAAGATGGCTGGGAACATGATGTCGCGTCACGCCAGGCATGGTACATTCACCAATGCTTTCCCCAGACCATGCGGCTTACATGCATGCCACGCCGTTTCCAGCAGTGCCAGCGAGAGGCTGCCCTGCAAACTTCCCGTGCCGTGGCCGCCCAACCGCAATCCGCCATTGAAGCAGCCGCCCTTCCGTCCGCCCAGCTGCGGGAAGGGCACTTGGCGGGCGGCCAATCCGGAATCCCACGACAGTTGGCAGTGTGCTCAACGGCAGAGCCCCAGCCTCTGCATGCAAACCAGCCTCTCGTTTCAGTCCTGAGTACAAATAAAAGGACTGGACGGAACTCGTGCATTTTTGCTGCAAGGTCTCATCTGCTCGTCAGAACCGTCTGCGTTTCTGAGCCTCATCATGTTTTCCTCAATGTTTCCATGCATCCTCTTACTTTTAATAAATTCCCTCTCTGTCTACGCCGAAACTCTCCACTACGGCACCACGCCTAATGGCTTCCACGCACCGGCAAGAGGATGGAACTCGTTTGCGCTCCAATCGCTCTCCTCCGGCCACAAATTCACACTCAACCAAGAAAATGTGATCAAACAGTGCGATGCAATGCGGGAAGAGCTAGGCTCCTACGGGTACGAGTATTGCTCACTCGACTCGGGTTGGTCCCTTGCCACCTCTGGAGACGAGTTCGGGCGTATAACCTACGATCCGTCTCTGTTCGACCTGCCCGAACTGGCCGACCATCTGCACGACAAAGGCGCGAAGTTGGGTGTATACATCCTCCCGGGTTTCTTCAGCGCCGATGCCGACAAGAAGATTGAAGGCACCGACATCTCCCTCTCGTCAATCCAAACCGACGAGCAGAACCCGTGCCGGGCCATGTCTCGCTGCAACATCAACTACAACAAGACGGGCGCTCAGGAGTGGTGCGACTCCAACGTAAAACAGTTTGCTGAATGGTGAATCTCCTCACTTTTCTTGATTCAGAAGCAGAATTGTGCTAACCTCCGACAGGGGCGTCGACCTTATCAAGCTGGACTACGTCACCCCCGGCTCACCCGATGCCGACGCGGACCTCTCGACCGACAACAGCGGCAGCGTAGCCTGCTACCACAAAGCGATCGAGAATTCGGGCCGGAAAATGCGGCTGCACATCAGCTGGAACCTGGACCGGAACACGACCTACTACGACATCTGGAAGTCAAAGTGAGTTTTCGACCCCCCTCTCCACCACCACACCAACATCATCACTGACCCAAAAAAACAACAGCGCCGACGCCATGCGCACCGACCGCGACATTAACAACAGCAACAAGTCCACCCTCACGCAATGGAGCAACGTCCAACACGCCATCGAGCAGTACCGGCAATACATCCTCCTCCAACTCGACAGCGCCGCCGAACTGACCATCTACCCGGACCTGGACGCTTTGCTAATCGGCAACGCCGCCAACACAACCGGCCTCACCGACCTCCAACGCCAAGCCGTCTTCACGCACTGGATCGGCGCGGGCGCCCCCCTCTTGCTCGGCTCCGACCTCACCGCGCTCGACGCCTACGGCAAAGCCCTCCTCTCCAACCCGCTCGCCAACGATGTCGCGCGCTTCACCGCGGGGCGCCCCATGGTGCCGACCGAAGGCAACAGCGACGGCGCCAAGGGGCGGCAGCGGCAAGTGTGGCTGGCCGGGCCCGACGAGACGACGGGCGTCGTCGTCGCGGTACTGGCGAACTACGGGGCGAACGGGAACAACGACTTGTTCGGCTCGAAGCCGGATGATTCCGACCAGGTTTTCACCATCTCGCCCAAGGACCTCGGGCTGGCGTCGTCGGGCTACTACGTCGTCGAGGACGTGTGGGCCAACACGACGGTTGATCTCGGGTATGGCGATTCGTGGACGTGGACGCTGGATAAAGGCGGCGCCGCGGCGCTGCTGCGGCTGACGCCGTCGATGACGGGGGATGGCGAGAATGGGACGGATAGTACGACAGGGACGGGTACAGCGACGGCGGCGGGCCAACAGCAGCAAGGCAAGCGTGCCCTGGTGGAGTTGCCGCAGAAGGCGTTTGTGCAGTATAATGATGGACTGACGTCGAGTGTAGCTCCGGAGGCGACGGATGCGGCGTCGGATGCTGCAGGAATGGCGGGGCCGACTTGGAGTAAGCTTTTGACGCTGTGTTTGGGCGTGGCCGGATTGCAGACGGCGGTGTTGTGGCTGCTGTAGAGCAGCTGAAAAAGGGTTCTGCTGGCAGAATCATTTGGCATGACTGACGACCGTACACATGTATAGAGCTTCTTTAGTAGTATTAGTTTAAAAGCAACCATGACGCAATGATGTCGACGAATGTATATTTTTTTTCTACTCTATTCTATCAGCAATCTCGCTCACAAACCCGTGATCAAGCCTTGCCGTCGGAAAACTGCACAACGGCCCACTTGCCACTCCATGCCCACTTGCGGCATCCACTATCTCCGCCACCGTTCTCCGTCTGTCTCAGCTCCTCGTCCTTACCCTGGGGCAGGCCGACAACCACATCGGCCTTGCACGTCCTGAGCGCAAGAACACGGACGCCAGACTTGGGACCGAGAGGACCGATGGCCTCGACGAAGGGGGTGGTAGGGTCCCAGTTAGCCTGTGCTTTTAATCAGTATCATGGCGATCAAATAGGGGAGGTGGGTACATACATCACCGGTCAGCTTCCTGTAGTTGAGGTCACCCTTGAAGATGACGAGCTCACTCTCCTTCAGATCCTCGTACAGGCTGGGTGCGGTCTTGGGGAGACGCCAGTAGCTGCCACCTTCGGTCCAGAAGCGGTTGGGGCGGATGGTGAGCTGGCCCTCGGCGTGGAATCCGCCCCACCTCTGGAAAAGGAATTCCAGCTCCTCGACCTCCTTCTGTGACAGCGGCTGCGGCGTACGCTCGGCGTGCTTGTCGTCGTCCGTCTGAGTTGTGTAAAAGGCCTGCGGATTTGCCAGGGCGTTGAGGAGGGCGCCAAAGTCCTGGGGCAGGACATCCGACACGAACCACGGCATCGACTTGGGGTGGAGGACGACATTGGTCGCGAGGCCTGCCGAGAGCAGGTAGCCTGCCAGAATGAGGTCGACGAAGAGCTCGAAACCGGCATTGTCCAACACGATATCCACCCTGCGATCCTTCTTTCCAGCCTTCTTGGCGTCAAGGAGCACCTTGTAGGCAGCCTCGAGGTCGTTGACCACGATATTCTTTTCCGACGCCTTGCGCGCCTCGGAGCCCTGCAGCTTCTGAATGTCCTCGTATGTCAGAGAAGTCAGAAGCGACAGATCCGTGGCATTGCCCCATAGACAGATCTCGCACATTTCCATGAACAGGATCTTGTCGGCCTCCTCCTTGTCCTCCTGCGATTGCGCCTTGCCAGACTCGAGCTGGGTGATGAGATCCTTGTACCGGGCGGCGAGTTCGAGGACGGCGGGGCGCGATGAGCGGAAAGTATCCATCTTCTGACGGGCGAAGATGTCATAGCTCTTCCAATTTTGAGAGAGGGTGAAGGCGGTGTTGATGCGCCTATCTGTGTAGGTCAACAAGACTGTTGCCGACAAAATCGAGCGACGAGCAGAATTACCTGTAGAGGTAGCACTCGGCAAAGAGCCAAGGCACGTTGTACCAGGTCGGGTTCCCCAGAGCCTCAAGCTCCTTGTTGTAGCCTGCTACGTCGGCCTCGCCATCGTCGGGGAGCGGAGTGAGTTGACGGTTGTGCTGCAGCTCGTACTTGAGCTTCGCGAGAGTCTCGACGATCTGCTTTCCCTCGTTCGCGGTTTCGGAGTCGGTGGCGGCGAGCGCGGCGCGGTGCACATCATCGATACCTCCAGTCTGGCCGGGTCAGTAGTGCGAGGCTAAGGTGAGCGGGTGAGGGCTCACGATGATGACGGGCCACCGGTCCTTTGCGGACGTGTAGGCGAACGACGTCTTGTCGCTGGTGTTGTACGGCGCTGGGTAGCGAGGTCAGCATTGGCCAGCAGCGCATACCGGTAGGCTACTTACGCGTCTTGGTGTCGTACTCCATGTTGGTGGTTGATGTGTCGGCGAGCTTTCGACATGGCGGGGCAATTGTTTGGGCCCCTCCAAGGCGGTGGCGGTTAGATTCCCCGATTTAGAACATTTCCCGATTAGGCAATACTTCCAATCCCGCACCACTTCCGACCCTCGCCACACCGACCGCTCGGCGCTTCTCACTACTTTACCCAACAGCAGAATGAACTTACTGTGCACTGTAGACAATGAAGTGAAGCTTCCATGGATGAAGGTTTTTCCTTTTCTAAGATTCCACTTTTCACCAGCCTGGTATACGTCATTAGTTAAACCAACCATTAATAGTCTGGAAAACTGCTCACTGTCTGATCGACGGCGACATCCCCGGGGACTGCGAGCAAAAAAGTCGGACGCAATCGGGTTCTTCTAGTGTGTTTCAACCGGCAAACCGGCACAGCTCCTCAAGTCCGATGCCGTTCAGAAGCCCGGCTCAGGAGATCTCTAGCACAATTATTGTGAGCCTTTGTGCATTATACGTGGGCCTGAGACCCTTGCCCGCTGTAATCACCTTTCAAAACGTCTTGCTCAGCAAGGCCACTGGGCCTCCACTTTTACACGTATTCACGTATTCTATTTCACATGGAAAATGGGCAAAAAAGAAGGTATAACCCTGGAATTTAACCAGGAATTAATGGATCCGCCGGGAATCGAACCCGGGACCACTCCCATTTAGGTCTCAAATGCCCTTAATTAACCTGGAAGGTGTCAAGGGTTTTTCGATGCTAAGGGAGTATTATACCACTAAACCACAGACCCGATGCGAACATCTGTTTTGTTGCTGCTTTGATGAAAAGCAATGGCACAACTTGGCTTATAACCATAAACCTCAGGGCTCAGAAATAACCCTTAAGATGACATGGGCCGCAGGGACACGGGACCCTGTTGTGACTCAACCACGTACTTTCCAGCCTTTCTGTTCAGTAAATATGTTATTAAGTACTTACAAAATACGCTGGAATACCTCACAGGGCTTTTATGGTGCGTCTTATAATGTTTCTTCATGGATTGAGTTTGAATCATCACTTCAAGTTTTCAGCTGCAATTATGGCTTGAGTACTTTACGCAGTAGCATTCTTGCAAGAATACAAGTTCCTCTATACAATGTATGCGATTCTATCATACAAAATTGTCTGGATATTCTCCGAAATGTCTTGAGCATACGTGCCCGTAGAATTGCACACGGCAGTACAATTAAGGATATCCGCTGCAAGACAAATTATAATTTGCATTTGACGAAGTATGGGAGATTCCATGATATTCGCCTCTCTTCGTTTGTTGTTTGCTGTTTGTTAGTTACTGGCGCGTATATATTTATGAAACAAAAAAAAAAGGCAAACACGACGCCGTACTGATTTCAGGACGTGCTAATAGCCATTGATATAGTCTGACAATATTCTACGCCGCCTCACAGATAGCTTATGGATCATTCTGCGCATTCATCAGCATTCAACTGCAACTTACGGCAGCCTCTCTATTCGTAGACAATCACTTCTTTTTCATACATCTTGGATGAACAGCTCTGGTAAAGTGGCACTTTCAGAAAGCCGAGACCCAGTCTCAGCTCGCATGCCATGTCTCATGTATTACCGTACTCATGACGTCTAAACGCCGTATTACCGCCATTGCCGTTTTTTCCCATCCAGAAGCTGCGTGCAGAATCCTCCCTTCCGCGCAGCCGGCCTGTCTTCCCTCCTCTTAAAAAAAAAGAAAATAACAGAGTGGTATCAAAAGAACGTATCAGCAAACCCCACGAAAAAGGAAAGTTGGCCTCCTCCTCCTGCTTTTTTCAAAAAAAAAAAACCGTCACTCCAAAACATTAATGAACCACCTCTCGTCTTCTTACTTCCCCTTCCCCCTCCCTCTCAAATCTTCCAACGCCACCGGCTCCGGCTCAAACCACGCAGTGGCCTGATTGCCAGTAACCCTCTCGTCCCAAGTCCCCATATACACCTCCCGCTCCAAACTGCTCTTGGCGCCGCCGCCGCGCGACGACTCCCCACCCGGCTCACCGGCAAACAAATCGCCGACCACGAGCTCCGCGACCGTCGGATCGCCGTAATACAACCTGTGCCTCTCGCCATCGTACGGCAGCGCTTCCGTGTAGTGGTTTTCGCGGCGGTACTGGCTGTTACTAGCACTGCTATCCTTCCTCTTCGACCCCTTCGACCCGCGATCGACGCCTCCCGCCGTGAAGACCTCGTCCCAGAAGCCGATCGTTAAGCGGCGGTTACTGGCGTCCGAGTTGCTGCGCTGGCGCGTGGCGACGATGGCGGAGCCGTTCTTGGCCATGCTCGCGGCGTCGTCGTCGTCGTCGGTGGTCTCGGTCGTGTTGCGGCGCTGCGGGTAGGGCGATGGCGAAGGGCCGGTGAGGGAGGCGTTCGAGAACTGGTACGGCGCTTTGCGTGGCTCGGAGCGCACGATGACTTCTTGCATGACTTTGATGCCGGAACCGCCGATGTGCGCGAGGTAGGGCCAGAAGATGGGCATTGAGGCGGTGAGGATGGCCAGGTTGACTTCGAGGACTGACATGAGGATGATGGGTCTGAGGTGCGGTGCGGTTAGTTTGGGGGGAAGGAGGTTATGAGGGTGTGGACAACGGGAACGTACGGTGCGTACCACGGCGGGTCGATGGTAGGATGGGTGCCGGCACGATTCTTAATGACGAACCAGAGGCGGAGGGAGGCTGTGGTGACGACACTTTTTGGTATCGGTTAGTATCGTTCTTCTTATGTTCCAGTAGAGAACTTACAGTGACCCGGCACTGAAGAGCCCGATCAAACCGAACTTTGCCCTCTTTCCGACTCTCGTCTTGTACAAGAGCGGTATAGGAGTGATCAGGATGATGGTGTCCAGGAACATGTTGGAAGCAGTTTGGCTGGCGTAGGCCGTATATGCGTTCCTCGGATGAAAGTCGCCAAACATGATACATTTACCCTCCTTCATCAAATTCCAAGACTTATCCACTGGAGTGCATGCGAAGATGATGAGAAACAGGTAGGTGACCCCCCAAGTTGTGACGATGGCGATAAGACCAAGGAGGATGCGAAACATAGTCGGGTGAGTGTTTCTCGGGAATATGCGGAGGTACTGTAACAGTAGGGACAGTTTGATGGAACTTGTTGCGCCAGCGTAGGAAACGTTGGTAAGGTAAAACCACTATTTGATGTGAGCTACTAGGCCGAGTTGGTGGTCATTGTTATGGTACATACCATAAGATAACGTGAGTAGGTTTCGTAATTCGAAGTACCATCCGGATTCTCGGTGATTATAGTCCATTCATGGAGACCCAACCCGTTGGGAATCTCTGCATAATGTTAGAGGCCAGTTCCAGAGGGTCGAGTCAAGCATTGATGCGACGACATGGAAAGGGGATGGCCATGGACTTACCATTATTTAATGTTATAGCTCCAAAAAGGGCCCAGCACTACGTGTGTTAGTTCGAGGCTAGTATTACAGAATCCAGGAGACATACTGCCGCTAGGCTGACGAAAAAATCATCCCAACCGAGAGCGTGTACTAGCTTCCAGCGCGTCCACAATCTTAAACTCACGGCTACCCACGATACAAGCTGGGGAGGTCAGTTGGTGTGATGCAGGCTCAGGGAGGCAGGACTTGTACCATGCAGGTGAGAGACGAGGCGCGGATTGTTATTCCGCGATTCACGACGGGAACATAGTAGTCAATCGGATTCAGAGCGGGCGCCATGGCTTCCCGCGGGTGTGTAGGGGCTTTAGTCGCATGCTATGATGCGAGGGTTGGCTGGGTGCAGCGAAGGTGTACTCGTAAAAGGGAAGTGGGCTGGAATGAATGGATAAATCCGACGGCATCGGGGCTCTGTGTGGGGGAGGTTTCAAGAAGTGAGCGGCCCGGGCTCCACACTTCCAGGTTTGGGGGCCCGGTCATGCTTATGAGGGACGAAGATGGTGTTCTTGCCGAAGGCAGGTAACGCTCAGGCGGGCCGGGTCATGACTAGCGGCTGATCCGTCCGCTAGCTCGCCGGGGGAGGAAGATTCAGGAGTGGCGCCGTCGCCGCGGGCTGCCACAACGAAGGTAGCACGCACTGCAGAGGGGGCCAGAGCCTGGGTGTTCCCGGCGACGCCCATGTGGCCGAGCCGCGTCAAGCGGGTCTCGCGCAACACTGCCGACTCGGGGGCGTTATCGCGAGCAGGTATGGAAGAGAGTCATGCACATGGTTCGAGATCGGCAAGAATTCGGCGGAATGGTGCCTGGGGCCACAAAGTTACAGGCGGCAGCCATCTGCCATCCTCACACAGCCGTGGCGACAACAACGTTTGCGCCTCTCGACGCCGCGACGATCCAGCGCATCCGCGCATTTCCTCTCCTCCGGCCGCCGCGTCACGTCGTCGGGGTGCAGAGGTTCGGGCGCAGTGCGCGACCCGCCGGGCTGCAGGCGAATGCCGGAGGTGCCTCCTGGACGGTGGGCCCTCGCGACCATGGGAGGCCGTGATGCAGGAACCGCGAGGGCCGGCAGCGTTTGCCGGTATATACGACCGCTTGGTTCGGTGATCTCAGCCTGCAGCGCTGCGATCTACCCGTTGGGCGACGGACCAATGACACGGCGCGTGTTGGCATCCAGCTCACATGTCTGCACTGCTACCCCAGACTCCAAGGTGGCGGGCAGCAGGCCGACGCCGCGGGCAGCGCCAGCAGTCAGCCGCGCACCACAGTCACCACCAATCGACTCGACCTGGGCGGGCCCCCTGGACTCTAGCGTACCACCCGCCCAGCAACTTCGAACGTCTTGCCAGAGTCTCCACTTGCTTAATCTGGGGAAAGAGGGTTGGATAGGCTTTGGTGCAGTTACCCGCACGCACTCAGTGCGGAGACGCGCTGCTTAGCTGCATGCCCAAGACCCGCACCACCCGGAACCTCTCCTACACGCCGTGACGACGCCGTGCATCAGCCTCCGACTCGCGGAGGGCCCGCTGCGAATTTCCCGGCTTCCTTATGATGAAATAAAGTGTGGATCTCCTTGCCGGGCCACCCAGTAGCGCCCCGTCCGCCGCTCCAGCCATCGAACCTGTTTCTAAGTATTCTTCGGCGCGTGGTTCCTGCATTGCACATGGCCGTCTTCAAGCTGATCTCCCGCGCCCATGGAAGATGAACCACGCAGCCTCACTGAACGACTGCCGATCAGAGCCCAGCCCAGCCCAGCCCAGCCTGGTCGCCGCCTGTATCCCTTATCATCTCACCCGCCATCTTTCCAGCGTCATCGGTGCAACAGCGAGAAACCGGCCGTTGCCGTTGACGCGTGCTCTGCTGTCGAACCACGAGTCACATTTCCCAGACGTTGAGTGTCAGGAGCCGCGCATGCAATAGGCCCCCAGCTGCAGAATGTCGCCTTTGCTCTCTTTTTCGGTTGATACCGGCCGATCTCTAAGGGAGTATTAACTCTCCGTGACTAGCCTTGCCCTTGCGCTCACACTTTCTCCGGACCTATGTCCGCCTCAGGTATTGATGTGAGCCTGTCTAACAAAAGCCCCGGATCTGCCTGCCTCTCGCTCTATCTGATTAAACCTGTCAACAAATCTCAAGGACCCTGACACCGCGCTTTTTCCGCATCCCTTCTCCTGTCCATCTCCCGGCTGCAATTCCTCATGTAGCCCAGTGCTTACGCCATTGATTCAGTACACCTCTTGAAACTGCTGTTACTGGCACCGCCACGTTATGACTCTCTTGCTTCCCGTCAGCCAAGCGTCTATCCTCAAAATTGCCAGCTAGCAGACTCGTAATTCACCTCCCGACGCTCAATCAATATGCAGCCTTACCTTGCAGCTCCCTTTTTTTTGTATTCCGACCATCCGCCGGACCGCACTGATCATCCTCATCCGCATGCATACGCACGCAAATGCACCTACGCATCTCGTTAAACCTATCTAGATACAAAAGAACTCCACTATCGCACTCACTACTGCCTTTAGGCCTAGCTCGCCAAACTTCATTGACAAGCCACTCATTTTGTAGAGAGAGAAGGACCCTCAGAATACGATACGTACGCGTTGTTGTTGTCGTCGCTTGGGCACGCTTGCAGCGATCAATTTGACTTTGCAGCTCGCTGAAAAGCTTGGATTGGCTTTTTGATGAGCATCTAAGCAAACTCCGTGGCGTTATTCCGCGGCGAATTCAAATTGTCCGACGGCGTTTATGCTACAAGATCACCAGAGAACCAACACCTTAAGTCTGATGTTCGCGTCTGAGTGGAGAGCGACGATGAAACTTTGATCCAATGAAACATTCCACTAAAAAATTAATCCGTCAAGCAACAAGCGCCAATTCTGCACATGCTTTCTCATTATCGAATTAAGATTGCCGATGCGCCTCTTTGGCGACTTTGAGATACACGAGGAAAAAAAAGAAAAGAATGTGGGCCATAGCTTCTGTAGACGTAATGAAGACGGGCTGTGGATGCGAGGGAACATCAAATCAATTGACCAATAGGAAATTCCTACACCTTTGAGCTATGAGAAAAAGCAGTGATATCTAAATAAAATTGATACGCCTTCTCTGAGGAAGAGGCGTTGTCGCCTCAAAGACTAAATAAAGTCTTGACCAAATGTGTCACAAGCAGAAACACTTTTTTGTTAGAAAAAAAAATTGCGAGCTTTTCCACAACAATGACGCGTCGTTCAAGTATGATAATATTTTAGTCACTGTAATCTTATGTATATTCAAGGCTCTCCATGCTATCTCCATATTCCGATGATTGTATTCTTAGGGTATTACTCTACGGCTTCGCGCTTATGCCAATCCGCCTTCCCGGCTTAGCAGAAAGGCATTGGCGTCGCAATTCACGCGCTCTATCGTATTGAAGGGGAGTGCTTAACGGATGAAGAAGATGAAACAATGTTTTCGATGTAGCGTTTTGCTGAAATGTTGTTGAGATGGTTGGCTTATGCCCTGATTATGTGGAACGAACCATGTCCACCTTTCCATACCAACGAATAGTGACCAAACTTGTACCAAAGACGTGTGTAAAGCATCCGATTAATCTGTTATCGGCATTAAATGTCTTTCTGTATCTCAACTATCAGCCGTTGACCTGGCTGCACCCGCCATCGCTCTATCCCCACTCTTCTCAGTAAAAGAAAAAAGTTCGTTCCTGCCATCAACAGCCATTGATTCGTTCCTCCAACGCCGATAACACCCATCATGCAAATGATATTTTTTTTCTTCCTCCCGCCAACCCAGGCCAGTAAACTGGCATTCCCTTATTTCGCCTTCACACCAGCCAATTCCGCCCCATTCCTCACAACACCAACCATCCCACCTGTCTGCACCACCTCACTTCCACCACCACTCAGCCTGTACTCGACCTCGCTCAAGCCCTCCATCCAGGTCACGCGCGTCTGCGGCGGGACGTCGAGCTTGATCAACTCCTCGGACAGCGCGGAAAGTATATCCGCGAGCGCTAGACCCTTAGCAGCCTTGAGGCGCTGGATATCCTGGAGGCAGGAGCGGACATTGCTAGTCTCGAGCAGGGTACGCAGGACGAACCTGACGTCCTCGGGGTGGGGCGCAGCGATGCAATCGTAGATGGTCGTCTCGGTGATAGTCTCGCGTTCGGCATCGTTCGCCTCCTTCTGGCCGGGTTTCTTGAGCGGGGTGCTGCTCGCGTGGCAGGCCTGCAGGACGTTGAGCGCGCGGCGCATGTCGCCCTTGCTGAGGCGCACGAGGCTGTCGGTCGCGTCGGGCGTGATGCGCACGTCTTCCTTGTCGATGACCTCGTCGACCAGCCGCCGGATGTCGGCCTCGCGCAGCGGGCTGAAGCGGAAGCGCGTGCAGCGCGACAGCAGCGCCGGCGACAGCTTGTGCGTGTAGTTGGCGATGATACAGAAGCGCGTGTTGGCCGTGTACTTTTCCATGATCCGTCGCAGCGCCATCTGCGCCGTCGCCGTCATCGCGTCCGCCTCGTCCAGGATGATCAGCTTGAAGCCCGCGAGGGACGGTGAGCCCGACGCGGCTGTAGGTGCCGACGAGAAGATTTGCTTCGTGCTGCTGAAGGTCTTGATTTGCTCGCTGTAGGAAAGAATTGAGCGTGAGTAAGGCTACTGGAGCAGCAAGGAGGTGCAAGTCTTACCGCACGACGTCAATGCCTCTGTCATCACTGGCGTTGAGCTCCAGGACCATCTGCCGCATGTTCTTTTTGCCATAGATTCGCCTTGCCAGCGCGAGAACTGTAGACGTTTTACCCGTACCAGGAGGACCGTAGAGAAGCAGGTGTGGTAGCCTCTAAACATTCGTTATTAGAGAGCTTTCAATGTTTTGTCGTAGGCACGTACGTTGGAGTCAACGAATTTGTTAATGGTCGCAAGAATGTCCTGGTGGCCGGACACATCGTCAAGGGTATCGGGGCGGTATTTCTCGACCCTGCATGATCTGTTAGCTACATGATCTGCATGAGGCCCGAGTGAGCTTCTACACACCAGGGAAGGGTGTCCTCGGCCTCAACAGGCAGATTCGCGGCACTGCGCTTGCCTTTCGCAGCCATGTTGGATGCGCTGAACTCGATGGCGGGCGCATCGACGTCCATTTCGTCGCCTTCAAAGTCCGACATGGTGGGCGACAGCGTTGAGTGCGAAGAAGAGGACCGCGAAGCTAAGAGTCGACGTGAGAATGTGGCGGAGAGAACGAGACGCGTGAGGAGCGGAAGACGCGCCTGCGGAGCGCGTAAAGTGATGCAAACACGGCAAACGTTCAGCCTTGCGGCCGGTCGGGCACAGAGCAGGGCAGACCCGCATCATCATAGGACAGCGCCCGCCCCCCCAGAGATTCCCCCGTAACCCAAGCTCCAAACATCCCACCACCGCCAAAATGCCCGTACGTCGACGCAATCCTGCTGTTCGAACGCTGTGCTAATGTCCCTGACAGGCCTACCACTCCGTCTTCCTCGATGAGCCCAACCAGCACATAATAGGTACCCGCTCCCGCCGCAGCCCCCGCCAGCTCCCCGCAGGCACCACCACGGAGCCGCAACTCGCACAACCTCCAACACCACTCAATGCCGCTCCCGACGCCACCATAGCACACATGTCCGGCACCAACCGTCCGCTTACACAAATGTTTCCTTTCTCGCTGCAGGCAACTTCGCGCTGCTGCCGCTGCGCACCCGCACGCGCGGCCCGGCGCTGCAGCTGCCCCCTCTGCCCGCCGACGTGACGGAGCTGACGGTCGAGGCGTCGCACGAGTCGTACGACCCCGTCGACGAGATCCTCGCCCTCTTCCGCGCCAACACCTTCTTCCGCAACTTTGAGATCAAGGGCCCCGCCGACCGCGTCCTCATCTATGGCATCCTCTTCGTCAGCCAGGCCCTGAGCGTCATCAAGCCGAGCATGAGCAAAAGGGACGCCGAGAAGGTGCGTTGACCCAATATACACACATCTGCACAACCCCGGAGGGATGAAACAAGGAATATCATTGGCGGAATGGGCAGGTGAAACGGGGCAGAGAATGATTGCGGTGTGGAGGTTGGTCGTGATGGGACGGATGCTAACGCTGCTTCGGCGTGATACTTGCAGGCCCTGATGAACCTCGCTCTTGACACCAACTTCGCCATCCCCGGCGATGCCAGCTTCCCGCTCAACCAGGCCTTCGAGGCCCCCGCCAACCGCAATGACGCCGAGACCCTTCGCCAGTACCTCGCACAGATGCGTCAGGAGCTTGCCGTGAGGTTGCTGAACCGTGTGTATGCCGAGGACCAGGCGGCGCCGAGCAAGTACTGGCTCAGCTTCATCAAGAGGAAGTTCATGAACAAGTCGTTGTAAATGGCGT
Organism: Lasiodiplodia theobromae; assembly: GCF_012971845.1. Taxonomy (NCBI): domain Eukaryota; kingdom Fungi; phylum Ascomycota; class Dothideomycetes; order Botryosphaeriales; family Botryosphaeriaceae; genus Lasiodiplodia; species Lasiodiplodia theobromae. The sequence continues at coordinate 716,492 of NW_023336355.1, read as the reverse complement.
ATGAGTGATCGTGGAGCGATGAATGTTGGGGGGATTCGCTGAGGCAAGCGTAGGACTGCAGAAGATGTGGTGATAGAAAATAGCGCTGGTGTCACGTCCAATATCTTGTGCTGCATGCACAACGAGAGCATAATCAAATGAGCGTCTGATTTAGATGTCTAAGCAAAACATTATCCGTGACCTTAACAGCTCCTAGCAATCAGATATGCCCATTTCCATGCAAACATTTCCCGTGAACCCATTACTTACAGCAAGTATAGCTACTCGTAGAGTATCATAATGTCGAAATGAAACAAGTATGACGTTGCACTGACTTTCAGTGCTGGCTAATGACCTTCATATTCTGATTCAGCACTGATTTGAATCAGATGTCGCAATTCTGAACCAGTCAGCCAGTACGCAGCCTCTTCGCTATCGGCTGCTTGAACTCCGCTGTTACGGCGGCCTCCCAGAAGTTAGCGTCATCCACGTCTTGGTCGAAATCAAATGAAGGCTGCCTTTTGCCTGATGACGGCATGGCATATTGCTGGTGTGAGTGTGAATCTTCACCCATGTCCCGATCAAAGTCAAAGGATGGCTGCCTTGTCCCATGCCAATCGGTATCCACCTCGTCTTGCTGGTCAGATAGCGAGAGGTGTGTTAGTCTGCGTTGCATATTCTCTTCGTCAGAAGCACCTGGCATTGCAGAGTTGAGTGAATCCCTTTGCTGGGGGCTGTTAGCGTCGTAGAGGATATTCTGTTTTTCTTTCTGGTGGTTCTGGGTCATGAGCTGGGTGGGAATCAATTGCTGCTGGCCATGGTTTTCTTGGTCAAGGTGTTTTGCGCTATTTGAATCTTGCTGAACGAGAACGTCTGCAGCAGGCTTGTTCTCCGCTAAAAACTGTTGAGTCGCATGAGTAGCTTCATTTTGCACCGTGTGTGACTCTTCTTCAGTTGGGGTATCTCCCCAAGACTCTGGCGGTCTGGGGATTTCTGATTCTTCGCCCAAATCTGTTGATGAAGGCTTTGCCGAACTCGCGCCAGGGCAGATCACCTCCTCATCTATGATTGGCATCATTGGTGATTGGCCTGATAATAGATCCACCATAGAGAGTGGACGGCGTTCAGGTAAAGTTGGCGGCGGAAAGAACTGAGAGGTGTTAAGTACCATCTTTGGACGAGATGTGGGGATGTGCTCGATGATCTTGAAAATCTGTCTTCGAGGCTCCCAGTCTTTGGTGACGTGCTGATACACCGCTTGAAGTTCATCAGCATATGCTTGACTTGAGAACCATTCATGTTGCAGCGCCTGTTTCGCATCGAGCCGGTCATTCTCGTCCAACACAACTGTTCGACGGATGAAATCTTTCGCTCGGCGGCCGACTTTTTGCCAGACAGGATCATTCTCCAGGATGTCAAGATTGCATTTGCTGCTCAACACCTTGACAGCAGTTCCCTGGTCTTCGGCATCGTTGTCATGGAAGATCGGTTTACCACTTAAAAGTAGTCCAGCAACGCAGCCGACAGACCAGACGTCTACTGCCTTAGAATACCCCGAACTGCCGGAAACTTTCGGATTTCGCCTGAAGATTTCCCTAAAGACAATCAGTAATGCAGAACACAGAAGGTCTGCGGGGGAAAAAAAAAAAGGGAGCCTGCTGTGGCCAATGACAGCGATGCACCTACGGAGCGTTGAATCCTAGCGTTCCCGCCATAGTCACCATCCTTTGGGCAGCGTTATCTTCAGGCAAGTAGCGCGACTGACCAAAATCGGTGATGACAACACGACACGCAGTCTTTGTTGATGTCAGCAAGATATTGTCTGGCTTAATGTCCCTGTGAACGATGCCGTTTTCGTGTAGATAATCGACGCCTTTGAGGATCTGGTATACTATCACGGCGGCCTCAATGGTTGGCACGCCGAAATCATACCTGTTTGTTACGAATGAGAATAGATCGCCGCCCGGGATGAGCTCTTGAAAGATGTAGCTGAACAATTTTAGTGAAGCTTAGATGGGTTGCAAACGGATCGACCTACAGGCCCGCATCGCTATGGTAGACTTTCTCCAGCTTGATGATGTTCGGCTACCATACGTTAGGAACTGTGCACTGCAGAATACTCACGTACACTTACGTGGTCGAGGTCTCTTAAAACCTCAAACTCGCGTGCCAGTCTTTCCATGTCTCTCCCACTTTGATGCAGAAAATTCAAGTCGATGAGTTTACAAGCAAGCTGGCGTTGCGTCTTCCGGTGAATGGCTACATGGACTGCACCATGGCCGCCTTCTCCAATCAGGCGAGACTTGACTTGGTATCGACGGGAAATAACCTAAAACAGTAAGATATTCGTCTGCTCACAGGACTTCACATGCAGCTTGCCTTCATGTCCATTTGCACCTCAGGTGGGAAAGCACGATCTTTGCCCTTGTGCTCTCCGTCCACACGATAACGAAGGAACATCATGGGAGCAACCCACAATTCGTCATCGTCTTCGAGAAGAGTAGTTTGGGCGTGAGGGCGCATCATGACAGTATCAAGCGTCTGGGTTCTCTTGAGGTAAGTGCCATTCGTTGAGATGTCCTTGGCGTAGACAAGTGGTTGAATTCCCCACTGTCCATCATTATCGAAGAGAATGCAGTGAAATTTGAGGTGACGTTTGGACATTGTTGGGGGTGCATCATATTTCGACTCCAGTGAATCTCTTCCAAAATAAAACTCCTCATTGGAGTGGATTGGTATCCTCAACTTCGAACCCTCTACATGGCGAGTCAGGCGGAAGCTCCGGAGCACATGTGCAGCACTGACCTGAGTCTCTCCCATCGTACTCGTTCGCCGCATGCCGAAGATCGAGGAAAGCGACCGGGGGGCCAGCATGACCCGTTCGAGGTTCGGAGGATTCCACCATCTTCCCCGCACGTTAGCCCCTCACGACGGTTGCGATTTCCCGCCTCAGCCTGGGCGAACGGTTCGAAGACGGACGGGTGACGCGTTGCGAGTGGCAGCAAATGGTCGACGCGGCTTGGCGTGTGTCACTGGCCGCAGCTGTCACGAGGACGAGGGCCTAGCTCTCTGACTAATCCGCGCTAACCCTACAGGGGCTAGGCTCGCTTAAGCAACACACAAGAACACTGCGGGCAGCTTCAGACCATCTTCTTTCCACACCAACGAACCTCATCTCGACAACCAGGTATGTGTGAAATTTTGCCCGTTTGTGCCGCTCAATGGCCTCAAGAAGGCGGCAGCACCTCTCTGCTGCCTTCGACGAGCTCATTGCAGCGAGCGCACCGCCACGAGGATCACGCGGCTGACTTTTCTCAGTTCATCTAGTTATCAAGATGAGAGCGAAGTGGAGGAAGAAGCGTGTTCGCCGCCTCAAGCGCAAGAGGAGAAAGGTTAGGGCCAGAAGGTATGTTGTCGCCCAGAGCGCAAGCGCAACCCCGCCTCGACTTCCGATCGCTTACAATTTCTCAGCAAATAAACGACTCGCCTTCTCGAACACTGTCACCCCGCAACCTACCATGACAACAACCTTACGAATCAACGGCAACTCCTGACACGGCTCGCAATCGACTTTACCAACTCAGCTCTCGGAGCATTACGTCATTCCGTCGGCAACGAAGGCACGGCAGCATCGGGTGCGGAGCGTGGGCCGATCGCGAATTTCAATCTCGAATTGTCGCATTGTGGGAAGATGGGGCAACTGGTCGAAATTCCTTCGAGGATACCGAGCGTTTGCATTACCACATTCAGGCAGGCATTTTCTAACACCGGCACCCTCTGGGGCCTTTGAAACCGTCTAGCCTTAGTCGATTAGGCACAATGCAAGTCCTGGTCAACGATGAGATTATACATGCTGCATGTGAAAACGGAACCTTATTTGTCACGCCAACATGGAGATCATCCTACTCCATAATTGGCCCTCTTTCAGTTCCAAGAGTGATCCAGTGCGCAAAATTGACTTGACGGCCTTCATCCCACGGCTCGCCAGGTCTCATTCCGCTCTGACATGCAGTCACCCAGGTCCATGTTCAAAATTTTTACGCCGTGAATGGGTATCAACGCACAATCGCTTAGGCCATTTTCTCCAAAATGAACTGTTGCGTCATTTCCATCGCTGGACCAGCGTGCTCGCACACGGACGGCGGGAATAAGGCAAAGGCGTGGGGCGCCCCGGTGAAGATCTTGGTGATTCCCTCGCTCCCGGTGCATCTCCACTTGATGGCCATCATCAGGGTGTCGTCCAGAAGAGGGTCTTGGGTCCCGCACGTGAACAGCGCGGGCGGTAGTGCAGCCCTTCCGAACTGATACAGATCCTCGTAGAATGGCGAAACGGCAGGGTCACGACGCTGCTCCTGCGTTTTGTCGGGCAAGTATGCATCCGCAAAGTGCGCCATGTCGCTCTGATCCAGGACCAATGTGCCGTGTGTCTTGAAGTTCTTTGCTTGCGGCAGATTATGGGACAGGTCATAGACGCCATAATGCAGAATTAGACCACGCAGAGAGAAATTAGCTTGCATCTTGAGAAGATGAAGTGCTGTCACGACGCTAAGGTTGGCACCAGCCGACTGTCGTAAAATGTCAGCTAAAGCGCGTCAGGTCGAAGGTCGTGGCTTACGTCTCCACTGATAAACATCAACGGAGCACCGTAGTTGGGCCTCGCCTTTTTGATAAGCCATTCGGCAGCATCAATACAATCATTGGGCCCGGCAGGGTGGGGATGTTCAGGCGCCAGCCGGTAACCGATGCTAACGACAGCAAGCTGGCAACCGTCGGCAAGCGACTTGATATACGTGTCTGCACTGGACTTGTTCAGCGAGAGGAGCTCAATCGGCACACGGCGGAAGCGTACTATTTCTCGGAGCACAGCACAAAACCACCACCGTGGATGTGCATGAGAACGCCTCTCACGCTGCCGCTTGCGGGCTTGAACATGCGGCACGGAATGTTGCGGCCGGCATCGCGGGAGGGGATCGTGAAGTCGACGCCGGAATCGATGACGATAGGTCTGGGCAAAGTGGTCTCCCCATTCCAGCGCATCTGACGGAACTTCTCTGCCCCAACCTGCACGCAGAACTCAGCCTGCGGTTCTGTAGCGCCGTGCTACCTGTGAGACACGACAGCCTTACCTCGTGCCACTTCGGAATGCTTAGCTGCGTTTCGATGAGCCTATCGTTCAGTGCAGCGGTTGCTTCGCTGATTCTGGACTCGTCGAACTTGGCGTCGTCGAGGACGAGATCACTGATGAGAGCCATGTTGAACGCATTCTCCAGACGAAGAGGCAGACATTACGAGAATGGGGTTCTAGCTGACGACGCTCCTTCATGCGGCTGCTTTGGGGCATCCGCGTGATACAGATACGGCATGCTGATTGCTGGCCATGGTGGGGGAAGGCGCCAGGGGCCTCGGAAAAAGCGGCCGAAAACGCGGGGCGGGAGGATGGTGCATCCGCGGTCCAGAGCAGCTGCAGCTCCGTCACTCGTCCACTGCAACCAGCAGCTCCTGAACACAACGCACACGCGCACTGATACCGGCAGCATGCTCAGCATTCCCCGAAATCACAGCAGGGCGCAGCGAGCAGGTGGAGACCTGTTCCTTGTTATCGACTAAGCCAAGAGCGCTGCGCATCCTTGGCTTTCCACATTACGCATTTGATCACGAGACTCGTCATCTCCAAGAACCAATTGTACATGTTCCTCGCCTCTCAACAATGGCGCTCGCCCAGGCCGCCTCCAATCAGGCGTCCTGGGGGCCCATGGCAGCCTCACGATGTATCTCGCATGCCGCGCTCCCATTGGCCGCTTCCTCGTCCTCATGAACGCACGCAAGTACCTGTACCTCTGTCGCCTGCAGGCTCCGCGCTCAGCCAAGAGTCCAAGCGCAGCGGAACATGCCCAGCCACAGTAGTCCCGCGGTCGAGTTAGAACTAAAGCGTTTCCGGCTGCCCCTTTGGTGGAGCGCTGTGCGGCGGGAGTTCTGCTGACGCCGGCAGCTCGCCATGATGAGGCGACTAAGCCGAGCCACAAGCCAAGGATGCATCACTGGGCCTGCCACGGCAGGTCTGGGCTATTTAACGTCCACCCGCAACCCCGCAGCCTGGGTCTACGTCCTTTTTGGATACCGTCCTTTGTGACAACCTTCTTTGTTCGCCACTGTTCATTCACACGCTTCCCCGGGACCCCTCAGACCGCACCTCAGCCTAGTGAATGGGGATAGAAGACACCACCCTTGATGTCGAGGAGACGACTGAACCTCCTATACGTGGCCCCGTAGAGGAACGTATAAGCAAAGGCACTGCATTCCCTGCCGAGAAGGACGGCGGCTCAGCCGGCACCACCCTGACCTCTGCGCCCTCGACCGACCTCTCCACAGACGACGGCAAAGAAGGCTGCGGCTTCAAGGACGCTCATACCGTACCCGCGGCCACTGTTGCCCGGGTACTAGGCGTTGATCCCCAGTAAGCCCACCTCCTTCGCATGCCCGTCGTACCGGTGGCTAACAGCTCTCAGAAATGGACTCTCTCGTGCCGAAGCCGCGTCTCGCCTCGAGCGAGATGGGCTTAACAAGGTTGAGGGAGCTAAAGGGCTTTCCTTGTGGAAAATCCTGCTGAGACAGGTGTCGAACAGTCTGACCCTAGTATGTAGACCAGTGACGTTCGCCATCAACAACGGGTGGCGAATGTCACGCATTGATGACTTCGTCGAAAGACGACACTCAGATGCTTGTGCCTCGTTCCTGCGTCACTGACCCAACTAGGTTCTTGTGATTGTCATGGCTCTTAGCTTCGGAATCGATGACTACATCGAAGGCGGAGTCATAACGGCCGTCATTCTGCTCAACATCGTCGTCGGGTGAGACTCGCCGGCTTTTCTCGTGTAGGGGATTTGCTGACGTGCTGGGACAGATTCGTACAAGACTACCACGCAGAGAAGGCTATCATGTCGTTGTACGCGCTATCCGCGCCCGTATCCAAGGTAATGCGAGGCGGTGCAATCGAGCATGTCAAGGCCGAAACTGTAGTCGTTGGTGACATTGTCCACCTCAACGTCGGAGACATCGTTCCCGCGGACTTGAGGCTGATTGACGGTATCAACGTATCCACCGATGAGGCTCTCTTAACTGGAGAGTCACTCCCCGTGAACAAGACCCCCCATAAGATTTTCGAGAACTCCGACATCCCCGTCGGAGATCGTACCAACATGGCGTACTCGGCGACCACAATGTCTCAGGGAAGAGCCACTGGCATTGTCGTGGCAACCGGCGTCAACACTGAAGTGGGACAAATTGCCGAGATGCTGCGCAGCCGTGGCCAAGTGACGGAAGGATCCAACATCATCATTCGCTCTTGGAACCGCTTCAAAAACGGCTTCAAGGTCGTGTTGGGTCTGGAAGGAACCCCGCTGCAGATTAAGCTGAGTAAATTCGCCCTGCTCCTCTTCGCTCTGGCCATCCTCCTCGCGGTCATTGTCTTTTCCGCGGCCAAATGGGATGTCCAAGGCGAAGTTCTCATCTACGGCATCTGCGTGGGAGTTGCGGTCATTCCGGAATCTCTCATCGCGGTGCTCACCATCACGATCGCGGTCGGCACCAAAGCCATGGCCAAGGGCCATGTCATTGTCAGGAAACTCTCCGCTCTCGAGGCCGTCGGAGGAGTGACCAACATCTGCTCCGACAAGACGGGAACCCTGACCCAGGGCAAGATGATTGCCCGCAAGGCATGGATCCCGGCCCTGGGAACAATGACGATCCACGATACTACCAATCCATTCGACCCCTCAAGTGGGTTTATCAAGATGAATGACTGTGACATCGATCTTGAAGAATACACCGAATCCCCCCACCTGGAGACTTTCCTGAAGGCCATCGCCCTGTGCAACCTCTCCTCCGTTTACAAGTCTACTGCGGACGACGCGTCTGTCAGCACTGCTTCGGAGGCTGGATGGATCAGCGTCGGCGAACCTACCGAGATTGCCCTCCAGGTTCTCGCAATGCGCTTCAATTCGGGCAAGCCCACTCTGATGGAAGACGGGAACTTGGAACTACTGGCCGAATTCCCCTTCGACTCGAACTTCAAGCGCATGGCCATCATCTACAAGGACAAGACTGCAGCCTCTGCCCACGCCTACATGAAAGGTGCGGTCGAGGTCATGCTCCCGGTCCTCCTGAGCTCCGATTCGGAAAAGCAGCAGATCATTTCCATGGCTGAGGAAATGGCCGGCAATGGTCTTCGCGTCCTCTGCGTCGGTCACAAGCTGGTGCCGAATGACGACTCGCAGCAACTCACCGATCGCGCTGCGGCCGAATCGAACATCGAGTTCGTCGGTCTGGTCGGCCTGTACGATCCGCCGCGTCTGGAAACAGCCGGGGCGGTACGTCGGTGCCAGATGGCCGGCATCACGGTGCATATGCTTACGGGTGATCACATCAAGACGGCTACGGCTATTGCGCACGAGGTAGGCATCTTGAGTGGTGCCGCGCCGAACGCAAACTCGGGGTCTGCCATCATGCCCGCTTCCGAGTTCGACAAACTCTCAGACGACGAAATCGATGCCATCGAGACGCTGCCCCTGGTGCTGGCCCGGTGCAGTCCCAAGACGAAAGTCCGCATGGTGCAAGCCATGCACCGCCGGAAAGCGTTCTGCGTCATGACGGGCGATGGTGTCAACGACGCACCCGCCCTGCGCATCTCCTCCGTCGGCGTCGCCATGGGATTGAACGGTAGCGATGTCGCAAAGGAGGCGGCGGATATGGTACTGACGGACGACAATTTCGCGTCCATCGTCAAGGCCGTCGAAGAGGGGCGGCGGCTGTTCGACAACATCCAGAAATTCCTCCTGCACCTCCTCATCTCCAACATCTCGCAGGTCATCCTGCTGCTCATCGGCCTCGCCTTCAAGGACCACGACGGCAACTCGGTCTTCCCGCTGTCGCCGCTCGAGATCCTGTGGGTCAACCTCATCACGTCGTCGTTCCTCGCGCTGGGGCTGGGCGTCGAGGAGGCGCAGCCCGACATCATGCTGCGCCCGCCGCACGACCTGCGCGTCGGCGTCTTCACGCCCGAGCTCATCATCGACAAGTTCATCTACGGCACCTTCATGGGCTCGCTGTGCATCGCCGCCTTCACGTCCGTGGCCTTCGGCGAGGGCGCCGGCGCGCTGGGCACCGACTGCAACGAAGGCTGGAACGGCTCGTGCGACACCGTCTTCCGCGCGCGCGCCACCACCTACGCCACGCTGTCGTTCCTGCTGCTCGTCACGGCGTGGGAGGTCAAGCACTTCAGCCGCAGCCTGTTCAACCTCTACCCCCACGTCCAGGGTGGCCCGCCAAAGGCGCTGTCCGTTTTTGGGGCTGTCTGGCGCAACCGCTTCCTCTTCTGGGCCGTCGTCGCCGGCTTCGTCATCACTTTCCCTGTCGTTTATATCCCTGTCATCAACCGCATCGTCTTCAAGCACGAGGCCATCACTTGGGAGTGGGGCATCGTCGTCGCTTGCGTCGTCGTGTACCTGGCTGCTGTGGAGAGCTGGAAGGCGATTAAGCGGAGGTTCGGCTTGGGCAGCGGCAAGTATCGCTTGCTGACGGTCGAAGATGCGGAGATGAGGGCTGGGTTGGCGCCCGTGGTGGAGAAAGTTTGATTGTCGCCACTTCTCTGCGGGTGAGGCACACGCCTGTATTGCGCAGGGAAGAATGGCTGATGTGACGGTGGGAAGTTGGAGCTAAATTGATGTGATAGGCATGGTACAAGTCCTGATGATGGAACGAGACACTCTTTCTCCTGGTGGTCGTGGGAGTTGTGGTTTCAGGCGTCTTCAGCACCCGTCCGCTCATTACCCTCATGATTTATGACCAACATCTACATAGCACGCTCTTTTGATAATCGCCTGCAACCTAGGCAGTATACGTATACAAATCGAACATTCTCCATGTTCTCACCTTTGGTTCAGCGCGTGTACCTCGTCTCACTGATATAATCCTTCTTCGGGCCCTTGACAACGTACGTCACGACCATCCCCTGCTCACCACCACCCCCAAACACAAACTCTGCATCATACATATCCCGCCCACACGGATGCCTCCCCTTCGCCCTGAGCTTCTTGCCGCCTCCTTCGCCACCTTGGAACTCCATATCCAAGAACAAGTAATCCACGCTCTCCCCATCCTCCTTGACGAACCAGATCGAGATCCCCTCCTCTTGCTCCCCCTCTTCTTCCTTCCCCGCCTCTTTCTTCTCCCTTCGTCCTTCTCGATACCTCCACACGTACCGCCGCCGCGCGGCCACCTCCAGCCCCGTCTCGGTCCGCAGCACGCCTTCTTCCGCGTACAGGCACTCGGCCGCGTAGCCGGCGGCCGTCGGCGCGCGCGGCGCGAAGGTCGCCGTGCCGGCGAAGCTGCCTGACGGCGTGCCGCCGCTACTGGGGGGTAGGTGCGAGGTCAGGGTGCGGGCGAGGGTCCAGGGATTCGCGGTGGTGGTGGTGAGGGAGGCGAAGGTTTTGGAGAGGGGGGTGGTCATTGGGGTGGTTGAGGAGGGAGTGGCTGAGGAGGGGGGAGCAGGAGGAACAGGAGGAGGATGAGGAGCAGGAAACTTTTCGCGCGGGGAGAAGAGGAAGGCGTTGACGGATTGCAGGGTCGCGCGCGAGGGGCTGGCGGCCGGGTAGGCGGTCATGATCCAGCTGAGGCGCTGGCGGATGAAGTCTTTTGTGATGGCGTCGTTGGGGTTGGCGAGGCGTTGACCTGTGGTGGGATCGACGTCAGCCAGCTGTGATATCCAATCATGGCTGCAGGGCACAGCAGCAGCAGGTCTGGTGTACTACTACTCACCTTCTTCGTCCGCGTACAAGCACAGCACGGCTAGCGCCACGCCGACAGACAGGTCCTTCCCAGTTTGACAGCAGACAGCCAGTTTCCGCGCGCCGCCTTCCGGCACGCGCCTTAGCACGAACTCCTCAATCTTCGCGATCTCGTTCCGCAGGTCCCGACTCCCCAGCTTACCCGTCCCGCACTTGAGGTGGAGGTACCTGCCCTTCAACCCCTTCACCAGCGCCTCGTCCGGCGGCGCATCGCCGCACTCCACCACAGCATCGAACTGCTGCCCCGCGTCCGCCCTCCCCTTCAACGCACCCGCCGCGCAAACCCACACCCACCCCGCCGGCGCCAGCTGCACCGCATCAACACTACCACCGGCGCTAGCCCCAGCAAAAGAAAAGGAAGCTTCCTTCACCAACTCCGCAATCAACTCCGGTAGTTCCGCCTCCGACGCCCGCAACAGCTCGTCGCGGCGCTCCCCCCAAAACAGCGGCGCCGTCAGCCCGCGCGCCCAGCCCTCGCTGTCGTCGCCCGCGCCCTGCACGTAGCCACCCTCGCTCACTTCGCCGCCCGGCACGCGCCGGCTGGCCGTGCAGAGGATGACGGGGTGGAAGTCCGGGAAGGACGGTATCACTCCTGCTCCCTCACCCCCGGCTCCTCCCTCAGTCCCCTCGGTCCCCTCGGTTCCCTCGGCGGCTCCTTCGTCGTCGCCGGGCAACGGCGAGTCCCGCGTCACCCACAGCGGCCGCAGCGGCTTCTTGAGCTGCGCGCGCAGCCGGTCGAGGGGGAGGTTGAGGGCGCGGGCGGCGGCGAGGAAGGTGGGGAGGCGGGAGGTGATTTGAGCGCGTTCGGAGGCGGAGACGGTGGTTGGGGGGAGGTGGATGGGGATGGGGTCTGAGGGGGTTGAGGTGGAGGGGAAGAGGAGGGCGTTCCAGATGGCGCACCAGATGGGGACGGTTTTGGAGAGGGCGTCGGGCATTCCTTTTAGATCCGGGTTAGAAACGAGACGAGAAGAATGGTAGAGTGGTATGAGAGGAAAGAGAAGAAAAACGAGAGAAACACTTTGGATGAATATACATACTTTTACCTCGTCTTGTAGAGTCGACAATTATGCATCTACCGCGCCATCAGCTCTTGATCTCCAGGGATACGATAATTCCCACTCCGCTCACCTACCCGTCATTCGCGCCCACAACTTCCAGCACCTGGATGTTCAGTCGCCTCAGGCTGAAGGACCACTCGCCGGTGTGGCCGTCGGTGCTCTTGAAATAGGCGCTCGCGGCCTTGCGCTCCAGCGGGATGTACCAGCTGCCGCACCGCTCGTTGGCCACCAGCGGCCGCCGGTACGCGTCGGCCACGGCGCACACGAACTCGGCATCCTCGGAGATGGACCGCAGCCGGTTGGAGATGGACAGCGTCGCCCGCTTGAGCGAAGAGAGCGTCGTCGAGAAATCCGTCGACAGCTCCGGGAAGATGATATCCGACGTCTGGATCGGCCGCGACATCCCGCTCGCCGCTCTCTGATGGCCTCTCGCTTGGTTGGACTGCTTAGCTTGTGCTTTCGTTTGTTGAGCAGGTGTTGTTGGTGCGCGATCGCGTTATCGATAGGCAAGAAAGTGGTTGGGTTGGGTCCGTGCGCGTGGTGTTGAAAATCTGGTCCTCCCTTCTTCCGTTCCGTTCTTAACCTCGATTTTCACTCATAGCGGTTCAAGCACAGCCTCAATCGCAATACGTTCACCTGAGATCTAACAGCAAACCTGTCGTCTCCGATCATGGCAACTGCTATCCAGGCTCTTTGAGCCCACCCTATGGCGCAAGCCAGAATGATAAGCATCAGTTGCAAACGCTGATGATACCTAACGGTAGCTGCCGAAAAAATACTAACCAAGTCGGATAGTATCAGATTCATCTAGCGCTAAATTCAAAAACCAGGACAGAGAAATAAATTTACGCCAAAATCTGCCATTTCTCTATCAACACAAGTATCAAGTATCTTGTCCTCAAACGATACCCATTTCCCGCTACTTGTGGCTCCACCGAGAAAGATCCATGTGCACAGTTACAATAGAATCTCCAGAAATACTAGAAGAACGAAATCCGGACCTATCTCCCACCGTACGAAAACTTGTTCGGGTCTGGCATTTCCCAATCAGGATACTCCAGCTCCACATCCTCGATCTCGCGGCACTCACAGGCTGGGCGTGCCCAGACCATACGACCAATTATCACTTCATCCTGTACGATGACACCGACCCCGTCCTTCAATGAGTAGCCGTAATCCAGGCCAGGAATGCGATACGCCAAGGCGCTGAGAACTCCGGAGGGGCGCTTCGATAGCGCAGCGCGAAAAAGAAAAGTTTCACGGCAGCGCTGGCAAGCCACGCCAATGATTGCCCCAGTGTCACCTCCGTGAATGGTGCCGCCTCGTGCCCTAATGAAACCCAGGGGCGTATCGCCCCCCATCCGTTCCGCCTTATCTGTCAAGCTCATGTCTGAGAGCCCTATGGCCTCGGCGATCCATTTGATGCCGCTTTCCCCCTCGATTGGCCATGTCGTCTTCCTTGGGGAGTTGTAGCGCTCCAGCAGTGCGGTCTTCAGTTGTCGTCTTTTTCCACATCTTTGCAGATGGGCCAGGATCTCCTGCGTGTTCTGCCCGCACATTCTGGTGCCGAGGGTCGAGACAAAGCTGACAAGGTCAGGCCCTGTATAGTCAAGGACGATGCTAGCCAGGTGCGCGAGCATCGTGGGCTCGTCAAAAGCCAAGGACTGGAACTTGCGGGCGAATTTGATGATCCCGATCTTTTCGGCCTTCAGGGTGAGATTCGTCGGTCTAAGGACAAGTCCATTTTGAATGGGTGAAGAGGATAGCTCCTGGCCCAATCCCCAAGGACGCACATCATGGTAGCCGTGGAGTTTCATACGATGCCTAGCTTCGAACCGCGGAAGCATCAAAAGAGGGCTGTAGTCCCCAACTTCGAGGCACTGTTTGGCGATCTGTCTGCAAGCTTGGCGATCGTCCTCGTCAATACTCTCATCCAGCTCCGCTTTCACGATACCGAGCAGTGCGTAGAAGAAATCGTGCTTTTGCGTACACAGCCGCCTGCTGAGTAGGCTGAATGCGTGGCCGAACGAGGTTTCTCGCAGAGCGCCGATGCTCTTCAAAGGCCCGAGCCGCCATGCCACGAGGTTGTTATCGGTTGCCATCCTTTCGACGTTGTGAACGTTCCCTTGACGCCTCGTTTCTTCGGTCCACACTTCTGCCATCGCGCCCAGGAAAAGATCTTCAACGTCGTTGGCGATTCGGTAGTCTTCGAGCATGACCCGTACACGCTCACTGCGGACGTACTCCATTGCAGTCCAGATCCGGCGGAACCAAACGCCGTTGCAGATTTCTGTCATGCCTCGAATCCTGTCCTCGGATGCATCAGCTCGCAGGGATTGAACTGCTCTTGGTGGAACATCATGCAGATGTACGAGGGTGAAGAAAGCTTTGCTGTAAAGCTGAGGAATAGTCCTCAATATTGGTCTTTTCAGATCTTCGGTCCACTGAGGGACGCTAATGTAGTCGTGCCAGATCTCGTGGTCTTTTCCGAGAGATTTGAAGATACCATGGTATACCTTGATGGGAAGTGTGAAAGCTGAAGTTTGCGCATTGGTCGACGGGACCGTATCTCGTCCAGCATTCTGTGCCTTTGACACCTCAGAGTCCCAAACGTGGGATATAGTGATGTACTCTATCTTGGAGGAGACCAGGCACCCGAGACATCGATCGTAGATGGCTATCAGCTCTCCAGGCAAAGTAATGATGTTTGAACAGCTGTGTCTCTCCAGAGCGGTGCCATGAGGCTGTATTTTGAATGTTCGAATGAGCGAGCGGTCCTTTGTAAAAGGGTTTCTACAAATGAGGCATTGTAGAGAGTTTGGACGGTCTTCGCACCACAAAGTTTGGAGGGATGGATAGTCCATAATATCGCTTTTGTGTGTCATGCCTCCTCTTTGAAATTTGTAGATCCATTCGAAAATGGAGGGTAACTGATATGCCTCTTCGGTTGTTGCAATAATTGGTGCCTCGTTCCTTGTATTAACTACCGTTGAGACTTGTCATGCTATGACGTCAAATGGCGGACTCGAATCGAATAAATGTCGCGCTTTCTTGCATATGAAACAAGATTTTCTGGCCCCCAAGTTGTACATACAGAGGGGTATCGCAGCCGCATGCCAGCGTACGGCCCCAGGCGTGACTATGTCTCAGTCTTTAATTTTCTTTCCCCCCTTAGAAAAAATAACACATGTGTGTAGTTGAAGCTCTCATCCGGACGTGTATGTGGAAATTTTAATTCGACATTCTCGTCCGGACGATAGCTTCAGCTACCTATGACATGAGTAAAAAAACAAATTCACGCTAATATTCGGCTGCGATACCCCCTCTGTAGAGGCGTGCATCAGCTTGCGTCATTGGCTGGTAACCCCACTTTTCCTGAAAAGGTATGATTGCTGCTAAATTCCGTTGACCAAGACATTCGTGTCTTGGACTCTTAGTTAAGCGTCAGTGATGGGGAGCGGTGAGCTGAATTAACGCCCCGATTGTTCTCTCTTCCTCTATTTGTCTACACACTATTCGCCGTCCTTTCCAATACATCAACAACTTGTAATCGGAAAGCCTGCTGTAGCTTGAGATCCTCCTTCGTGTCGTTTCGAACGCTAAAATCGGCTGTGAGACACTTTAGGACTACCTGTTGATACTTGGATCCCATCTTTCCTGCGAGTTTCCTCGTTGCATGCTTGATGAGCTGCTCGCGGATGACTTCCGGATTTCGACAATATTGGAAGCGATCTTTTTGCAAGGTAATCGCCTGCTTCCACAACCCAATTTCCAGGAGAACAACACCTAGCTCCAAAGTCAGCAGCCATCCTTCAACCAGAGCTGTTGCAGAGTTCATAGTCATACCGAGAGCGTATATATCGTGGATCTTTGAAAAGCTCACCACAGGCGTTCCTTGCCGTTCCGGGTGCCGGTAGACGTTAGTTTCAACGCAATCATCGCCAGGACTTTCCGACCAATTGAGACCGAATTCTGGCCGGCTGAACTCAAATCCCAGCACGAAGGGCTGGCCAAAATTGATCCCCGAGGCGCTCTCATACTCTTCGGCTTCCCTCTCCAGGTTTCGTGGGAAGAAGAGGATGTTGTCGCTCCTGAAGCTTTCGTGAACCCATTTAACCAGCTGCAGCTGAGAGATGCAGTTCGCCAGAGCGTGTGCCAACTTGAACCGCTCCTCGAGGCCCGGCTGGACATCCTTGGCGTCCATGAGCTTGAACAGGCTGATTGGCTCGATGATGGCCCGGTTGGGAATTTCAAAGACGAAGGCGACGCTCTGCCGCGCGGGGAATTGGCTCCAGCCGATGCAGCGGGGAATGCAGAAGCCAATATCCTTGGGTTGATTAAGCAGCTGCGCGAGACCGTCGACCCGAGATTTGGTTCTTCGTTCTACTCTGCCTTCGCTGTCGAAATTGCACTGACGTCGCTCCTGGAGGTATTTACGTCCGGAGTGCTCGATGAAGGACAACCGGTCTTCTATCGGGATGGCTGCGCGCAGAGATTGATTCCATGAGTCCGGAAGCTCGAATGAGGTTTGTTCCGGTTGCGTGGCAATCTTTGTTAGCTGCAGGCTTTGGAGTCTTGCAGCGTTGTTGATGCCCAGTTCAATAGAGCTCTGATCTTCCTGTAGACGTTTTAAATGCTGCGCGGTATTAATGCCGAGGTCGGATCCGAGGCATAGAAACTTGATATATTCGTGTATGTCATTTTTGAGTGCCGAGAACTCATTCAAACTCTTTTCAAGACGTTTCTTGTCTGACAACGACCAGCGTAGTATCATAAAGGAAGTTTTGGGGAGGGAAAGCCAGCTTGGGGATGGAGTTCGAGAGGAATCCTGGGAAGATCTGATGGAGAGCGAGCGAGAGGGGCGTGTCGGAGGGAGACCTTGTTCTCGTGCGCTGTTATGCTTCTCCAGGAGTTCACATGTTTCCTTTAGCATGTGTGCGGCATGACCAAGAGACACTCTGATTTCATCCTGCTCATCCTCGCTGAAGCTCTGAAAGAGTGAAAGCCCTCCATATATTGGTGTAGGGGCGAAAAGAAGTTGTTTCAGCATGAGCGTGCGCGTGTTCTCGCTGCGCACTTTGTTTGAAAGCCGGCCAACATCCTGAACATGGCATGAGCGTCGCGACTCACTCGATCATCCCTGCGAAGACAATTGAGTAAGGAAAGGATACTGACATCGTTGAAAGATTTTGCATCTTGAATGAGCTGGGTTGTACGCTCCCCCAATTTCAGGAGTGCATCGCAAATGGCTACGGTGAGACCTATGATGTCTGCCATAGGTGAAAACGACGAAGGGGTTTCAATAGTAAGAACCGTCAAAGGGAATTTGTATGGGTTTCCGGGTTGCTCAAAGTTGCAAAGAATTTTGTGGTGAGACGTCGGAACAGGTTCATCGAAATCTGTAGGCGAAGGTTACTCAAAAGAGGGGCTCAGCCTCGCATGAATGTGCAGGGTAGTAGCTGACATGCATCTAGCCCATAATAGCCGCGCGATGCGTCAATACATTTGCCGCGGTATTCCGATTGTAACATTACATATTGCCGGCTGAATGTGCGCGCCACCACAGCCTTGCCAGAAACTCAACGCTCGACCTGTTCTGTAGCGTTGCGAAACACCATGTCATGGCTGTTCGTTGGACCAGCAGGTATCTCGAGGTGCGTTGATGTTGATCTTCAGGAGTATAGGTTCGAACTGACGGGTACTACTGTAGAGCGCGGATGCGACCTACTCGATCCCGGTGTCAAGCGTTGCTGGCTTATCACCAGTTGTCGTATCGCAAAGTCGGACACTACGAGAGCTTCTAGGCGCTCTAGGAAAATCGGGATTGCAGCCATTCACACTCTCGGAGCTCGAATATGACGGCGCTCTCGGGGAAGGAATATCGTACAAAGTGACGCGCCATGTTGGAAGGCGTGATGGAAAAATCTACGCAGTAAAGGAGATCAAGCTCCCAGTGGGCTTGCAACCTCTCCAGCGCCATATTGCATGTGTTCTGAGGGATGTCGAGGTACGCTCTTGGTAAACTTTGCGGTGGGCAGATCTAATCAAAACAAATATTTAGGTCATGTCACGGCTTGCAACTCATACTAACATAATGGGTATATATGGATGGGGCTGGAACTCACAGCGCGGAGGCTCTATCCCTTTCCTGGTTACAGAATATGCAGAGTTTGGAACACTCAGGCAATTCCTTTCCTCGAAGGAAAACTCCGTTTATGACAAGCTTGTCCTATGCCGGGATGTCGCTCAAGCCCTTCAGGCATTACACGGAACCAGTATTGCCCACGGAGACTTAAAGCTGGATAACGTCTTGGTCACTCCCGCGGAACTGAATCCGGAACGATCCTGTAAAGTTTCCGCCCGAGTCTCCGATTTTGGTCACGCTCTCACTATTCCGATTCCTGGTGGGGAGGTGAAGAGCAACCGGAAGTATGGTGGTACGCTAGCGTACAACCCACCAGAAGTCCTCCGTCCGACAGCTGTAGATGAGGGTCAGCATGATTTCAAAAAATGTGACATATGGTCCTTTGGGTTGTTGTGCTGGGAAGCGCTCGATGGCGGTCGCTACTATCACAAGAATAAAAAGGTGCAGACAACCTCTTTGGGCCATCAAAGAACGAGCTTCGGCTCTACTGGAAGCAGCAGAGCGGAATCGAGCTCAAGTCTTTCCGCTACTGTTGTGCCAAGCCAAACTACAGGGACAATCATGAAGCAATACCTATATTTGGTAGCACCTTATCTGGCCGATATCGCATGCGAAGAGCTGAGGGAAGAATTTGGAAGACAGCTCACACAGGGTGAACTCGACAAGCTGTGCATTATCATACAATCATGCCTTCAAGTAGAGGTGAAACGTAGAGCAGGTGAGGTGACGGATCTTCCACTACTCTTGAAGCACCACAGGTCTGTATCATCCAAATACTTCATATCACTCAAGAACATTGAAACACTTACGCACAGTAGACCCGAGCCTGCCGATTACTTCCTCGGTGAAGCTGAAAAATCTCCGGTTGACGCATGGTCATTTGATGTACGTTATCCACATCACCTCTTTACATGGCATCTTTCTAACATTTGGAAGATTTTCAAATCAACTCATTCGATCCCACAAGAAGCGAAAGCTCAGCTGTTGGAAGAAAACATAACAGCCGCAATGGGATGGGGCCGCTCGAACACTTCTGCTAGGGCGGCATTTCAGGCAGCATTGGCGTGCATTGAGAGATTTGGAACACCTGAAAATCTCCCAGAAGCTTGTCGCTACCTCTCTGTCAGTGCTTCGAAGGGGTTTCCATTAGGAAATGACATCTTTGTCTGTCTCCAAGCATTATTCGAAAGTATTTCACCAGATACATTCGGCGGTGAGCCCCGGAACATACCCAATTGGGACTTCTCAAGGTTCGTAAGAATGGGCTTCGGGAAGAAGACTACCAATACCCTGCCAGCTGAGATTTTGTCTCAGATACCCATGACGGGACAGCTTTTGAGCAAGACGATGATGAAGAAGTCATCATCCACGGTCCTCTCGTCGAATGGGGAAACTTTACTTCAATTGGCCTTCAAACTGGGCCGCCAAGGTCTTGCCAAGTGGCTACTTGAACAACAGAACTCCCCCTGGAGCTTTGATCAGGCTGGCTGCGGCCCAATGCACTGGCTGTTCATGTTTACAGAAGAAGAGATGAAGCAAATCACGGAGGCCTTGACGCATAGCGAGGATGCGGAGAGCCATATGCAAAGACACCTCAATGCGCTTTCTACAACTGAAGAGCTATTGGATCCCCAATTGCCGGTTTGCCTTTTTGGTACCCCGCTCGCGTTTGCTACCGCAAGCGGGTCGCGAAGCATGATTACTTATCTTCTTGGACTTGGAGCCGATCCACTGCTCGGCCGGAAATATCCCCGTCAGGCGGAGCTCACTCAAGCCTTTCCTCTAACCGGATTGCGCTTAGAAAACTCAGCATTGCATATTGCATGCAGGTATCATAACTTCAAGGCACTCAAGCTGTACATTCTTCAAGCTTTGGCAAAGGAGCCCCCAAAAGAGGGGGACAATTTGCAAAAGGTTTTACTTCAATTCTGTACGGGCGCGTACAGCAGTGCAACAAGAACGGAAAGATTGATGTACCACGGTCACAATGCAAGAAAAGCAGCAAAAGAGACAGCAAGCTTCCTGCTAATGCTGTGCGAGGAGTCCGAACCGAATGGTCTTTACATCTATCGTTTTCTCCACCCGGCCATCTTACGTGGAGATCTCGACACCGCATACGGGATCCTAAATGCCGTTCAAGACTCAGGTAACATGCGCGGCCGGTCATACTTACAACCTCAGGAACGTCGCATGCTTATTTTCCACTGCACCCAGGAGGCATGCACCGGAAATCATCATCCTGAAGTGGCGCAACAGATGTTGGATTTTGCCATCAAAGCTGGAAGCGACATCAACTGCATTGAGTTCGGCTTGAAAACTCAAAGACCAATAAATCTGGCCATACGACATCGTAAAAAACCTGTCTTCGATTGGTTTGTGTCACATGGTGCCGACTTAAACGTTCCGGATCAACATGGTGTCCTTCCAATACACCATATGATATCCAACAATTTCTTCAGCACTTATGATGTCGCTGAAATTGTCGGACTCGGTGTCTCTACAAGGCTTCGAAATGATCAAGGGCTCAACTCTTTGGGTTTCGCCATCGAAAATGGGCAAGCCAACGTTCTGAGGGAACTGATCCGCTGCGAGAGAGAATCCGGACTTGATCCATGTTATCGGAATTTACTCATAGCCGCCACGAAACACTTGATCACTACCGAAACCAGTCAGTCCAGGAAAGAGAAAAATGGCCCCAATGCCGATAGTATTGCTGTTATTCTTGACGAAGCAGACAAAGTCCACGAAGTGCTGACCGAGTCTATGCGATACGCACTCTCACAAGCAAGCCTGTATGGTTGGACAGGTGTTGTCAGAATTCTTCTGGAACACGGGTGCCCTCTGCTTCCGGAAGTTGGATCGATTCGCCCTCCATTGTTCGTCGCAGCAATCCACGGCCATATTGAAGTAGTCCGAGCTCTTCTGGATGCCGGTGCTGATCCAAACTACCGTCCTATCTCTGCGCGTAATGATTGGCTAACTCTAATGCTTGAAAGAGATATCCGGGATCTCTCAAGGGTGTATAAATGTGCAGAATTTCTTGTCGAAAAAGGAGCGGATGTTGAATTCTACCATTTGGAGCTCGCGGTACAGAAACCGAGGCCTCCCAACTGGCAGGATTTGGCACGGCTTCTGCTTGAGAAAGGCGTTGATCCCACACGAGAAAGAGGCACGTGGATATCAGATGCTTTGGAGCTGAAGCGCTATGATCTAGACTTGGTCACGTTCGTTGTGAGATCAGGCGCCTTGGTCCCCACGATTTCAGAGCACAGCAATGAGACACTGCAACTTCTCGCCCGTCGACCACCTCCCGGTTACCAGGACCGCGCCGAAATACTCCAGCCTTTGCAATCCCTGACCAAATTCGTCCTTAGCCGGGAATGGAAGATTTTCAGAATTGACGAAAACGGTAATACACCTTTGCAGAATGCATTGGAGTACGGGAATATGACTGTTTTCTCTGTTCTGCTCGGAGAACACCACAAGTTTGGACATGTGAATCTGCAATCAGCCATCTCGAACACCTCGTTATCGATTCTGCTTCTTCAGAAAAGGATTCGCGAAAACCAAGACAGAAAAAGAGACGAAATCTTGAATTGGGCGCTGTTGCGATCCTGCTGGTTGCAGTGCGTGGACCTTGAATACTGGACCTACGTTGTTGAATTTCTCAAACTGGGAATTATGGGTCCCACGCAAAAAATACGTTGGCGGATGGCGGAGGTTTTCGGAGAGGAAAGAGCACGCAGATTTCTCCGGTGGGCTCTGAATCCGCGCTACTACCTCAAGAGCGAGGTTGCAGAGATCCTTGCTTTGTTCTTTGGAACCAGCGACATGTGTCCCCCGCATATCAGGTTGCCCCGCAAAGATGACTATCTGGCTGAAATTGTGGGGCAGCTCTCTTTGGATAAAGAAGAGGCAGAGCGGGTTGCGGTTTTCCAGGAGATGCACGGCTACGCCCCGAAGCGCATCCGAGATCTGTACTTCGAGGAAGGACGGGCAAGAGGCAGTGAGCCGGACAGGAACATGGTCATATTCGTGGCGATTGACTACGGCAGGAATCCTCCGCCTCTGAACCAGATTTCGATTCTTTTTGAGGATGAAGTAGCAAAAGATGCTACATTGGAAAACTTGCAGCTGTTGGGCTCCTTCCACGCAGACAGAAACGGGTCCAGACAACCCCCGACGCAAAGTTATCACGTAAACTGGGTGCCAGGATCAATTTCTGGAGATAGCGATGACTCGTCTCGATACAGGGCCATTACATCGTTCTTCTACAGCCTTCCTTCTTGGAAAAGGAATTTGATGTTTCGTATATGGCAGAGGTGGGATGGCTCACCAAACTACATCGTTCATGACTGGAGACACGACTGTGAAACGGCGGAGGGGCAGCGGCTGATCCGAGGAGTCGGAGTACCTCCACAGTAGGTTACAGAATACTCAAGTCTTACTGTTCCATGCTACGCCATTTGTACGTACGCAGTTGATACATAAATCTGGGCATACGTGCGGATCTTGAATTTGTACGTGTTGTACCGGATAGCAGATCCAACTATTATAATAAGTAGTGTGACGTTTATCATTATAAGTTTCGGTTAGTTCAATATTTCTGTGCTTTTTCAGAATCTATGCACATTTAGTGTTTATTCGTTTAGATTTCTCTTCTACTTGTCGTCGTTTTGCTCGGCGAATAGAAAGGCTTGATTGCTGGTCCGTGCTGAGTCATGATGTTAGTCCACGGTTCAAACTTTTCCTAGGCCCACCCGAACCCAGGTTCAAGAGACAACGTCCGGCAGTCCAAAAAATATTAGGAAGGAGGGCAAGCTTTGTGGAATGGAAACCAGACTGCATCGTAAACCAAAGAGATCTCACCCAAAGTCACATGCCCACTCCTCGAGACTTTATGATAAAAATTGACTTCCCCTCCTAGACCATGATATTTCGTACAGTCGCCATTCTTCCACTCGCCATCGGATGGAAGTGAGTGGTGCTGTATACCCAGAGTATGCTTGAGGGGCAAAAATAAAGTGTTAACGCCTCCGTGAGTGCCGAACTTGGAGCTCCTGTAGATCAAAACTGGATTGTAGTAATCTAAAGTTGCATAGACAAATAAAAGAGCAAAAAAAGAAGATTTGGAACCTCTGAGAGGCTCAAGCGCAGACGCTTGGCGGTACTGGGAATCGAACCCAGATTGGCACGGAACTAATAGCGAATCTTGGACCATCTTAGATGGCGTTGTTGACCACAACGTGCTGTGCTACCATTACACCATACCACCGTGATGGTTGTATTGAAGTTTGGGATTTGCAGGATGAATATAAAACTTGTAGGATCAATTTTGAGGCCGTGGGGGGCATCCGGACTTCAAACAGGAATACCGACATTTCCCGACATTTTCCCGGGTAAAGAAGGCTGCAGAATCGTTCTCAGCACCCTAAATATGGGGGGAAAGTACTGGGAGAGCTCCGATGAAGCTGGAGGAACTCGGAGGCTCCTGTAGTGCTCGATGGAAACGAGGAATGGGTGAAAAGTTTATACTTCGACTTTGAAAGAATTTCTTGGCGGCAAGGACATTCCTAGTATTTTAAGCACACCGCTCCTATTCTGGGGACTGCGAACCAAGTTTAAACTGGGTTTGTTACCATGGAACATGGTCCGGGTAGCCATAGAAGCACGCGCAAGCCGTTCGTATGACAAGCAGGCTAAGTAGAAAGCCAACAACGATTTACAACGGGTTTCAACGACGTAGGCATAGAGAGGGTGGGTGGAGCTATGAAGATACAGAAGGTGGAAGCGGGGAAATGCAAGGTTTATCAATGGTTGGGTGCGGGCTGATCAGCGTTGTCACAAGACCGGCCACTGACAACATCACAACGTCCCGATCGCTGCAACACACCTCCCAAAGTTTCCATTCATTCATTCTCGTTTCCATCGACCCTACTTTTCGATGTCTAGGATAATGGTCATCAGAGCATTGTTGACTGAGCACCACGCTTGCGCTACTCTGCCCTATCGCTATTGCTACAGGACCGTCTCAGAACGTTTAAAGCTGCACTTCACGACCGAGTCACTGGAGAGGATCACTGACACATGAGAAATGAAGCTCTACTGTGTGCGTTTTGTAAAGTCTATCACTGTAGAATCTACCACTGTGGATGCGCAACTCCACAGTACAGCTCCGACTTTGTAATTTTCTTGATTTCATTTTCATTTTCAAAAAGCCAACCTTATTTCTTTTTCGGTGCTGCATACGAACATCGGCTGTCAACGACCTGAGTCGTTGGCTGCAGCCTGAGACCGTTTTCAAAGTCTATGACATCATGACAAAACTAGCCAAAAATGCACAGTCAACATCCAAAACAATCTAGTGTCACAACCACGCTGCTGGGAACCGCATTCACAATGCTGCGGCTCAAACCCCTCTGCAAGCGCCCGTCAACAACATTTGCTAATTTGTACCTTTCGCACCGCCAAGTTGATTGCTGAACGGCCCAGCTTTCACCATGAACTCCGCTTACGGTAGGACAAACTCCACTCTTCCCTATGTGCCCCTTCACTACAACCCAACAATGCGCTGACGTGGCCACACCAGAATACATCTTCAATGGCGACTATCTCAACACGCTGCTGGACGGCGGGTACCTGCCGCAGGCGGTGATCCGGATTGGGATCCGGCAGCAGCTGAAGCAGCGGCTAGCCGAGATCGCGTCCACGACGCTCGAGGCGGCGTATTCACGCAAGATGGAGTACGTGTCGCTGCTACGCATGCGGCCCATCGCCGTCGAGACGGCGGCCGCCAACGAGCAGCACTACGAGGTCGGCACCGGCGTGCTGAGTGCCTGTCTCGGTCCCCGCATGAAGTACTCTTGCTGCTTGTACCCGAAGGGCGGCGAGACGCTGGCGCAGGCTGAGATGGCCATGCTCAAGTTGTACGTCGAAAGAGCTCAGCTGAAGGATGGGATGAGCATTCTCGATCTCGGGTACGTACTTGATTTCATTACTCCGCGACTACGGTGAAAGATGTGGCCGAGATCGTGTTCTGATGTGATTTATTGTCGTGAAGCTGCGGCTGGGGATCTGCGTCGCTGTTCTTTGCCGAAATATTCCCCAACAGCTCTATTACGGCTTTCTCCAACTCTCGCACCCAGAAAGAGTACATTGACTCCTGCGCCAAGGAGAAGGGTTTGACGAACCTGACAGTCATCACCGGAGATGTGGTGGACTATGACTTTGAGCCCTCACAGTTTGACCGCGTGGTTTCCATTGAGCTGTTCGAGCACATGAAGAACTACGAGCTCTTGATGGCCAAGGTGGCTTACGCCCTCAAGCCGGGCGGGAAACTGTTTGTGCATATATTTGCGCACAAAAGCACGCCGTACGACTTTGAGAGTGGTTGGATGACGGAGCATTTCTTCACCGGCGGAACCATGCCGAGCACAGATCTGCTTCACTACTTCCAAAGGGATCTTTACCTGCAGGAACAGTGGTGGGTCAATGGCAAGCATTATGCGAAGACATGCGAGGTGAGAAACAGGAGAGGAATTGTACATTCGGCATGCTGACCGCAAAACAGGACTGGCTATCGAAGATGACCGCTCACAAGAAAGAAATCTGGCCCCATTTGAAAGCGACGTACGGGAAAGAGAGTACCACGACATGGTACAACCGGTGGCAGATTTTCTACATGGCTTGCGCAGAACTATTCGCGTATGAGAATGGGGAGACATGGGGCGTTTCCCACTATCTGTTTGAGAAGCCAACCGATCGGGTTGCGTGAATGGTAGCCTCGAGGGGCATTCGTGACCGCAACGGCGTTGAAGAATGTACTAGAAGCCGTGTAGAGCATTTTGGGAATGACTTTCAGAATCTGTGTCGAGCTTGATGATATAGCTTCAACTTGTATGAACTTGAGGTCCTGGGCCGTAGTGGGAAAGCAACAATGTACTGTGTTCAAGCTTCAACAGATGAAGAAGCCTTAAACTTTTCCGAAGATTGCTCACCGACAGTAGCCAAGAAAATAATGCTGGTGTATGCGTCCAACAAGCCGTACACATCCGAGGTCACCTCAGCTCACACCAATCTCCCCGGCAAGACAGGAATTTCACCGTGCCATGGACCATTGCGCAGAACACCCGATCCAATCCTGGCAGCCTGGTTTTCGAGATGTAAAGTCCATGGTGCGTGTCTGGCTTGATTGAATGTCGGGTGCATTTCCCATTATGAAAGGATATCAAAATCTCAGGGCTGCGCTTGAATCTCTCAACGCGTGCTTCTCTTGTCTCAGCCTGCCACAAATGCATATGTACAAGACACAGTGCCCGGGCGCCATTCCATTGTCGAAAGTTCTATTGTTTTGGTACATTCCCTTTCTCCGGACATGCGCGTTCAGTGGTCCCACGGATGCTTCCAGCCCATGAGCGCAGCGCCGTCCTTCTTCGCGCGGTACATCAACTACAGCTCCGGTCAGCATCGGATATAGTAACGGAGTCACATGGGCGTACGAAGAACCACATGCTGGCGCCGAGGCCGGTCGCGAAGAAGCGGTAGAGCGGGCGAACAGGGTGGACGTGGATGGGGTGGCCGCCGTGGCCGCGAGCACCGGTAGGGCCAGCCATTGTTCGGAGTATCTGTCGCGGAAAGAGTCAGCCGGGCGGCCGGAGGTGGGCGGAGGCGAATG
Organism: Lasiodiplodia theobromae; assembly: GCF_012971845.1. Taxonomy (NCBI): domain Eukaryota; kingdom Fungi; phylum Ascomycota; class Dothideomycetes; order Botryosphaeriales; family Botryosphaeriaceae; genus Lasiodiplodia; species Lasiodiplodia theobromae. Next base: position 689,795 of record NW_023336355.1, on the reverse strand, counting down.
CGCGTACCGAGCGAGGGCTGGTGGTGGAGGATGTGGAGTACGGATGTGCAGCTGTCAAGCACTGGAGGGCGCGAGGTTGCGGGCAGCACGGGCTAGCGGCGGGCGGGAGAGTCAGGCAGGCTTGGCGATCTGCAGCGATAGGAACAGAATCTCGCCCTGCACTGGACAACGCGTACCTTGCGACCCTTCGCCCGTCTGTTCAAGCCGCGCCGCACGGTGACGCCAGCGCGAGAAATCGCATCGCCGTGCCGCCTCCAGTCACCCGCCGTCCGAACGCGCATGGCAACTACCCCGCCGACCACCTTGTCTCCAGCCGCCGCCGCGCGCCGTCTACATGTCGCGACGACATAGGCCGATCGAGCTTCTACTCCACGCCGACGACTGAATCTCCAGACGCAAATCAACCCCGCGTCGCTCCGGCGATATTCCAATCTCGCAACGCGCCCACCATGGCGCAAACAGCTCCATCTTCCGCGCCCGCAACGGGCCTCGCCCACCGAAAGTTCCATGGCTGCTCTAGTATCCGCGAATATGAGATCATGGGCAAGCTCGGTGAGGGCACTTTTGGGTAGGTCTCCGCCCCGGCACCTCTAGCTGCAGTCCGCGCTGACGACAACAAAGTGAAGTTCACAAGGCACGATCACGCCGCACTGGAACCATCTTTGCCCTCAAGAAGATCCTCATGCACAATGAAAAGGACGGCGTGAGTACCGTGAGTTCCTGAAGTGGCGCCCGATCCTGACCGACCCTAGTTTCCCATAACTGCGCTTCGCGAGATCAAGTTGCTGAAGCTGCTCTGCCACCCAAACGTCCTCAAGTTGGAAGAAATGGCTGTTGAACGGACGAGGGGTACGTATGGAATACTCTACTGGCTCTACTGGCTGGGTCTGACTGGGCCATAGGCGAAGGAAGGAAACGCGCGATTCTGTACATGGTCACCCCTTACATGGACCACGATCTCTCCGGCCTCCTTGACAACCCCGACGTCCGCATGACCGAGCCTCAGATCAAATGCTACATGCTACAACTATTGGAGGGGCTGAGGTATCTGCATGATGTATGGTTATCCGGATGGCGCAAAACTTACGGCTGCTAACCCTTGCCTTCTAGAACCATATCTTGCATCGTGATATGAAGGGTCAGTTAAAGACAGTCCCCATACCATTTCACTCCGTACTAACGCAGTATAGCTGCCAATTTGTTGATTAACAACAAGGGCATCCTGCAAATCGCAGATTTCGGTCTCGCTCGTCATTACGATGAACCGGTACCCAAGCCTGGAAAAGGCGGTGGGGAGGCCCAGAGAGACTATACTGCGCTTGTCGTCACTCGCTGGTATCGTCCTCCGGAACTGCTACTCAACCTTCGTCGGTACACCACTGCGATCGACATGTGGGGTGCAGGGTGAGCCACTCAGTCTTGTCTTGGTGAACTAGACTAACTTCCACGAAGCTGTGTTTTCGGTGAAATGTTCAAACGAAAGCCCATTCTCGCTGGAAACAGCGACCTCAACCAAACTCAGATCATCTTCGATTTGGTCGGCTCTCCCACAGAGGACAACATGCCAGGATGGAGCCAATTGCCCGGTTGCGACGGAGTGAAACAATTTGCCCCGCGAAGGGGCAACCTTCCTCATGTTTTCCGAGAGTGCGTGAAAACCCTGCTTGGAAATAAGCTTTTGCTGACCGAGTACCAGGCAAGGATCCTTGGCGATTTCGCTTCTGCAAGAACTTCTCAAATTGGATTGGAGGAAGCGGATCAATGCGATCGACGCCCTTCAGCACCCGTATTTCAAGGAACACCCGAAGCCTGCACGACCTGAAGATCTCCCGCGCTTTGCAGATTCGCACGAACTAGACCGCCGCACTGCTCGTGGCAAACAACAAGCCCTCCCGCCTGCGCCTGCGGGTGGCACCGTCGGCATGGGCCCTCACCCGAACGGCGATTGGCCCGGCGGCCCGCCACCACATGGAGGATACATGAACGGAGACCGCTATCCGCGTGACCGAGGACCACCGGGTGCGATCCCCCCAGGACCTCCACGTCCGTATGATGGACGTGGGCCATATGATCAGCGAGGTCCTCCTCGCCGTCAGCCATGGGAAGCTGAAGCACATCGTCATACCAGCCTACCTTATGCCGGCCCACCAGGCTCGCGCCTTCCTCCGCCGCCTCCTGAAGGTAGCAGACACCCGCTGCCACACCCACCCACGAACAGAGCCTACGTCACTGGTGGGGCTCGCCCACCTAGACCGCCGCCAAACGTCGACACGTACATACCAAGCTACTCCGACGGTGGTCGGCGTGGCTCAAACGACAGAGACAGAGATGACCGCAGTTCTCGAGACAGGAGTAGACCCCCATCAAGAGATGACCGAAGAGGATATCGGGACAGACGTCCCCGTGACGATGATGCGCTTGATTACGATGAAGGAGGACGGCGTCGGACGCGCAGCAGAAGCCCTGGAAGCGATGCTTACGATCGCCGCGATCGCGACAGGGATCGCGACCGGAGAGAGCGAGAAAGGGATATTTACAGGCGATGAATTTCCAGCGGGTGTTGTTCAAACTGGCATTTCGGGGTTATCGGAGTCGCACGACATGGCGCTAGGACAACACGTCCCGACGGGCGTTGATGATTTCATATTCTTCAGGTCGGATGCATAGCGCGGCGCATGGGAGGGCCAAACAGCTTCTATACAAAAGTCGCAGCCGACGTAATACCCCCAATTTGTAGCAGTAACCACAGTTGATGACAGCGCACGACATAATAAAATAAATGCCTCACGACGCATGACGCGGTGCTTTCATCCAATTGCCGGTGAGAGGGCGCGGGTGTGCGGGCGAATCGGGCCTGAGGTTATTAGGCATCGGAAGGGGCGTTGGGCGGAGGAGGTGACGCTATCGGGTGCCGAGACATAAAAAAAATGACAATGCCTGCAGGGTTGCGCCACGGTGCCACGGTACGCCCCGCCGAACTCGCTGGTCTCTCACGACGCACACCCCACACCGCGCTGATTCTCTGACTCTTAACCATCATACCACGCTCTACTCGCGCCCTTAATTGCCTGCTCGCTCGCCACCTCCGCTTTCCAAGCACATCTGTCACAATGTCCGGCACACTCACCAACGGTTCCTCAAGAATATCTCACCAAGAGGAGAAAGAACTCCCGGGAGGATGGGTGGTCCTCAAGTTCGGGGGCACGAGTGTCGGCAAGTTTGCCGTCAATATAGCGGAGATTGTGAAGTGAGCACGCGCTGCTCTGGCAACCATTATGCATTCCGCTAATCCTTCGCCAGGTCGGGTCTCAGCGAGAACCGCGTCGCAATCGTCTGCTCTGCCCGCAGCAACAATACTAAGCTGGAGGGCACCACCAACAGGTACCCCCTCCTTTGTCATCGCTAGCTCAACCGACGCTGACCATTGCGCTCCCTGTAGGCTTCTCCGCTCGGCGCGTGAAGCCGAAATCCCTGGCTCGAAGGGCTACGTCGAAATCGTCGAGGCTATCCGTACCGACCACATCCAGGCCGCTGTCGATACCATCAAGAACCCCGACATCATCGCGCAGTACACTGAGGACGTCAATGAGGAATGCCGCCACCTCATCAAAATCCTCGAGTCGGCCCAGCACCTGGAGGAGGTCAGTGTCCGCGTCGAGGACAAGATCATCAGCAAAGGCGAAAAGCTTAGCTGCCGCTACATGGCCGCGCTGCTGGAGGAGCACGGTGTACCGGCTCAATACGTCGACCTTTCCAACGTCATCAACCACAGCCCGGGCCATAATAAGGCCCTGGATGAGAACTTCTATGCGGGTCTGGCGGCGACGCTCGGTGACGAGCTGAGGTCCTGCGGAGATAAGGTCCCCGTTGTGACGGGCTACTTCGGAAATGTCCCGGGTGGACTGCTGAATGCAGTTGGTCGCGGCTACACTGATTTGTGCGCCGCACTCTGCGCCGTTGGCACCGAGGCCGATGAGCTCCAGATTTGGAAGGAAGTTGACGGCATCTTCACCGCGGACCCCCGCAAGGTGCCTACTGCGGCGCTGCTGCCTTCGGTCACGCCCTCTGAGGCGGCCGAGTTGACCTTCTATGGCTCGGAGGTCATTCACCCCTTCACCATGGAGCAGGTCATCCGCGCGCGCATTCCCATCCGCATTAAGAACGTCATGAACCCGCGCAATGCTGGTACTGTCATCTTCCCTGATTCGGAGGAGGAGCTCAATGGCAGGAACCCGCTGCATGACCCGAAGCTGTTCCGCACGCGCTCCAGCAGCAATGTCACCGCACTCAAGGGCCCGAAGCGCCCCACTGCCGTCACCATCAAGCGCGGCATCGTGGTGCTGAACATCCACAGCAACAAGCGCACTCGCGCGCCCGGCTTCTTGCGCAGCATCTTCGCCATCCTGGACAAGTGGAACATGTCTGTTGACCTAATCTCCTCGTCCGAGGTGCACGTCTCGCTGGTGCTGCACTCCGAGTCGTCCATGCTGACCTATGGTACGGATGAGGAGTACCACATCCAGGATGAGGAGCTGAAGGGCTGCGTCATTGACCTCGGCCAAATTGGTACCATCGATCTTGTGCCGGACATGGCCATCGTGAGCTTGGTTGGTAAGCAGCTCAAGAACATGCTTGGTATTTCCGGCCGTTTCTTCTCCGTGCTCGGAGAGAACAACATCAACATTGAGATGATCTCGCAAGGTATGTTCATTGATGTCTCTACATCAGATGAAGACGATGTTAATGAATGCAATTACAGGTGCCAGCGAGATTAACATCTCGTGCGTTATCGAAGAGAGGGACGCTGACCGCGCCCTCAACGTTGTACATACGAACCTGTTTACTTTCCTAGAGTAGAGCATGAGACCCGGCGTTCAGCACGTCTCTGGAGATGTAGCAGAGACTACCTTGGGAAAAAAGCGCATTTTGCATGTTTTCTCTTAGGCACGGCTCCCTGTAGATTTCGAAAGAGTCCTCAGATTATGTTGAGACGAACTTGCATAGAAAGGGAAGGATTTATTTCGGATTAGATAATTGAAACCGAAAATGTTCATTAACGGTCGCTATCCATAGCCTGATGACGTGTGATAACCCTGCAGTGAGGAGAGGTAGGTTGTTTCGCTCGTCAGCTGCCTTTGTCCATTGCAGCCTTTCTCGCCGGTCTTTGTCTTGCATGATCGCGGCGGCAGTCGGAATGTCTGAGACATCAAAACTACTCAGGTAAAGGTCCCTTTCAGATGCGGTGGTCGAGTTTGCGTTGGAGACGCAAAAATACATGACTAACGAAAATGTGTTCATGCAGAGGAAGATTCGCTGACACTCGAAGTGATGGTATTGGCAGCATCGCATGTCGGGGATATTTACATCTTGTTGGCCGTTTCAAATCCATACATTCACGTCCTATTTCGTGGAGTGGACCTCGCGAGGCGGCTGGGAGGGGCGCGCCTTCCGTTTACATTCACCTGGAGCATCGCTCTTTCTAAAACAGGCAGCGACTGTCATTCACCACGCACCGCCGTCTATTTCAAATCTTCGCCCGACGTCACCTCTTCTTCCACTCCAACCCTGAACACCCAAATTTTCCTTGCTTAGAAAATTGAACAAGGCGTCGTTCACATATTGCATCCACTCCTTCGCAGCACTGCACTGAAATATGGAGCCCGACAAGGATAAAGACAAGACCCTTTCTTTGGGCGAAATCAAAGCCATGCTCGAGGAAAGCGAGCAGCAAGAGCAAGTGGCACACAAGCGCGCCACCAAAGCCGCCAAACGCTTTGCCAAACTTGATCTCAGTAAGTTCCCCTCACTCCAATACTTCTGGTGGTTGGAAGTCATTTGATACTTGTCTGTTTTTTTGCAGCTGCCGAGGAAGAGGATTTCGCGACCAGTATTCGCAAGCAGCTAGCCAACTTCAGCGGCTACCTGTACAAGCCCGAATACCAGTATGCGCATTTGAGAACCGAGCCGCCCTGCACCCGCCCGGAATACTCCGAATACACGAAGAAGCAGATGAGGGAGGCGGAGGAAGCGGAAGAGAAGCAGAAGAAGGCCGCCAATGAGGCTGAGACGGACACAAAGGCCGACAAGATCAAGGACGACGGCGGTGTGCCGACGAAGAAGGAAGTTGAAGATGCTGCTGAGGCTCTCATACCCAACATCCAGAGGCTGTCCATGCTTGCGGATTCTGACAGCTCTGATGATGACGATGTCGACACTATCATTCATCGCATGCCCAGTAAGAGCTCTGACGGCGGTTCGGTCATAACCACCATCCTCGACGGTAGGACGAGCAAGTTGGCTTCAACCAAGGAGCCTCCAACCGTCAAGCCCACCACTGCTCTCAACAACACCCCGTTCGACCCTGACCAGCCGGTCCTTCTTGCGAGCCACGAAGCCCCCACTCTAAACAGCTACGCTACCGGACCACGCTCGTCTACTTCAAGCTCCCTAAGCCAGATGGCCGTAGACCATGAGGCTGGAAGGCTGCATTCAGGTGACCGAGTCCACCCATGGCCTAATCTCTGGCCCGACTACATGCACAAGCCTCCTCAGCTAGATCAAACGCAGTGGACTATCATCAATGCTAACCTGGGCTCCTTGGGTGCAGCGAAAGATGGCGCGATCGACCCCTGCGACGAAGAGAACCGACAAGCTTACGAGCAGATCCAGGAGGTTTTGGAGGTGTGTTGGCTGGTTATGACTGGTCAACTCTCACCTATTGGCAACATTACGGCTCAGAACATTTTGAAGCCTATACTGCAGAAGGAGAAGCCGGACATGAAAGCCAGGTTGAAAGTGTATGAGGAGAAGCTGACACTCCGAAGGATAGCGTTGAATTTGCCTGGAGGGGATTGGAAGCGCTTATCGGGGGAATCTGGCAAGTCAGACTCTTTCTTCAGCACGCCATCCATGGGCACGCCAAGCCAAGTTTCCAGCACACCTCTCGTACCATGCTCTCCCGCGGCCGGAATGGGAGGCCCGTTTCCCGCGTTCGCCAATAGCCCGAGTGTAGCGACCGATCACTTTTCGAGCACTCCGGCATCGCCCAGCACGAGCAAGCGTTCATCTCCAAATACGAACAAGCGGTCTTCTGCCAGCTCTGACAAACGTTCCTCAACCCATTCCGATACTAAGCCCTTAGTGTCTGAAGCAGACAGCAAGAACTCATCGGCTCATACGTCCTTCGATGGTCATTCGGGCGCTCAGACCCCTTCAAAGCGTGGCAAGTTGGCTTTGATCACCAGCGCCTTTAAGGTTCCGAAGTCTCCCAAGAAGAGCACGAAGTCGTGGGAAAACAGTGGTGCAGTCGAGAGACAGATTGTAACAACGCCGAGGGACGCTCCACCCGTTCCTACAATCCCCGCACCTTTCAGTGGTCAAAACACACCGCAGACGTCATTCGAGACTGCTGTGTCGAGCACAAACACCCCTTCTCTCACTGCAAGTCCTACTATCCCGAGCTTGAACAGGAAACCTTCCAGGAGCTTTGCTGGCACTCCTAGCTCCTCCATGGCGGGGCCGACTAGCAAGAAGTACATGTCTTTTGATGGATACTTCAGTGCTGAAAGTGACGAGCAAAAGGCACATTTGGCATCTGGTAGTACCGTCGTGCCTGCCCAGCCGCCTGCGGGCAAGGTCCAGTCAGCTTCTTTTAGGGGCACACCAGGTGGCAGAAAGACGCCAACGGCGATTCGGGAGCCTGGTTTGTTTAGCCCGAGAGCTGACACCCCAGCTACAATGAAGTCGACCGACCTTGACCATGCTTCCGTGAGTAGCCGCTACACGCCGAACGTTTCTACTACTGATCTGAGCACGACAAAGCGTTCTAGGAAGCACAGCCGCGCCTCTTCTGGAGCCAGTACGCGTTACAACGTCTTCGATGCTCATCTTGAGGAGCTTCTTAGCGAGTTCAATGCTTGGGCCGATGGTCAGGACGCATCCATGGATGACGTTAGCAAAGATCCTGAGCGACCCAACGTCAAGGAAATTCTCAAGCCACTTGACTACGAGGAAATACGCAGACTTAACCCTAGCGAGCACGAAGCAATGGTCAATGAAGTCAAGAAGATCATGCATGCCGATCTGCGTGCTCAGGTTCTCAAGGAACACCACGATGCCCGCTTTCCCTCTGGCGCCCCTGGTCACCGTTCTACTTCTTTCGCGGCGCTGCCTTACCTCGCACTCCGCATCGCACGCTGGGTTCTGGACGCTGTCAATGAGAGTTTCCTGCCTTCACTCAAGTGTGCCTACGAGATCGAGAACTACCAATTCGCTGAATACGAGCGTCGCTGGCGTGTTACCCACCCAGGAGGCAAGACTAACCCTTTCAGTGGCGTTTCTCGTCCCGCAGACGGATCTTACCTCCGACCCGCTTACGCCGCAGCCTGGGCGACGCGTTTCGTGCAGTGGGCCGAGGAGCAGCAGCAGCTGTGGAAGTACGAAAATGTCGACCTTCCAACCATGAACGAGTACGGCGGCGGCTTCAGGCGCCCGGGTCGTACTATGGAGGCGAAATTCCTGCTCAACATGGTCAATGAGAAGATTAACATCGATCGTAGCACTGGTGACCTCGAGATCGAGGGTGACGGTGCGATGCTGAAGGATGATGAGGTTCAGCGAAGGTTCGAGAAGCTGGCGCGGAGGGAGCAGCGCAAGGGCACGAAGAAGGTTTGGGCGGCCTGCGAGGAGCAGATCAAGAGGCTGTCAATGATGATGGACGTGGTCAAGGCTGAGCGCCCGGCATCGGGTGTTGTTAGCGGAAGGTCCTCGCCTGAGGACGGCCTTTCGACGTATCACCATGACTCCACCCTGGCTTACGCTGGACTGTTGGGTGGTATTTAAGCCGGCTGTGGACTGACCGGTACGGGTGTTGTTGTTCAAGTGCAAGATTTCTGGTTATACGACGACGACACTGGCTGTTAGGTTGACAGTACTTCTACGGCATTAAAAGGTTGGTAGGTTGACTGGATTGGTCACTGATGGAACATGTGTGGTTCTTTACTCGGTGAGAGTTCTAGCGTAGCAAGAGCTCAAGACTAGTTTGCAAGATAGCACCTCATGTAGGAGCTAGTATAGAAAATGGAGATTCTGTATCTCATCTATGGCGGCTTTCAAATGTGCTAATGCTCATGCCAATTTTCGGGGTATCATGTACAAAAAGCCGATCAGATTCCAGCTCAAAAACTCCGTCCAATGCTTATGTTTTTTGATCAACCTTTTACCCATTCATTTTTCCTTCTTCCAATCCTTATCTCAATCCTGCCATTCACTGGCTGCTTTGAGCCTCCTTGTTCTTCTCTGTCTCCTCCGCCTCCCTCTTCGTCTGCCTCTCCGCCTCCTCCGCTTCCTTCTTCGCCTTCCTCTCTGCCAGATACGCCTCCACCTTCTCAGTATGTTCCCTGAGCTCAGGCACCGCCGAGATCCTGTCCAGCGCGTCTTGGGCCGCACGCGCCCGCGCGATCTTCTTGTTCTGACCAACGCCCTCGCCTAAGCGCAACCGGTCGTGTCCCCAGCCCGACAGGTAGAAGGCGACGCTGAAACGCTGCTGGGCCTTGTTCTCGTACGTCATCTCGCCGACGTCCTCGTACCAGGCCTTGAGGCCAGAGCCGGAGGGTGCGAAGGCGCGCGAGGCACGCATCTTGACCTGCTCGCCGGCCTTGTCGCTTTCGTCGGCAAAGATGGCGGAGGAGAGGAGGAGGGGCGTCCAGAGTTGGCGGAGCCAGCGGTCGGCGCGGTCGGTGGTGTCGGTGTCGATGTTGCTCGCATCATCGTTGTCCTTCGTCTTCTTCTTCTTGTTCCTCTCGCGGTCCTCAAGCGCCACGGCGCCCACGTACGCCTCGAAGACGTCGCCGAGGATCTTGGTCTGGTTCGTCGCGTGCGCGCCGTGCCAGGTCCGCGGGGAGATGCGCAGCCGCCCGCCGTTGCCGTCGGCCTCGATCTGGTCGAAGCCGTAGCCGCGCGCGAAGCTCGCCAGCCGCGCGTTGTTGACCAGCGCCTCGCGCATCTGCGACAGCCGCCCGCCCGGCAGCGACGGGTACATGTCCCAGAGCAGGTCCGTGGCTACCATCTCGATGACCGAGTCGCCGTACCACTCCAGCCGGTCGTACGTCTCGGTCGCGTAGTTGGTGACGGATGTGTGCGTGAAGACAAGCTTGGCATTGGTGGGGTCGTGGATGGTGGGAAGGGGAGGGAGCGGCATGGGTAGGTCGGTTGTCGCGGCGAGGTTGGGCGCAGAGGTGTTTTGGCGGTTGGACCCAGTGTTGTTGCTGTTATTGTTGTTGTTGCGAGAGCGCTTGTGCGGGTTGCCTTTATCGAAGTGCGAGTGGGAGGAGCCGTCTGTTCTTGGGCGTTTTGCATTGCGGCTGCCGCCTGGACCGCCGCCGTTGTGCTTCATGATGAGGGATTTGGCAATGCCGATGTTGGTCAATTCGCGGAAAGATTGCAGTGAACTGTAGTTGGAAAGATAAGCGAAGCTTGCAAGAGCTAGAACCAAGAATGTGGAGGCGGTGGTGAACAAAGTCCAGGTCAGGTATTGGTTGCAGACATCAAAAAGTTCCCAGACGCGACGCGATGGAGATCGATGCCGCCCCGCTGGAAGCGGGAACTATACCCCATGCGCACTAGCTCAGCTGGCAGAAATTGCTCACCGCCTGCGGTCTCAACTTCGTGCCGCAACGACCGCACGGCTGTCGGGCGACGACAAGCATCACCAATCGCGCGCGCAGCCATGGCGGTCCCACGTTCGCGCATCGTCGACCTCATGAGGGTGCGTAGTACTCTAGTCCGCGCCCATCTCGGAACCCATTGACCTGCTCCAACCCTTCAAATCCCACCCGCCAACTCGCCGCAATATCCCAAATTCAAGCAAAGGCTGACTTGCGACGATGTGCGAAACCATCAGGCCCAATGCAAGGTCTTCAACACCGTATTCAACCCGGAAGGCCACCGTATGGGTACCAAGATCCTGCGTGAGCGCCTCAAGGGTCCCTCCGTCGCGTCCTACTACCCGCGCCGCATCGGCACCTTCAACGACCTCGCGAAGCTGTATCCGGAGTGGGAGGGCTTGGACCTGGCCGAGTGGGACAGGCAGGAGAATGTTGCTGCGTATGTTATACCCGTTCTCTCTTTGGTTGAGGGGGTTCAGAAGAGGTTGCGGACAAGGGTATTAGATGAGGTGGAAATCGCGGTAGTGGTGGAAGGGATACAGTATCTCGTTGGACGCATGCTGATGGTTCTGGTTTTTCAGGCTCAAGGCTCGTGGAAAGGGTGCACCGAAGAAGAAGAGAACCGCGCCAGGTAAGAATAAGTCTAAGATAGTGCGATGGAGGCTATCGCTAACGGATCCACAGAGAAGGGCGGTGGAAAGAAGAAGAAATAGATGGCAGACTGCTGAATCCGGCCTCTGTATCATATGTGAAGCATCGACTGGCGTTCATCGGAAACTTGGGCTGGCAATTTATGGAAGAGCTTGGAATTTTATGTACGCTCAGAGGAAAGAAAACATACCCCGTCACGGACAATTGTCTTCGCTCTCCACTACAACATTCATGGTAGTTCGTGATCTTTGTGCAAATATTCAAACGTGTCTATTACAAAATCTTCACACTATTTACTACAATTATGACTTCACAGATGTATCCGCCGCGGCACCCTTACTCTTCCTCTTAACCTCCGTTCCAGGCGGCATCTTTAGTGCACCAAACACCACCCCACACACGCCAACCATGCCTGCTCCACCAACAGCATAGGCAAATTCGCGACCAGCCCACCAGTACAAGGAACAGAAAATCAAAGGGCCAAGAGAGCGCCCAATTTGACCTGCAGCGACCAAGTTAGCAAATGCGGTTAATACCAGGGTCCACGTAAGACCCGAGTGACAAGGGAAAAGAGTGATAACTTACCCCAGCTGCGGTGGTTACCCAACTTGCCGCCTCTCTCGCCCTGGCTAGCTTCAAAGCTGCTCAAGCTGTTCAAACCCGTGACAACCGTCGCGCTCGTCACGGCCAGGCAGGCCGCGGCGGCGTACAGCTGCTTCTCGGTGTTCAGGCGGCCGAGCAGGAAGAAGCCGACGGCGCAGCTCAGCACGCCCGTCTGCACAACGCGCAGCGGGTGCAGGCGGCGAGTGACGGATCCCTGCAGCAGCGAGGCGACGAGGCCGATGAAGCCGAGCAGGCGGCCGGACTGCTTGGAACCGTAGGCGAAGAGATCGTACGTCATGAAGGGCAGCGAGAATTCCATGCCGGAGAAGAAGAGGATGAAGATGAAGTGCGTGAAGTTGAGCAGGGCGTGCGAGTTGGTGCGGACGTGGGGCTTCTCGGCCTTCTCGTCCTTGACCTTGCCATTGGCGGTGGCGGGCTTCGCGTCGCCGTTGGATACAGTGGGCAGGGTCTCGGGCAGAGCGAAGTACAGATACAGCGTCTCGGTCACGATCAGGAAGAGCGAGAAACCGGCGGCGGTGGCGAATGGGTTGGCGGCGACGGTCGTGATGGTCGACAGCCAGGCGCCTAGAGCGGGGCCGAAGGTGAAGGCGATGCTGAAGCAGGCGCCGACCAGAGCCATGGTGGCGCCCCGCTGCGCCTCGTCGCTGATGTCAGTCGCGATGGCCATGGCCAGCTGCACGTTGCCCTCGCTCAATCCGCCCACCACACGCGACGCCAGAAATGTGCGGAAATCGGTCGCCGCAACCCACAGAGCCACCGAGAGAATGTTGCCCGTCATCGACCAGAGCAGCGCCGTGCGCCGTCCGTACTTGTCCGAGAGCGTGCCAATTATGGGAGAGGCGATAGCTTGCAGGAAGGAGAAGAGCGATCCGAGTGCGCCGCCGAGCAGAACAATGTCATAGCGGTCGTTAATGGGCTTCGCAAAAGCATTCTTGTAGGCGTTCAAGCCGGAGAGTACGCGATTGAGTACGGTGTTGGACGAGGCTTGGGCGGTTTCGTGGTCGCGGTAGAATTCAAGGAGCTTCGGGAACAGCGGGAGGATGAATGTGAAGGAAATCTGCAGAGAGCAAGCTGTTAGCAATTGGGAGAAGCTCGAAGGATTGATGGGCCATACCAGGTCAAGCAGCAGCGAGAAAAATAGCACCTTGAGCACCTTGCGGCGGACCTCTTTGGTGACGGGCGGGGAGGGAGAAGCCATGGCGCGCCGGAGCTGGCTAGCAGGAGACCAGCGCTGTTTGGGAGAAGGAGAGGAACGAAAGGACGTGAGAAACAGTGAGCAGGCCAGCTGCGGATGCCAAGGTATATACGTGTCGAGCCAGGGCTGAGTCTCGAGAGGTGGGCGCGGGACGTATGATCGGCCAGCTCTTGTTTCGCGTCGTGATGATTGGTTTCGGATTCTACGCGAACAGCCGCCACCGACGCCGCTAGCCGTAGATCCCCGCCGTCCCGAGGTGTCCGGCCCCAGGGCTGACCCAAGGCGAGGAGGGGTATCGTTAGAGCGCCGGGACATATCAGCCTGTGCTGCTCCCTCTGAGCTCAGCTCCGCCCTGTCCCGCCTCCAAAATAAGCCATGGCGAGCGCAGGTGCTGACGGAAGGGCGAAGGCCATGCGCGCCGTCCAGGCCCTGTTCGATCGGTGAGCTCCCTCTCCCCCAATTGCCCTCGGCCCCACTGCAGAAGCTTACGTGCGCGCACAGGTACAAGCTCATCGCTGCGCAGCGCCCAAACGGCCATGTGGTAGGTGCCACCATCCGCCAACCTCCGCATCCGGCACCGTGCGACTCTGGCGCCATGTTAACTCCCGGCAGGACTTCGACAGCGAGGTGATGAAAAAGATGAAGCTAGTCGACGCCGGCCCGGAAGGTTACGTCCAATTTGAGCTCACCATCGGCAACGAATTCTCGAATCTGAACGACGTGATGCACGGCGGAGCCGCCGGTGTTATTTTTGGTATGCTTTCCCGCCATGTTGGTTCCGCGCTAGAGGAGGCTGATGGGCTGCAGACATGGCTACCACCTCCGCGCTAAATCCCCTGTCGCGACCTAATTTCTGGTTGTACGTACAACGCTAATTTTCTGACTGCTCTTGACTGACGTCTGACAGCTTCATGGGCGGTGTCACCCGCACTTTGAACATCTCATATTTACGTGCAGTTCCCATTGGCACCACTGTGCTGCTGACTTCACGCGTTGTCCAGGCCGGGAAGACCATGGCCATGATCAGGGGCGAAATGACTTCGCTGGATGGCAAGATTGTGTACGCCACGGCCGATCATCACAAAGTCAATGTTCCTATGAACGATAAGCACGCGAAGTTTAGGCTGCCTTGGGATGACGAAATTGAGGCCGAGGCCGAGAGAGAGGAAGAAGCCAAGAGAAAGGCTAGCAAGCAGGCAAAGCTCTAGATATGCTATAGAGTTATGATTACATGCGAAACTTCTCAGACATAATACACGAATTCTGCATTAATAGATGCATACTAACAAGAACTTCATCGGCCCGAATTTTTCTCAATGCTAAGTACTAAGTAAATGGGCCTCGTAGGTCATATCACTAAGATCCGTAAGTTTATTGGCGGCCCGGGCAAACCCAGTAGCGTGAAGAACCCTGATCGTATAAGAAATTATTAAGATTTGTGCCTGGTGTAGAAGCTATGCCTTCTTAGCTAAAGTAAAATTCTAACATAACGAACAAAGCGTACCTAGGTACCTGAGGAACAAGTGTATCGGATGTTATATTCTAAGAATTTCATCAATTTTGTCGCACAATTTTTCTTTTCTATGTCTTCAAACCCGCCAATCAGCAAAAAGATAAAGTATAGAGAATCTAGATCATTATGATCCCCACCTTTTCCTATCTATATAACTTTCTATTCGTAAAACAACCATTTCACAGTGTTCATTGCGGGGGGGTTTTTTTGTTCCTCTTATATCCAAATGCTCAGATAATCAAGTCCAGTATCCTGCTTGCCATATTTCACTTCTTCACTTCCCTGATGTCGGATATTCTTCTCTGCAATCGCGCAATAATATTCAGCAGGCAGTGAAGAATGAATAAGTACTTAAGAGTATTAATAGCTGCGCTGTCTCTTTGCACATGCAAGCGTTTTGTGTTCCTTTCATCAGCCTACGGAATCATCTTTGCAGGGCGACTTCACTTGCACCTTCCGCCTCATACCCACGCCGCCCTCGAGCGGCATCAACACTAGCCTTCTCGCCGCCAACTTACACCGTGCGATGCACTCACCAACTCAGCATGAAACGAGCTACAAACGGCGTTTGCGGTCGATAATTCGGGCTCGTCCCGCTTCTCGCTGCTTCCCTCTGAGCTTCCGCGCCTCACGCTCCGAACCCACCGCACTGACAGTGACATCACAGCACGATGCTGCGAACGCCCGACCGCGCGCCCCAGCCACACGGCCACCAATTCTGCAGCACCCGCAACACCATGTCCAGCGCCAAATTGGATTCCAACGCCGTCGACCGCGAACTCGCCCGCGCTGCCGGCATGCGCATCAGCACGCCAACGTCATAACCACGCCGGGTCCTCGAAGTGCACCCGACCTCACCACCTAGCTGAGGCGGTCGCGCTCCGCCAGCATCGCTCACGCCGCCCGCGTCGTCGTCGTCGTCGTCGCCACGCTGCACAAGCCTACCGCCGCAGCAGCCTGCTCCTCCACCCGGCTCGGACGCGTCGTCCTGTACGATAGTTCACGGAGTTGGCACAGAATCAAGGTGTGAAAAGAATGTATTTGTAGTGAGTGTGTTTGTAGTGAGTGTGTTTGTAAGAGAGTGTATACAAAAAAGAGTGTATCCCAGCGAATGTGCCTTTCCAACTCCCCGATTCAGAATGCCCATTTCAAAACTCCCTGCTCAAAAAATTTCCCCAGTTCCCAAAACTCTATGCCGAATGCGGCAAAACAAAAGCCCAAAATCCCTCCACTTGTGCCCCATCGGCTGCTTTACTCTGTGCCATATGGCCATGGTAGGTTGTCAGGTACAATTATTGTTTCTGGTACCATGTCTTGTCGAGTTGTCGTGCACTTAATTTTGTGTGATCTGGTGATGTGCAGGCAAAAAAGCTTCTGCAAAATTTTCGAGAGGCTCATGGTGACTGATTGATTGATTGTCGACTGGTTGTTGACTGGGCGTCGATTGATTGAGTTGATTGTGTGTTGGTTGGTTGTGAGGAGGTTGTGAGGAGGTCGTGAGGAGGTTGTGAGGATGATTGAGTTGAGATTGACTTTGAGGCTCAACTGGTGATTGACTATTAACTGTTAGTTGGTTGATGGTTACTTGTAAGGGGGTGCTACTTACTGCTTGCTTTGGCTTGCCGCGTCGTGGAGGACTGATTGTCGACAAGTCTGTAAGTGCAGACTTAGAGAAAAGAAAAGTTGCAACGTAGTCGGGGGTCGACGAGATTATAAAGGACCTCGCTCAAGAATTTTTCCTGCCGACCCAGAAACCTATATTCCTCATGAATTGGAATTATTTTGCGGCATTATTGTGTTGTGGTTAAGTGGTGGTGTTGACCCATATTCACGCCCTCTGTACCATCAGAAGTTGTGGGGTTGAGCTTTGACAACCCGCCGACAGCAGCACACGACAAGCGTAACACGCTGAGAGACAGGATTCACACTTGTCCCTGGACCCATAGCTGGCAGAGATTTCAATTTAATCCTTTGCGCGGCCCACCGTGACCGCTGTTAACTGTGTCTCCCCGCAAGCCCCTCAATCTCCGACCCCTCCCACCCCGCCTCAAACAGCGGCTCTCTCAGACTGACTTTTCAGTCGTCCGTACATCCAGGTACTTAAAATTTGGGGCCAATCGCACAAGCGGCGATTAATTGTACATAAGCAATTGCGCACGATCAAAAGATGCCATTGACTAGGAACGCACGCTGCATCTGGTGCACACATAGCTTCCAGATAGGGTAATCTGCGAGAACTTTTACGAATACGATTGGTTTAAAGCTGTGCATACTATGCCACGCCGCCATGTAGGTCATTTCGATGGCGTGGTTAGCTCATATACCATGTGCGTAACATCTGTCGCGTTGAAGGCCGGACGTCTCACGACCGTGTTGGCCGACATTTGCAGATTGGAAGCTCGGAGCAGTACTGATAAGTACGATGGATTGCTACCTACTCTACGTCTACCTTCTCCTACACACGCCACTCGTCCACACCCACCCTGACTGTCGCGTTGTCGTGCATTTGATTTTGTGTGATGAGGAAAGGCGCTGGTAAAAAAATTTCTGCAACATTGTCGTAAAGCTCATTTTGATGTTTAAGCTGATGATGATTGATTGTTTGAGTTGATTGTTGGTTAGTTGATTGTGAGGAGGATGTGAGGATGATTGAGGCTTTTGTGGTCGAGTGATTATGAGGATGATTGAAGTCTTGGTGGTTGAGATTGACTGTTCATTGTCAGCGTTGATAACTGGCTATATGGGGAGCTCGCTACTTACTGCTTGCTGAGACTTGTCGTTGTGAAGGATTGATGCCAGTTGGTGAGCCTGAAAGTGCAGACTACACTCACGCCGACCGCCATTACGCTCGTCGAAGGAACAACTGTGGTCTCGGGCACCATGTCCTGCCGTGTGGTTGTGCACTTAATTTGATGGGACGAGGACAGCCTGAGGCAAAAGATCCTCTGCAGAACTGCCAGAAAGCTCATCTTGCTGATCGGTTGTCGACTGGTTGTTGTAGCTTGTGTCGTGGAGGGCTGGCAGTTGGTGAGTCTGGAAGTGCAGACTTGAAGCGCAGGAACGAAGAGAGATTAAGAGAAACGAATAGATGGGGTCCGGACGTTCAGCGACCGCGTTGGCCGGCATTTGCACGGGGAAGGCGCGAAGCGGAATTGGCAAGTGCGGTGGTGGATTACTACCTACTCTACACCCACCTCATCCGGAACCAGCCGCTCCCTCACACGCTCTCTGCGCCCAGCCGCAACCTGTCACTCTTCTCCTGCGCTGAAAACAGCCCTGCGGCTGCGGACCTGGGCGTAGGGGGCTCGAATCGCCGTACGACCCGGCCATCACTTCGTCGACGACGCCGATTACGTCAATTGTAACGAGTGCGTCTTTGACCCGACATCTTAGCACGTTGAACAATTGGCGGCAATGGCTAGGGAGAAAGGCATGGCGACGGACGACCGCGCGCCACGGCAACAGAAGGGGTTGCGGCCTGCCGGCCGCTTGTGCCGTTCACGGCGGGCATCATGTTGTTGGCGATGCATTTGCTTTTGTTGCAGCGGAATTTGATGCGGAAAGAGTGCAGGTAGACATGCACGGGAAAAACACCTTGATGGACTGAGGAAAACTCTGATCAGGCGGTGACACGGTTTCACGGACACTTGAGAACCCCGAGAGCTTAGGCGGAGTACGGACATCTGCGTTTCTTTCCAAAGAAGGGCGCGGGCTACAGGTTACTGATGTCCCATTTTTTTCTGCTACATCGAAGTATACTGATACTGTTTGCCAGGATCTCCATCACAACGCCTTGACGACAAAGGACCACTGAGTTCAGATCAGGCACTCGCTGGCACAGGCGCCTTTAAGTCTTCCACATACCCTATTCTGGATCACAGGCATATCTATCAAGTGACTCATGTGTACAGGAGTAGCCTGGCCATCGGGCATCCCACGGGCCCTGAGCGGTGGCATAGTTATGCCATGCCGGCCGGGCATTCCATTGGAAGAGGTCGTCCATCGCCGATGCTACACGCACCAAGTTCGCCTCGCTCCACTGCCGCCCATATATGCAGATGCCGCAAGGCACGTCAAAGCCATTCTGGCCGACAGGCACCGAGGCCACAGGATAACCCGCATACGAAGGAATGGAAGCGCAGGCCGAGTCGCCGCCCCCTCCGTTGTCATTCGGCACGATGAGGGCGTCAAGCTCGATGACGGTGCCGTTGTCGAGCACATAGGCGTAACCCCCGTCAATGGCCTCTCGTGCGGTGCGGCGCCCCCAGTCGAAAGCCTTCCAGAACACGTCGCCCATCGTTCCGTTAGTAGCGACAGCGGCGTCGTAGAAGTCTTGGCCGGAGACGGTGTTGAACCACCAGGTCGAGTTGCCCAGGGCGCCGGTGCTGGCGTTGTGGGCGTCGTTCCAGGCTGCCATCTCGGCAAGGCTGTGCATGCCGTGGCGGCTATCGTCCTCGGGGAAGGTCCAGTTGATCAACCACTCGCCGTATGCGACGGCGAGGAGAGTGTTGTAGGCGATGAGCTGGTCATACTCGGCAGGGATGGTGGAGGGCTGGCCAAAACCGTAGGGATTGGCAATGCTCTTGATATTGGGGATGTACTGCAGGATATCAGTAAAACGCTTGGCAATTAGAATCCGGCGGACTTGTCTTACCGTGATGTTGTAGATTATTGCGCCTGCAGCTTCGAGCTCCTTGACCTTACTCTCATACAAGGTTCGTTGGCCCGGAGTATTGATAGCCTATGCTGATTCAATAAACGTTGTTTAGATATCACTGCCGGAAATATATCACGTACGGCGTTCGTTGACCAATATGGATTCCAGGGCAATCCTATCTTCATTCCTTTCAGCTCATCCTTGCTTGAGACATGAGCCACATAGCCATTTGTTGGAAGTTGACCAAGTGCGGAGAAAGTCAGGTTGTCGTATTGGTCCGCACCAGCCATGACATCCAACAAAAGTGCCACGTCTTTGAATGACCTAGCCAGGGGACCAGGGGTATCATGATAGAAGCTCCCGGGAATGATGCCGTGACGCGACATCAGCCCTGGAGTCGACTTAATGCTACGCAAGCCAAGGTGGGCCGACGGATGCATCAAAGAACTGGACCTCAGTCAGCCATGCTCACAGCACTCGAGTGAGTACTTTTTCGTACCCATGCGTCTCGGTTCCTAACGCAATAGCAACCTGGTTGATCCTGACGGCGACAGCGGAGCCACCGCTACTACCTGACGTCAATTGAGTCAAGTTGAACGGGTTTCTCGTCTGACCAGCCCGGGTAGAGTAACCATCGGAGAAGTTGACCAAGGCTCTGTGGTCCGCTGCTTCGGAAAGCGCGGCGTGCCCAAGCAAGACACCACCTGCGGCGCGGATTTTGGATACGACGGTCGCTTCCTGAGAATACCGGCCGCCCAAGAGGACCAAACCCCCTTCGCTGGTGTTATGCTTGTCATCTGTGTAGAAGTTGTCTTTCACCATGAAGGGGATGCCATGTAAAGGTCCACGAATGCCGGTTTTGGTCCGCTCTTGGTCAAGGGACGCCGCAATGGAGAGCGCCTCCGGATTGACCTCGCTCACCGAATGAAGGAACCTGCAACACGTGTGAGCTGATAGTATATTGGACCAGCTGTTTCGCGCTTACGGATTTGTCTGATCAATCCTGGCAAGATAACACGATACTAGATCCTGGCTCGATAGCTGACCCAGGGTCATCCATCGCTGAAGGTCATCCACTGTTGCATCCTCGATATCGATGCCATTGCATAATGGCATCAAAAAGGAGCTATCACTGGTGGAGGTAAAGTTGTTGTTGTTCACACCAAAGCCATTCTTGAAGGAATCCGCTTTTGTAGAAGTGGCAAAATTGGCGCAGAGAAGTAGCAAAAAAGTCAGCATAGTGGACTAATTTCAACTTTAATTCGAGAATGCATCTGCTGGGGTCGTGAGGCTTATATTTCTGGCAATGGCCTTTTAAATTACAATTGGCTTATCGTGTTTCTTGATGTTATCGGATCTAGCCGAATTGTAATGTCGACTTTATCTGTAAACACAGAAGGTAGTCTTGTTGTGTCGCTTTCGGAGTCTTCGGTCACATATCTATCGCCCGAGATCGGCATGAGTGAAATTGCCGAACTGCCAAAACGAAGCACTGGAGACTCTACAACAATATTGCAAACCGAGACGTATTTCTGTGGTATGCAGTGGTAGGCCAGACGTTGGAGCATATTGATATGCGTTCACGGAGATAGATAAGTTGTGGTGCTCCACCCTGTTCGGGGCACAACGGGTCTCAAAAGAAAGTGGCCCTCAACTCACCGCGAAACAACCTCGGCACGATCACTGCTTTTTTGAGACTAACGTGGGGGCGAAGCATCCACGGCATGCACGGTTGCGCGCGAATCTTTTAAGTACCCTTTAGCGTGGATCCTCTCGCAAACGCGCGACTCCGTGCGAAGGGAGAAATGCAATTTCATTGGCCGAATTGGTCTCAGTACGACCTCTATCCCCGCGGCTTGGAAAATGGCCGTGCTACTAACAAAAAAGTACCGCCACGCTTGTTGGTTACACAGCAAGACTTCCCCGGGCTAAAAATAAAGCGTATATTTATCAGCGAACTACTTGATCGAACTTCCTCCCAAACACCTCTCGTCGACAACAACAACTTTGAAGCACGCGAGGCCCCCTTTGACCTACCTATATATGCCCGGTGGAAATGCATGACAACCCGGTGCATCGCACCACGAACGAAACTCAAATTCCCCTCCTTAGTTATCCACACGCTACCGAGGAAATCGACAACGGAGACATTACCCACAGCAACAACGGTCCATTTGAATATAGCTTTCTCCACGACCAAGGCCGTCCGTCCGCTGTCCCGAATCCTGAAGCAACAAGTGAGAGTACCCTTCTTGCTACTCGTGAGCCGGCGGAAAATATCGGGAGTAGTATAACAGCAGAGGAAGATGCACTTACAAGTACGCCTACGATATGAATTGGAGCCAAAGGACCAAGTCACAAGCATAATGCTAACTCACCCTGGGTTCTAGAAGTAACAGAAGGCAAAGAGCAGCGGAACCCAAAATGGCTTCCATACACTTTGCGACCATGGTTCCTCGGTATTCTCAGCGGGACAAGCCTAGTTCTCTTCTTGGTTATCCTTCTTCTCTTCTGGTTCTCTGGTAAAAATCATGGCTTGGGAAAAGATTATGGGTCTTCCAAGATCCTTTTCGGATGGAGATTTACGCCCTCGCTTGTTGCTGTTCTGTACGTCCAGTTAACGACGATGCTTCTTGAGGATGTTAAAAGGACGGAGCCGTTTGCCAGGCTGGCCCGGCCAGGTGGTTCCTTAGCCAAGACAACAATATTCCAGGCACCAATGGCCTGGTGGACTGCTCTAGCTAGTGGGCTCTCCACGAAGGCCGACGGCCGTAGGAGCTGGCTCCTTGTGTCCTCTGCCTGCCTTAATATCATAGGATTTCTGGCCATATCACCTCTCTCGTCCTCTTTTCTGGAACCAAGAGATGTACCAATTACAAAGGATATCCAGTATGCTCGCACAGTGTTCAAACAGAACTCACCGCTTCCTCTCCATGCCAGAAGGGACACCTACTTGCGCACAATCGGACATATCCTACAAGATGTTTCGACGTCCGCATGGATATCGGATAACTACACAGTGCTTCCATTTTGGCCCTCGGACTCTGTGACAGGTAGCGCTCCTCTCGGACCCCTACTTTCCTCGTCTGCGCAAATTTGGCAGGCCGAAACGCAAGTCTTCAATACCGAACTAGAATGCGAACCAATGTCCTTGCTGCATAAGTCAATTAACAATGTCAGTTACACCGCCTACAACATTCTCAACGAGCCGCTGGATGAGTCTGGAATGATGGCCTCTATCGAACTCAGTTCAGAAGATGGATGTGTCTACGGCCTCGCCATATCGACCCAGGTGGCCCTTTTACAGAGCGGAGGTGCATCGTGGTCTGACATCTCGAAATTAATCACCCCTCCTTGGCCAAGAACATCTCTGTATTCATTGACAATAGATGATTCCATCCCTGGTACGATTTAAATGAATAATTCCGAGGAGTGCCGCGATAGAGAGTTGATTCTGTTCAGCACTCCTTGGCTTGCGCCTTCAAACATAAGCTATTCAGCAAATTGGACATTTTCACCCGACTTTCGAGTAGCTGGTCAGCTGTGTACCGCCAAATACTACACAGCGAACATTACAGTCCATGCTCAATTATCAGAATCCTCTTCCGAATTCAGCTTCGACCAGGACGAGTATCGGAGTAAACGGATCCCAGTACCAGAGAGCTTTTTTAATGTTACTGAGCTGCAGAACGTAACACTTAACGACAACTGGACATCATACATATACCCTCCATCGACAAGGTCTCGTCCCGCCGTCGGTGGGCTTTCCGCCTTACTTGGAGCTCCTTACAATTTCAATATGGGAGCAATGATGGATGATCAAGAGCTGGTAGCTCACGCCACCAAGATCAAACAGAGATTCTTGGGAGAGCTTCTCCAATCATCCCTTTTCCGCAACGGTGCTTCGGATACCGAACTCATCGGAGGCCGTACTACGGTAATCGAAAGACGTGTTGTGGTCATTGCAGATATTGCTATCGCACTGGCAATACTTCTTTTAGTATCATTCCTGCTTTCTTTGATTGTCTGGACCATTTCTCGGCTTCGGATGAGGCCTCTCAATTTGAGCCGAGATCCCGCAACAACCACCTGCCTTACGGGCTTGCTCACAGGAGAAGATCAAACGCGGATGAATTTAAAAGCGCACAGCCAAGTGAACAAGGCTGAACTCTACGACAAGCTCAAAGATAGGCGGTACTACATGAGAGCGAACGAACTACACGAAATGGACGCATCGGAGGCTGCTTATGACATCAGCGCCAGTAAGTTGTGACACTCGCTTCATTGGATTTTTCTCTGACAGTGAAGTAGCCAACGCGAATCAGTCAACCTCCTCAGCTCAGGACTGGAGACCCGTGGTCATTCGGTTGCGCGCATTTATCGCACTCTTACTGTTGCTTGCTGCTGTTGCAGCTGCAATTATTGTGCTCAAAGGCTTCGCAGATCGTTTCTTACTGTACCAATCGGCATTTGTCCAACAAGCGACTCTGCTCGACACGCGCGTATCTTCAGGCTCGTGGATATCCATTATCACGACCCTGGTTGCTGTCCTGATTAACTTGTGGTGGGGCGCGATGGATACAACCTTTCGCCGTCTACAACCTTATCTGTCCATGGCAGAACGGCCGGCATGTATTTCTCATGGTGCTGGTCTGTCTTACCAGTCATCGTACTGGATATGGGCAGCCGTGAAGGCTGCTTTAAAATAAACACTGGCTCTTATCCTTTGTTACTGTTGGAACATCACTCTCTCCTATACGTAAGTAGAGCTCCTATACATATATCGGACGCTATGAACTGATTATTCTTTCTCAGTAACAATGTCTATGTCAGCACTCTTCGAGAGTGAACAAGGTAGCATCTCTCAGACCCATATCGTAGAACGGCAACTGGAGTTGCGTCAAATCCCACTCTTGTATACCACAACGGCTGGTCCATCAGTCCATGCAGGTCCATCTCATCAGGCTCAAGTGCTCGAGAATCTCTTTGGGAACCTTTCGACCAACTGGCTATACAGTGCTACCATACAGATTGCATTGAATGGATCACAACCGGCCTGGAGTCTCGATGGCTGGAGTTTTGTTCCCATCGACGTGAACGGCATATCGAACTCCCTTGCCGCCCAAGGCAGGAATGAATTGACAGAGAAGGGACTACTGCCCGTGGCCACCAACATTACCGTATCAACTCCTGGCATCAGAGGCCGTATTGAATGCACGCCTTACGACAACTTGAACAACATCTCGGCATGGCTTACGGAATGGGATCTGACAAACTCGACAGTCTGGAATGTGAGCTCCAACCCAAAGGACATGGATACCGGATATGAGCTTCGCGCCGGTCGGACTACATTCAGGAACAACTTTCTAGATACGTCGTTTCTCGGAAATCCTTCTCGGCCCAGATGTTGCGTCAACGAAACAGCAAGTGATCCAGCACAGGCTCCCGCCGCCATTGGATACTGGTCACCCTTTGATGCCGCAGAATTTCCGTTCCCATCAAGCATATGGCCCCGAAACTTTACCACGAAATGGATCTATGGTGATTTGCGAGATGGATACAATATGTCAACTAAATACCGTGGTTCCGGTTCAAGTTCCACCTCTCCGGAACATATGCTCTACATGGACAAGTCATCGATACAAGCTCTCCGCTGTAAACCAATCATAGAGTCCGCGGCGGCCAAGGTTACAGTGGACCAAAGTAACGGCAAAGTACAGTCATTTGACATACTGGAAGAACCGATCATCATCGATACTCCTTGGACAGATGGTCTTTTGCGCCACGAGTTAGCAGTAAACAGAACCTCATCAGATGATGAAGTTTCCTATAATGTGACTGCAAGGTAAGTCTTAAGGCTAATGATATACGGTTAAATGACTTTTAGCTAATATTCCCCCTTTTGAATACAGTTACGGCGTTCTATTCCTAGACTCACTCTTGGGCGCATTTGACCTCGAGAACATTGGAGGCGCGCAGGACACTGCAGGCTACGGAGACGAAAATACGGACGACAACACTTTCAACGTACGTGACCGAGACAACGGCTTAAACTTGGACTTTATGACGTACTCGATGTACAAACTTGCGGACCAAAATCCTCAAGCCCTTCTCGACGCCGCCATCCTGGAAGACCTGGCGCAAACCACCTTCTCCACATTTTTCCAGCACTACGTCAGCAGCAATGTCTCCTTTGACTCGGGGAGCTGGGCATACCAGCCGATAAATGCAAGCCTCCCGTCAGATTTGACGAAGATATATAACGAAACTTCGGGCGAAACACCCGAGTATCAAGATGTGCTGCATCCGATTTCGCACACCAATCGCACGGCTACTGTTGAAGTCAAGACACCTTTACTGCTGCTGCGGATGAATTCCGTCTCTGTGTGGCTTAGTGTTTCTATCATTATATGGCTCGCTGGTAGTGCGATTGTCATAGCCATTATGCAGCGGATGTATTTGAAGCTGTTACTGAGGGATGTTGAATGCATCGGCGATGTGCTGGGCTTGGTTTGTGGGAGCGAAAAACTACTGCAATTGGTTCGAGATCAGAACATAGAGGAACTGCATCGGGATAGATATGGCGTTATGACTAAGTTGGGATCCTTCGAAGGTAGCAACGGGGAGACAAGATGGGGTGTGGAGGTAGTTGATGCCAGATAAAGGTCTCGCGGAGAAGTAGATGTCCATTCTTAATACTATTTACCTGTTTGTAATCAGCCACATTTTAGATTAATTCCACCTCTCAGCCTTACATGAACGCTCGCGGAGCCTACTGAGGCTTGGGAAAGATGTCCTTGTACTTCAACAGGGCCTCTCTAAACGAAAGCGGCTTCCGACCCGTCAACTTCTCCACAGCATCCGTAGTTTCCTTCATATGCCCCCACGCCACCATCTGCCCGCAGCAAAGGAGGTCATACATGCAAAGCTTGCACGGCAGCTTCGAGAAGTCCCCGTACACATCATACGGCAACCCGCGCTCCCTCCACCACCGCTCCAGCTCCCCGTCCTCCATCTCCACAAACTCGCCCGCGTACCCCGTCTGCGCCGCCATCCACTCAAACACCTCTCGGTACGTAACCGGCTCCGGCCCCGTGACAGCATACACCTGATTCGGCTCACCCCTCCCCATCAGCAACGCGCCCAACACCCTCCCGCAATCCTCGCGCGCCACGAACGCGCCCTTCGCGCCGGCACTATTACACAGCCAGCGGTCGCCGCAAAACGCAAAGCTCTGCGCGAAGAACTGCGGCACGTTATCCATATAAAGATAATTGCGCTGGATGTTGTACTGCAAGCCACTCTGCCGGATCAGCGCCTCGGTGAAGGCGTGGTCGCGCGGCAGGAACGGCATGTCTTCTTCCTTATCCACCGTCTCGCGCAGGTCTGCGCCGACGAAGCTGGTGTAGCAGATGCGCTGCACGCCTGCGGCCTTGGCCGCGGCGATGACGTTGGCGTGCTGTGCGCGCCGCCCCTCGCCGATCAGCCAGGTCGAGATGAAGGAGACGGCGGCGGCGCCGGCGAAGACGCGGGCGAGGCTGGCTTCCGGGTCGCCGTAGTCGAGCTGGACGAGCTGCGCGCCTTTGGATGTCCAGTCGCGGACGAGGGCGCGGTCGATGGAGTCGGGCTTGTGGCTGGTGAAGATGAGCTCGTCGTCCGGGCCGGCGAGCGTCAGGGCGTAGCTGGCGGCTATGCTGCCGAGGTTGCCGTCGCAGCCTGTGAGGACGTATTTGGGCATTGGCGCTGGTTTGTGGTGATTGGAGTTCGGGGTGAATCAGTCTACTTTGGAAGATGGAGAGGTCCTTGTCGAGAGTTGGACCTGATGCAAAAAGGCTACACTGGAAGCTTGAAGTCCTTAAATAAGGCAATTAGAGGTGGAGAGACATCTTCACCGCAGAGGCTCCGAAGCCATCTCACGAGAGTTCACGGCTTTGAGAGTCGGGTGAAGATCTCTTGGGGGCCAACAGTCATACCACCTTGACCGCTGTTATATGATATTGCCACGCGGCCTCCAGACGGTCAGAGACGATGCTATAGGGTCCAGATAACGGGAGGATGCATCGCTGCAAGGGTCCAGCTCACGCGAGGCCAATGGAGCCGTGCAGCAAAAGACGCCACCAAGAAACACAAGCGCGGATGCCAACAGCGCCTGAAAGCTTCTTCGTCAGCCGAAAAGGTGGGCACGGCAGTCATCGGCAGTTATTACGCCTCCAGGTGTGGGGTAGAGTCAAAAGAGCACCGTGCGACAGCGAGCCAGAGCGGATGCAGGAGAAAGGACCCACAATGAGTGGGGACGGGGATTCAGGACACCAGCGACGTGACGCAGGATGAGATAAGACGGTCGCCACTGTGTTTGCACGGAAAAAGAAATGGGCCATTTCTCCTTTCCATGCGTAATTCCTAGGCAGTGGCATGCGAGGAGATCAGCATTCGATTACAGTCTTCCGTCCTCAAACAATCTCATTACTACGAAACTCCAATTAGCAAAACTTACGCATGCCCGGCTTAATCGTCCGTCAAGTCCAATACATTAGTTTCATCCACCTTCCGTCTCACCGCTTCCCTGCTCTCGTCCGTATTCACCATGTTTTCTCCAGCCTTGCGCTTTGTCCTGGCCACCAGCGCACTGGACTGTGGAAGCACATTCCCAGCGGTTGGAAAGAGAGGCCCTGGGGTCTGATTGGTACCAGCCAACGGCGGTTGGACCAAGTTTTGCCGTTGCGTCCCCGGCTGGCCCTTACGAGGGTAACCGTAAAAAGAGGCATACGGATGATCTCCGCTTTCCATCAAAGATGCCATTTGCGCCCCCAAAAATGGCCGCGTTCCGTCCAACTCATATACCTTGTGTGGTGGGACGAGGTCGTGGTGATCGTCACCTACCACTACAGGTTCCTCCATCGCCCTCTGCTCCGAGTGCAAGACCACGTTTCCATAAGTCTCCCCCAGGACAGCCTCCAGGTCAATGACATTGCCGAGCTTCTTTACTTCCAAAACGAATTCCTTGCAATCTTCCACCCACCTCTTTCGTGCCGCCTCCCACGCCCATTTCCCCTTCCGGACAACGAGGCTTCCTGTGGCCATGCTGCATGTGCAACCAGCTGCTTGGGGCACGGAATTAATCAGCTTCTTCTGGCGGTACCCTGGCAGTGGAAAGCGACCTTCAATGTAATTCGGGTCCTGCAGAAATACATTGAGATGTCCACGATCCGTGATGAAGAGATGGTTCTGACGATTATCTCCCGGAGCAGATGGGGCAGGGGTGCGCGACCAATCAAAAATTGGCTCTTTGCCGACGGCGCGGTTGAAGTAGAACGTGACGAAGTCTCGGTAGAGCTCCCGAATCTTTGGGAATGCGGCGAGGGTCTTCAATCCATCACCTTTAATTTTCTGAGCGAGGAACTTCATAAAAGGCAGGAGCATGCGTCCTGCCTCGCGGTCGGCCATGCAAGGATTGGCGTGATTGGCAACGCCACGATTGGGGTGATTGCACTCGGCCAGAAGCTGCTGAATGATGGGAGCGACGTCGTCTTCCAGATTAAGCTCCAACGCCCGTGCAATGACACTTGAAAGAAGATGCCAGTCGCTATCCGGCACACGCCGCGGTCCTGGACTTAGCGTCCACAAGCTGTTGTTTAAGCTTGGTTCGGGCGCTGGGTACCGATATCCATACGGCGGATTCTTCGGCTTTTGCTCTCGGACAGCTTTGTCGAGCTTTCGGGTGTCGTGACGTAAGGAGAAGCGAGCGGCCATGTCTGCAAAAATCTTTGGAAACCTCTCCGGCATGAAGCTTTCGTGTCGCTCCTCAGACATCGATGAAACCTCATTTAAAAAGTGCAAAAGGACTGGTGTGTTTCTGGCGTGTCGTCTGAGTGCTTCTTCGACCCTTACAACCCCAATCATTAGCGGTGTCTACGAATGCATGACAAAATATTACTTACTTTTGAGCAGTTTGCTCAAAACGGCGAGTGGTCTTCAACATATCGACCAATGCTGTTACATCCTTCAAGTAGAGCTGAGAGACCTTCCCCAACACCTCATGGGTTTTTCGCTCAACAAAATCAAAGAAGCCGGATTCCGCTCCAGGGCCTAGCTGCGGTCGTTCGGAAGACCGACGGCCTAGAAGAGCCTGAAGAAAGTCATGAGTTTCGAACACGGCTTTGTCGGGGGTCAACTTCTCGAGCCTGTAAGAGTCAGTGAAAGTTCTGCAAAGTGAACCACCGACCTTACCCTGCCTCAAAACACTGAAATCCGGATTCCCATATCCAGGAAGACAAGTCAGAAAGTCCTTGGGACGACAACGGCTTTTTGAGTGGCAGTGCAACAGAATTAAAGAGTTCAGTGTCCTTTAGGGATATGCATGCTTGGATGATGGACTCAAGCTCGCCAAGATCATCACCGTAGAGTACCATGTCGGCTGACCTGCGAAGAAGAAAGTCCTTGAAAGCTGAGATAGCTTTCGTGTCGTCCGCATCATCTACTTGCTGTTCGCGCAGATGGTCAAACATGACAGCTGTTGAGCATCTTTCATGTGCAAGGAACTCTCTGGCCTCATCGTGCGACATCATCACAAGTGCCTGGATAGATCATTTAGCAAGCCAATCTTCACCGTCTAAGATCAATATACTTACGGTCCCTCGAAATTTATGCGTCGCGCAAGCATGGTCGCTGCTGTCTTCCAGGTCCGTCTCTGATGCTGCGTCATCGTCTTCCCAGTGCCCCTGCAGAACCTCTTCCTCTTCGATGTCGACATCTTCCACGAGAAGTCGCCCACTCAGGTCGAAAACTGAAACCAGGGAGATTTCTTCCTCAAGTATCTCCTTCATGTCGTGGATCTCGTCAGGGTTTTCGCTTGCCCAGTCGTCGTCGTAATCATAATCGACAAACTTGACATGTCCGTGTCGTCTCTTTTCAATAGTTGCCAGAAAGATGTCGAAATCCAATTTCTGACCAATCCCTTTCAATGTGCGGGCCAAATTTAGGTCTCCACCTAAGAGTGCATCCAAGCTCAGCTGATTCTTGTAGTCGTTCTTTAGCACGTAGACGTATCGGGGTGCTAAATCGTAAGCGGGATGCTTCCAGGTCTCGAAATTCGCGTGGAGTTTGCTCGTTTGTGCGGACAACATCGAACTTGAGTAAATGTCTGGTTGTTCAAAGTTCTTGATATCGTACACCAATGTCCAACGGTATCCGGATGAAATTGCTTTTATCTCGGGTTCGATATCACGATACCTGCCCAGATTCAGCGGAGTGGCACGTTCAAGCAGAAAGTCAGGGCGTACCAGCACATGAAAGACGGCCGCTGCCCCGAGCTTGTGAGTTTCTCCTCAGCCGAGGCTAGCTTCACATGCACATCACCTCCTTGGTGCGGCGAGGGCAGGCAGACAACGAGAGTTCCAACTGCGCCAAGGAGTGCCTCGTTCCTGCCCAATACGTCAGCATGAGACCCAGCGTCCGTGCAGCTCTGGCTCACATGGACGGCACGTCGACACCTGTATCCTTGTTACACAGCTGCATCTCTCGCAGTTGGGCTCCGATCGCATCCGGTTTGCCACCAATTCTCAACTCTTTGACGGCCTCATCTACGAGGCGGTGCAGCACGCGCTGTTCCCACAATGGATTCTCGAAACGAAAAGCATTCGGCTTCAGTGTTCCCTTCTCGGAGAGCGCGACAATCTTCTCCGCATGTTCGATACTAAGGGGCATGGGAATCCTACCGATGCCATCGATGTGAATCTGCGGGTCTTTGAACACCTCATCGCCGATCGGCGCTGAATGCGCAAAGGTGCCAACATCGTCACGACAGAACCAATCCAGGGTGGTGCAAAGCGAGATTACGAAGTCGTCGACATAGGAGCTGCTTTCGATTTCGCCGGCTTGGAACTTAATGTCACTACTGGAGTCGTCGCTGGACTGGTCGTCGCTGATGCTGGAATGGCTGTCGCTGATGCTACAGTCGCTACCCAAGTCAATGATGTTAGGCTGTGGTCTGGACGACTCTGCCATGGTTGGCAGTTCACATTGAAACGACGATAAGGACAAGTGTGTCGAGAGGGACGCGTGCGACGACGCGAAGGGTACAACACGCTAGCGCGTAGATCACATGTAGGGGTACTCGTGATTGGTCAAATGCTCAAGAAAGGTAGTAAGCATTGCAATTTGAACCACGTCTCTACAGCTTCCTTCATGTAGACCCCAGTGATCAACTGCGAAATGCCTTCTTCTTTCTACACCATGAGGCTCGTCCTGATTTTCAAAAATCCCCAAGGCCGAGCAAGCGCTCGGATAGTTTTCGCTCGTGCATTGCGTCAACAAGATGACTCCCGCTTCAGTCTTCGAATCCATCTATATAGTGAGTGTAGGTCATCTTGGTGGTAACTGCCGTTATGAAAACTGATTTTGCAGGCATATATAAGTTACGAAAGCGGTGAGCCGAAGGGAGGTAAGAGGAGGGTGCGGCAGTATCTAAGTAAGGGATAACTGAGCACGGACCTCTACGTAACTTGTCAGTGAATTAAAAATGCAGTATATATACACAAAGCGTTGAGTGTAATTCAACAACATCGGGGGTGTGGCGCAACGGTAGCGCGTCAGATTCCAGCGAACACTCTGGAGTTTCCTGAAGGTTATGCGTTCGAATCGCATCATCCTCATCGGTGTTTCTTTTTTTCTTTTTAACTTTTTACCACTTCGACTCCTACTTTTACCAGATCATTAATGGGAATTCTAGCTATTGTAACTTTTGTTTTGCTCTTGTGAGCCTGGACGCGCCGCAAGCTTTTTTTTCTTGGTACATTCTTTGCACTAAAAAATATTGTGTTTAAAACTAAAAGGTATTATTGTAGCTTTCTGCAACGATCGCTTTTCTCTATCTCGCCCCCAAGAATCTATTTTTGAGATATTAATAGTCTTTGGTCACGTTTAACCGGGAGTAGAGTATAACGCTAAATAATAAACCCCTTTAGCTCTGTTTAAATTAATAGATCCAGCATGATTAAGTATCCGAAGTACTTGATATATCCTACACAATTGGATACTCAAGCCCGCAAATGCAGTTTCTTTATTTCTCATCAGAGCAAGGAAGGAGATGAATAAGAAAAAGCAAAATCAAACCCATGAAAAAGTACACGGAGTTGAGTAGGTGCACAATTAATCTTCGATTGCCGCTAAGAACAAAATGGACATGAAGTAATTCAGTCAATGAGAGCCAGTATCTCCCGAACACAACGAGTCTGCAAATCTCCTGCGTGGGAGACCTTACATTGACCTTGCTACAACTGGATTCCTGCGCAAGCGCCTGCTGCTGGCTGAATCTAGAACCGGCCATTCTCTCTCCCGCCAATATTGATGAATTTGTGTCATGTGCCCTGGTAATGACTCATAACGAGGGCAGTTGAAGCGTGTAGAACTGAGGATGGCGAGACGTGGCTAGAACAGTCTCGTTTCAAAATTGCGTGATGCTGTCAGTAGTGGGAGCCTACGATGATACAGACTTATTACTTCTTGGCCCAGAGGCTGCAGGCTAGCACTTGGGCGACTTTCACGAAGCTTTAGTAAGCGCTTAGCGTCCCAGATATCCAGCAATGCCAGGTAGATATGGATTACAAAACAAGGCAAGTCCAATCTCCTATTAACTTTATTTTGTGCTACTTTAGTGGCGCTATTTCTCTTTGTCTCCATGCGTATGTGTCCTTGCGATTCCCCTTCCGGGCCACCGTCCAGCGGACGTCTGCCTAGCCTTCCCACAAGCGGGCTCAGCCAACGATCCAGACTTCTACTATCGGGGCGCTAGCTCTGCCAGGTCGTATGATCATCATTCCTCAGTGGAACTTCCAGCGGAAAAGAAATAGTGAAAAGAGAAAACAGACTAATGCCGTTCTACCAGAGCGCCAAATGCCATCTTTGTTACCCATCTTAGCCAGCGTAACATGAGAGAAAAGGCGAGATCAGAAAAAGCCGCTCAGAATAACGGCCTCATGCGCCTTCGAGCTTCCGAACGCCCGTATACGCCGTCCACTAAAGGAGTGAATAGGACAAAACAAAGGGAATCTGACTGCGAGTTACCGAGGGAATCCATGTCAAATAGAGCTTCGAAGAAAGAAGATCCAAATGAGGCATCGAAAGGAAGACAATGACTCGTTGCTGCGTTTACGGCGTAACAGAGAAGACTCGCCCAGGTGCATCACGTAGATATATCCGTGTACGAATAGAGGCTGCTTCGTCGTATCTTCGATCGAGCTTTCAGCTCTTCAGCTGAATGATCAGGCTTCGCATTCTCTTGCAGAGCTCCGGGACGCGGAAAGGTTTCGATACAACGTCGTCCTGTGAATAATTTCATCAGCTGCAGTTCTTAAAGCCTAATAACACTCGCAATGTTCTAGGGGAAGTCATGAACTTACCATTCCCGCTTCCATCGCCTGGTTAATCTGCTCATTCCGCACATTCGCTGTCACTGCGATGACCGGGATATGGCCCCTGAGCACGCCCTCCTTCTGCATCCGTCTGATCTCCTTCACGGCCGACAGCCCATCCATGACCGGCATCTCCCAATCCATCAAGATGACATCAAGTGCCATTACTGGCGGAAAACTACCACTCCCATCACTATTGTCGTTGGTACTCGCGGGATTGACGTAGCTGGGGGAGGCATATGTCGTCCGGCGCAAGAATGCCAGCGCTTCTACGCCATGATTGGCGACGGAGACAAGGCAGCCCTTATTGCGCAGCTGGTTGGCTAGAACACGCTGGTTGATCAGATTGTCCTCGACTAGTAGCACGTGAAGGGGGTCTGACAAGCTCGAATGTGGGCGGTGTAGGCTCGGTCTCTTGGCCGGGCTGCAGTCTTCTTCAAGATCGTGCTCCAGCGAATCCGATCGCGCCCGCACCGGTGAATGCACTAGTGGCGGCGGCGGCGTTTTAATCAGTTCGTCATCCGCACTGCCGACGGGCGTCAGAGGGGTCAGCACATCGCTCATCTCGTCCGGATCAGGGCCACTGGCCATCGCGTCGAGTAGCTTTGGCGGCGTGCTACGGCGGGCCTTGATGTAGAAGGAAAATGTGCTACCAGCGCGTGTATGTGAAGAAAAACCAATCGCTCCGCCCTGCATCTCGGTAAGACGGCGGGAGATGAAGAGGCCCAGGCCGCTGCCGCCATAGCGGATATGGGTGCGCGGCGAGGCCTGTGAGAAGCGGGTGAAGAGGAGGTCTTTCTCATCATCTGTAAGGCCGCGACCTGTGTCCTGGATAGCGAACTGGATGAAACCGCACTCGCCTTTAGCCCAGTCGGCAACGAGCGAAGGCGCCTCAGGAGCGGCGGAGGTGCGGATGTAGTCTATGTCGCAGACTATACACCTGGACGGACGTTCCATGCTCGCACCGAGACTTAGCGTTACTATGCGTCGTGACTCAAGCTTGGTGAACTTGATGGCGTTTGTGATAAGATTGATGATGATTTGAAGAACCCGGGTTGGGTCAAGCGACACCCAGTCAAGGCCTGACTGACGGAACGACGGATCAACTGTGAATGTAAGATGAACTCCTGCCGCTTTGGCCTCGGCTTTAAACATCTTGATAGCATGCTGTCCAAGAATTTCCGGCTGTGCATCTACAGGTGTCATCATGAGAAGGCCAGAGTCGACTTTGGACATGGTCAAGACATCGTCGACAATGCATTTCATATGCTGACTGCACTGAGAGATGGTCTGTGCGGCATCGATGCCACTTTCCAACAGTCTCCGTTCCGTTTCGCTGAGAGTCCTGATGGACTTGATGTAAGATTCGTGCGATGCTATGATTCCGTCGGCACATTGTATGATTGCGCCGAGAGGGTTGCGCATCTCATGGCTTGTGGTGTCGATGAAGTTCTCGAGCTGTCGTTTTGACTTCAGCACATCTTCCGTTCGTTGCGTCTGCAGCCACTCGCCCCATTTCTGGCGGCTGATATCCGTCACGCATCCTACGATTTCTTTGATTTCTCCATTGTCTGAGGTCTCAGGGTACGCAGAACAGAGGATCCAGACGCTTTGCTCTGAGTGACCATCGGTTGCTATCAGGGCTGGATCGTCGACTGCTGGCGTCCACGATCTCCTGAGGCGAAGTTCGAAAGTGATTGCGCAGTTCTCAACCATAAGACGCTTGAAAAACTCCTCACACTTCGGTAGATCCTCATCGTAGCAAAGGCGGGGCCAGGCATCTCTGACGTCCAGATCGTCGTCTTCCAGCTGGAAAATTTCGAACCACGACTGATTCCGGTATGTGTAGTGGCCGTCCGAGCCGACAATGAAGATGGCCACATCCGCACGCTCCGCAAAGCGCTGGAATTTCTTCTCATTTCTTGCCACCTCTTTCCGGGTAATGTCGAGTTGCTCTGCCAGCTGTGCCTTCATAAGTTCTGCCTGCACAATCATCTTCTCACGAGAACGAATCTCTTCCTCGTGCAGGACAACGGATGCTAGCGAGGTAGCCAGCAGTCTGCCCGTAACACTCATAAACTGCTGGTAGTCGTCATCATACGGACGGCGGGAGTTGAGTCCAACAATCAAAAAGCCCAGAACGTTCCTGCTAGTTGTCGGCGTGATGGGACAGATGACAAGCGACTTGCAGGGATCGCCAAATCCACGCCAGTTTATACCGTTGAGCAAGTTCATAGGGAAAGCCGGATCGGCCAAGTCCACGAAGGTTGGCTTTCTCAAGTCAACGGCCTCGTGCAAGTAGGGGATGAAGGCTTCGATACCCTCCAGAAGGTCGAGACGAGGAGGAGCGGCAGGGTGGCCTTCAGGCACTCCAAGGGAGCCTTTCAACGAGCATTCTCCCACAACACTCTTGATCGAGCTCAGGGAAGAGCAGTCGCTTGAATCTCCGTCATCCTCAACAGCGTATATCGTGGCGAAAGGTACATCTTTGTCGTTGTCCGATAGAGCCTGCAATATGGACCTCCAGAAAGCATCCAGGGTTCGGGCGGTGGAGGTTTCCTCGCTAAGCCTTAGCAATGTGGATAGTCGTCTATCAGAAATAACCTGCTTTGTGTTCTCCGTCACGGGTTCGTAATGGCCAACGACGTTCCCTTGATCATCCACAACGGGAAGGAAGGTGAAGGAAAAATACGTCTCTTCCAAAATGTTACTTCTTTGAAGGAAGATTAGCAGGTCTTTCTCTGGAACGGCCTCTCCAGTCAACATATTTCGAGTGACAACAGGGACGAAGTGGTTCCAGTAATCCTTAAACACCGCCCTGGCGCTTTTCCCCATGGCCATAGGATGCATCTGGTCAATGAGCTCGATGTAAGCTTCATTGTAGATCATGACGACCTCTTTCCCCCAAAATACAACGGAAGGGTTGGGATCTCGCATGACGAGATTACTGATCGTACGGAGAGGCGCGGTCCACGTGCACATCGGACCTAGTGGTGTTTGACTCCAGTCCACGGATCGGGCGAATCTGACATGGTCAGACATGTTTGGAATGGGATGATCACCCGTCCAATCGAAGCCACCGGGAGACAGCATATCGCTAAGGTCGTTGGCACCATCTACCCTGGATAACCGGCTTATCGATTCCACTGGAAGCCTTACAAATTCCGGTTCCGAACTCGTATGCTGCGTGATGATAATGTCATCACTGTGAGATCGGTGCTGGACACTGCGGTTAGGTCGCACATCCGGATCAATGCTTGGAGATCCAAAAGACGTTGGCGTTCTAGTGACTGTCTGTACAGGACCCGGAGCAAGCCCCCCAAAGCCCAAGGTCGGATGCGGTCTGTCAGGTGCACTGCTGACAACGGCCCATCGGCCCATGACCACCACCTTCGTCCACTGTATGTTGCCATACCTAAAGGTCCCGTTGCGAGAATCGACCTCTTCACCATACGCCCACTTTCTGAACTTCGAATGTTTTCTTGTGGAGAACGCACCGATGATATTGGCATCGCCTTTTCCAGTGATGAGAGCGAGCAGGTTGCCGTTTGCAAACTCCAACAGGGCCGGATTGCAGTAGATGGGGTGAAGAAGACTGTAGGATTCGTCGAAGGTGTCCAGATTTAACACAAAGGTCGGCCGAGTGTCAATCTGGAGAAAATCCAACAGGCAGATCTTGTTGACTTCATCAACGGAGGCGCGACACGAACGCGAACGGGCATCTGCATCGGTACTTCTGCTGCACCAGAAGTCGTTGCACATGAAGTAGATGGAGGATCCGTCTTCTCTGGCGTGCGTCCCGGGCCTCCTGTCCAGGAAGGGTTGGGCACTGCCCGCTGCTAGAGAACCATTGCTCATTGCCCTTCAGCCACTGCGGAGGAAGGTTGCGGGAAGGGAGCCTTGGGACCGCGGCTTGCGAGCGGAATCGGATGGACGGGGATGTGGGTGAGCTAGAGCCGTAGCATGCTCGAGAATCCGGTCCTGGAGGCCTGAGAGACGTAGACAAAAAAATTTGGTTTTACCGTTGTTGTGTCGTTGCTGTCCAAAGCTCGGCGGGCGACACGACAACGCGGGGCAAGGGCTCTGGGCGGGCTGGGGATGAAAGAGGATCAAATCATGGATGTCCAAGGCCGCGCGCACTCGGTGGCAGGGTGTCTGGGGCAACAAAGCAGTCTAGACTGCGCGTGAACTCAGTCTGGAATGGCTCGGTCTTAGTGTGAGACACAACTCTACGCGGCCAGACGGCGGAAGCCACGACTGCTGTAGTTGCCGTCCTTACCTCTGCGCTGACCCATTAGTTCCCGACAACGGGGGGCCTTGCGAGCTTGCCAGCCGCTCCCGGTTAAGGGATTCGCCCCGGCGTTTTGCAAGCGCACGCGGGCGCGATTTCGGCTCGCTTACTTGGAGCTAGGAGGCGTGGGAGCTCCTATATGCATGTTGTTGCTCGCCTTTTTTCAGTAGCACTTCCACTTCCACAAAAACCCTCCACCTGCCGCTACATCGGCCCGCGCCGGGTAATACTGGCGAATGAAAGCTCGGGCAGACCCGGAAGAGCTGCATCACAGGAGTGAGCCAAGCACGCTCCCGACCGACGCGTGGGCGGCTTCGGGTTAGAGTGTACCTGCGGTGCCACAAGCTGCGACCCAGCAGTTGGACGAACCCTGGCCTCCGCCTGGACCGTGTCCTTGTAACTCATAGCCATGTCTGTCGTCCCACTTGCGCTGTTGATGAATTGCGGCAAACCCTCGTCAGCCATGCGTGCGCCGTGATGAGTGCTGCCGTTGAACACTGCTTTGCAATCTGGGCCTAATCACAACCGTGACATTTCTCAGACGCTGCCGGCCAAGGACATGATTCGTATTTCCAACCTCTTTCGGGGTGACACCGCACTTGGCAAAACGCCATATTCTTCGGAGTCTGCACCGGTCGCTATTCATTTGGTCCTCGTGTAGGGGCGCGGTATAAGTGTGCCCATGGCGAATCTGAACAAAGAAATCACACGCCTAGCACCTAGCCATAGTCCCGCATCTGTGGCGCATTGGAAAGACGTGTTTGAGGTCCTGTGATATCCTCACCTTGCAAGGTATTAAGCTGTATTAGGAAACGCATGCACATGGAAACCTGCACTGCATGTTCAACAATCCTGATATTTGTGGCTGCGTTCTTCATGTCAGACTCTGATTCACGCAAGCATGCAGGCCGAATTCCTCACTCCTCCTCCGGTTCAGTTGCTGTGGATCATCTTCGGTGTTCAAGCTCGTCGCCCTCAAACTCAACCACTTCGATCTCCTCACCACCGATCGGCGCCTTGCTTTTCTTACCCTTCTTGCCTTCGCCCTTCTTCTTCCTTCCTTTCTTGCCACCCTCACCCTCCTCGCCGTCGACATCTGCACCGCCTTGTTTGGCCAGCTTGCGCTGCCTCTGCTGCTCGGCATATCTTGCCTGTGCTTCCTCCACCTCCTGTCTCTGTTGCTCCGTCTCTTGGGCCAGCTCTTGACGCAATTGCTCAGGGTCACGGAAGAAATCGTCGTCTTTGCCGGTCTTTCGCTTGTACTCTTCAAAGTCCATCGGAACACTCTCGCCGATAAGAGCACGCTTGATGCGGTCAGGATCCAGCCGCTCTTCTTTAACAAACTTTCGTTTCACATTCGCGCGCGTTTTTCCAGGGAACATCTTGCTGATGATGAAGAAGTCTGTGCCAAACATTTTTAGTGCATC
Organism: Lasiodiplodia theobromae; assembly: GCF_012971845.1. Classification (NCBI taxonomy): domain Eukaryota; kingdom Fungi; phylum Ascomycota; class Dothideomycetes; order Botryosphaeriales; family Botryosphaeriaceae; genus Lasiodiplodia; species Lasiodiplodia theobromae. Next base: position 650,365 of record NW_023336355.1, on the reverse strand, counting down.
GTAGAACATGTCCGTCTGCTCCTCCGACCACCGGTCTGCACGAGTTGGGCCCCAGCTTGTCCTCTCACGCGGGTCTTTGCGATTGGCCTTGATCCAGGACATTTGATTGACTCGGGTTGTGAGCTCATCTTCTTCGATTTCCTGAAGTTCTTCGGCGTCCTCGCGCGCTCGTGCGTTGCGATCCACCTGTGTAGATGAATGATCAAGCATCACAACGCCGTTCACGACCCGCATTTGTGGAGCTTGTGCAGAAGCAGCGGCAGTGTTGGCGGCCTCCTGAAGCCTTGCAAGCGCTTCGTCTCGCTCTGCTTGTGTTTGAGCTTGTTCTTCTCCCAAAGCAATGCGCTCACGCTCTTCCATCCGCTTGCGCTTCTCTTCATCCCAATCAATTTTCGACAGTGCTTCTTCTCGTTGCGATATGGTACCAACCAGAGAGATGTCCCTCGTGAGCACACCCATGGGCATGGAGCTGGAATTGATCCTTGTTTTCTCAGGGTTTTCGCGATCTTCATCATCAAAAACGAGATGGTCCAAGATATTCTTGGGCCGCTTTCGTGTCGCGACGCCCTGTTCTTCTGCTGGATCAACTGTGCCTCCAGCTTCTGCTCCTTCGGTTTCACCACCCTCCTCGGTGACACGGGCTGGGGCCTTGGGCTTCCTCCTAGCGCGCTTCGGCTTAGGCGCCGCAGCATCTTCATTTGGACCGTCTGCGGGATTCTGCATGTCTGCTTCTGCACGTTTTCTAGTGCGAGGTTGGCGTGGTTTCCTCGTAACAGTGGGCTGTGTGGAGCCACTGGTTGCCGGAGCCACTTCTGGTTCCACTTGCTCTTCAGCGGCCGGTTGGTCATCCCTTGCAGGGGTGTCTGGCTTTTGCTTTCTTCTCCTTGCCGCCGTAACATTCGGTGTCCGCTTGGGGGGTCTGCTTGGCACGGGCACATCATTTGGAGACTGCGCCTCACCATCAGCTTGAGGTGTTTGTTCTTCTTGGCGCTGAGCATTGTCAGAACCGACACCTTGCGTGTCTCCGTCATTAACTGGACTTTGTTCTGTTGTGGGGGCTTGCGTTGACGGTTTAGTAACTCCCGAATTTCCCCCCATGACCTCTCGTATAAGATCCTTATTCGAAAGCCGTGCCGCGCCACGCCTCTTCACAGCCTTTGGTTGTGCGACCTTCTTCGACTTTGGCACATTGCTCGCCGACACATCTTCAGAGTCATCTTGCGGGGCGGGGCCGAGTATGTTGTTCTGCTCTCCGGCTGGACGAGATAGCTCCGGAACCGAAGCGTGTGACGGTACATCATGGGTATTACTAGCCGCTTCTTGAGTCGTCTCTGCACTTGTTCCCCGTATATTGCTTACAGCTGGCTGACCTGAAGGTAGCACTGTCACTGGCGGAGCAGTGACATCAGACCGCGTCGATGGTACTGATTGACCCGCTTCAGTCGGCGCTTCTCGCCCTGATGTGGATAACTCGACCTTCCTTCGCTTTGGTGACCTTCCTCCAGCTTCTGCGCTATCATTTTGCAACACTGGTGTGGATAATATCGAAGCGGACAGGACAGTAGAGGGTGCAGATTGCTCAGCTACAGCAGGTTGGGCTTGCGAAGGGGCCTGGGTCGCGGGCGGAGTGGGCAAGACATGCTGGGTTTCGGGCTGGGCAGGCTCGTTCGCGGGGGTTGCGGAAGCAGCGGGCGTGCCGACAGGGGTTTGCTCAGCGCTTGAAGTGGCGGAGGCAGCTTCGGATCCGGACACGGCGGCGGGACGGCGTCTGGCAACTTTGGGAGCGAATTTCTTGCCGCTCTTGTCTGGGAGCGGACATTAGCGTTTGAAGTTGCAGCTGTCTCGAGTCTAAGAGCGTACTGATGGCAGAGCTGCCGTGAAAGGCCGACATTCTGTGCAAACGGCAGCAAGTGGAGTCGTTTGTAAGAGGAGAGGCGCAAATGGCGGGGAGAATACTGCGTGCAAGGCAGCATGGCGGTCGCGCGTCGCGTTCAAAAGTTAAGCCGCCGTGCCTGCCAGATGAGTCGCGCCGACCGCGCGGTGGGGCAATCGGTCCGTGCGACGCCGATCCCTGATCACGTGCTATTCCGCTCCTTGAACGCTTGTGTGGCTCCAACTTCACAACATCCCCCGATCACGCCCAATCGTCCCGCCATCGCCCACCGACCCGCCCGCCGCCAACGCCAGGGTCGCTTCGCGTGCATCCGCTTTCTTGCCCCCGCCTGCGCCTTGTACTTGCTGGCTCCCATCGCGTCGCAGCGTGTCTCCGCTTCCATGAGGCTCGCATCCAAGTCCGTGACTGGCCCTTCCCTCGGCGTTGCAAAGATGGAGGACCGCAAGAGACCAGCCATGTCCGACCGCGATGAAACCGCACCACCCGCAAAACGCCAGGCGACACTATCCAACGGCACCAAGGCGCTGGCAGATCTGGATCCGCTCACCGACCGTGATCGCGTTTTCGAGGTTCGTCAGCTCCGGTTTCGTGCATGCTACTGCCACTAAAGACTCGCTGCTGACAGCGCATCCATCCAGGAATTCACCAAAGACGCTCTGATAAGACAAAAGAACGAATACAAGCGCAGGAAGGCCGATCTCGAGGAACGTGTGGCAGATCTTGAGGATCAATCCAAGTATCATGACGACCACTTGCGCGTCATTGACCTGTGGTTCTCTCAGGTAAAATCACCAGACGCGCACCGTTCCGTGCTATGACTAACGCGTAATTAGCTCATCGATGAAGTTGCCGTCCTTGCCAACGAGACCCTCCCCGCCACGGACTCCAATCCTTCCGGTACGTCGCCATTCTCTCCCCGATCGTCCATTCAGACATGATCTAATGCCTTCGTGAAGAATCCGCACCCTTCCCTACATCTCTTCTCTCTTCCGATTCCGACACCTTCAAGGAACATCTCTCTGCCCGCACCAACAGCATAAAGAAGGCTCTTTCCGATCTCTTCTCCAAGATTCCGGCTGCTGCACCCGAGGTTCAGGATCTTCAAGGCCAGCTCTCCAAGCTGCTGTCGCTGGAGAAGCAGCATACTGCAGAACTTCACCGGGCTATTGCAGAAAAGGAACAGTATGAGGCTCGGCTTCAGGGCGCAACGGAGCGTTACGTTCTTGCCGAAAGGAAGTATGATCGCGAGAGGAGTAAGGCTGTGGCAATGGTTGGGTTGGGAGCTGCTCCTGTACCTTCAGCAAGCAAGGATGACTCGAAGCAGAAAGCTGACAGCCCGCCTATCACGAATGGCTCTGTCGACAGTGCTGAAATTGAAGCTGCGCGTAAAGAGGCAAATGCTGTTGCCGAAAAGCGCAAGGCTCAATGCGAACAACTTGCTGCCGAGAACAAAAAGCTGACTGAAGAGATCACCGCCCTCAAGACCAAATTCGCCGGGTTGACCGATGAGGACTACGCGAAGACGGATTTATTCAAGGCGCTGAAGAGCCAGCACGAAGACGTCATCAAGCGTATTAACCATCTGGAAGCCACTAACGTGCAGCTTCGTGAGGAAGCAACGAAATTGCATGCAGAGCGCACAGCGTACCGAGCACAGATGGATGAGGAGTCAAGAGCCGCTATCAGTGAGACTGAGTCCCAGTTGGCGAAGGCTGAGGCAGATCTTGCCCGCATCCGTAATGCGAGGGACGAGCTGGCGTCCGAACTGGCACAGAGGAAAGCAGCCCAAGATGATGTCAGAGCTTCGTCTGAGCAGATCAAGGAGCTGGCAAGTGCTGGGGAAAGCAGAATAACTGCACTTGAGACAGAAGTCGAGCGCCTCCGTCTGAGGGTTGGTGAAACGCAGGCCGATGGACCAACCCAGCATTTGGAGGGCTTGTCACCGGACGAACTTCGCGCCAAAATCGCAACCCTGGAGAAAGAATACGCCCTTCTTAGCAACGAACTCCCGTCCATGGAGGTGGCCTGGAAAAAGGCACAAGCTTTGGCGGCGAAGAAGACTGCCGAATTGGTCAACTGGGAAGAACAGGTAAATCGGTTAACCGCAGAGAAGTCCAAGGCAGACCAAAAGTACTTCGCCGCTATGAAGGCCAAAGATGCCAGGGAAGCCGAATGCCGGCATATGAAGACGATGAACGCGCGCAATGCGGAAATTATCGCTCAGCTCAAATCGATTGAAGGCGCCAACCAGAACATGAAGATCAACCTCGAAAAGCAAGTCGCGGAAAGCGGAGAAGCGCTAAACCGACTTCAGGATCAGTTCCGGATTCTGCAGCAGAAGTCGGGAGAAAAGGCCAGCATGACCGAAAGCCTCCAAGCTCAAATCGCCGAGCTGAAGAGTATGCTGAACGCCAAAGACAGTGCAGTGTTATCTTCCAAGCAATCACAGAGGGAGTTGGAGGCTGAGGTTGAGAAGCTCAAGATTCGTTTGCAAGAGACCGAGAGGCAGTTAAACAACTGGAAGGACAAGGACAAGAGGGACGACATGAACGAGATGTGGCGGGTAAGTGGATTGTCAAAATGCTTCCTCCATGAGATTGCCGTACTGATAAACTCCAGTCATATGCCCTTTGTCCTGTCTGCCGCAAAAACCTCAAGGACACGGCGATCAAGACGTGTGGTCACGTCATGTGCCGTGATTGCGTAGACGAGCAGTTCCGCGGTCGTTCTCGCAAATGTCCTGTGGATGGCAGGTCGTTCGGCACCGCAGACGTTATGAAGCTCAACATGTGAGCGGTCATCTCTTCCCAGTCCATCCAACCTGTATTATAGTTCTACCTCCCTCTCTGGCCCGGCCCGACACTCCGATCATCACGCTTCAAGGGAGAGGCAGTCGGATGGGTTCGCCCGTTCCTCTTGCTTGAGATACCCATGCGCAATTTTGTTCTATGGAGAATGCCGGATCTAAGGAATTTCGACTTGCGCTGGCGACGTACACTCCGTCCGATACGGAAGTGTGCTGAAGCTCGTCTTACAGCATGGCCAGATACCACGTGAGCCTTCCTTGGCCAGCATCTCGTTGCTTTCATTGGCTTTGCACCAGGCAGATAAGGATGTTTTGAAGATCATGGCCACTGCGCGACCGAGGAGGCCTTTTTTCTTGCTAGTTTAATGCCGGCGAGGGAGTTCTGGATCAGACACCTCGTTCTGCCGCCTTCCAAGGGCGTAGCAACGACTTGCGATCGGCTGCAATAGATTCCGAATAAACGAAGTCAAGACGATAATGATTGTGGGTAATGATGAGCAAGGGATGCGTGTACGAACAGCAAGGATACGAAGTGAAGTTAATAGAGGCCTGCGTCCATCCAAAGAAGTGCTCTGATGGAGACGACGGAGGTTAATTGACTCGATTGTGAGACGGGCGAGAGAATTGAAACTCATGCCCGAATCCTTGGTGACGACTTTCAGTGAACTTTCCTTGTACCAACGCTCTAGCTGCAATCGGCTCGATGCCTCAGCTATTACAGTGAAGCAACGTTGCAAACTCCTGGTCGTAAGAAGGAGTTTGAGATTTTTTCCGCTTGTCTCAGCCCTACGCCATGACCGATTGGCCCAAGCTTCCCGCAGAGCCGCACCTTAAGCTCCGACTAAATTTCCGTCCGAGCTCTGTCTCCCATCCGCACAAGCTCGCTCTCGCAAGCCTCACGCTACCTCACGCCCCTCCTTCCTCACCTTCGCCCCCCGAAGGTTCCCAACGAGCCAATCCATGGCTCGTACGAAAAAGAAGCCGTGGCTTGAGAAAGGCCGCGCCAACCGCCTCGCGGGCACGCCGGGCGCAAACAAACCGGCGAAAGCGCAGAAAGCGAGCGCCAATGCCAAAAAAGCCGGGTCACAACCGCAGCCACCGAGGAAGAAGCAAAGGCCATCGACCGATATCGCCGCTCCCGCCATCTCCGCGACAGCTCCTCAACCTACCAACACCACCGACGGCGCGCAACAAGAGGAAGCGAAGAACGACCAGCAGCAGCAGCACCAAGACGCATATATCCCCTTCGACCCCAACGAGCGCATTCTCATCATCGGAGATGGCGACTTCAGCTTCGCGCGCAGCATCGTCGAGCACCACGGCGCCGCCGACGTGCTGGCAACCGCGTACGATACGCGCGACGAGCTGCTGCGCAAGTACCCGCAGGCCGAGGCGAATATGGCGTACATCGAAGGAGAAGGTGGATGCAGAGTGTTGTGTGGCGTGGACGCGACAAAGCTGGGGTCGTATAAGGAAGTGAAGAAGGGTGGGCAGGGAGAGGGGCTGGTGGAGGAAAACGAGGGCGCTAGGGAAGCGAGGGGAAGAGGCGGCGGCGGCGGTGGTTGGGACAGGATCATCTTCAACTTCCCGCACGTCGGCGGGAAGAGCACGGATGTCAATCGGCAGGTCCGGTACAACCAAGGTATGGCCAAGCAAATTAGTCCACATCAATCCCTAAACAGCCATGGCGGTGACTACGACTGACGGCAAGAAACAACAACGTTAGAACTCCTCGTGTCCTTCTTCACCGCCGCGGCGCCCCTCCTCTCCGCGCTGCCCGCCCCGCAATCTCCCGTCTCTGCCAACCCCACCATCATCGTCACGCTCTTCGAAAGCGAACCCTACACCCTTTGGAACGTCAAGGACCTCGCCCGCCACGTCGGCCTCAAGGTCCAGCGCTCCTTCAAGTTCCAAGCCAGCGCATACCCCGGTTACAAGCACGCCCGGACGCTGGGTAATATCGAGGGTGAGATGGGCGGGAAGTGGAAGGGCGAGGAGAGGAGTGCGCGGTCCTACATTTTTGAGGCCGGCGATGGTGCGGGTGGGGGCAAAATTAGAGGCGGCGGCGGCGATGCTGGTGCTGGGGCAGGAAAAAAGAGGAAGAAGGGTGGAGATGAAAGTGATTCGGATGAGGATTGATCTAGGACGGTTCATTGTACATGGAAGATACGACCGAGGCGCTGGCGTTTGGGAAATTACTATACCAGGTATAGGATCGTTGAAAGGACATATTGATTGGGCTTTACATCGCGAAATGTGGAGTGTCAAGAGTGAGCTTGTCGTTCTTGAACCACCATAGTGAGGTGAAGTACAACTGTTCCTCACCTGGACCATTTCGCCGGCGAGATTGCCAGCCCTCGGCGCAGCGGAAGATTCAGTCGCCTTCTATTCGACCAGGCTCAACACGGCCATGGTGACCTCACAAAAGATCTCAGCATCTGCGCCTGCCTATAACAGCAAAAGTGGTTCCCGTTCGAACCACACCCGATGCAGCATCTCAACACCGTTTGACACGGCGATGATGGGACTAGGAAGCAACAAAAAGGATTAAAAAAATGGCAAAACTGTAGACGCCCGTCCTGCCCCGTCCATAGGGGAGCGGCTTGCTACAGAAACCTCTGGCAGAGTCATTCTATTACTCCCGGGTTTTTTACTTTTTGAGCTCTTTTTCTTTGCCTTTGCCTATATTTTTGACCAAGTCTTGCAGTTAGCCTGTCCTTTCTAGTAAAATCTCTGAACGTACCATTAAGCCACGCAGCCCATCTTTTGCCCGTAGACGACAGTATGAGTTAACTGAAAGATCTATGTACCGATCAAAACTGTCTCGAATATTGCCAGTGGCGCCTGCCACTCCCGCGTCCCACCATGCGGTTCCGGACCAAGTCTGGCAGAAAACATAGCTCACTCTACGAAGACCAAAGCGCCAACACTCTCGAGACACGCGAATTAGAAATTCAAAAGGATCAATTCATATCAATGAAGCCTCTGCCCGAGGGAACCGTCCCAAAGACCATTTACCCGAACAATTCTTAGAAACACCGGGCTCTCGACGCCAATTTGATTTCCTGGACAACAGAAACGCCTCCATCCTACGCATGAAAATGCCTGTCCGATCGCTGTAACACAAACCTCCGAATGAAGGAATACCGCTCTTTCTGGCTGTTTAGGGCATGATGCCAAATCTTCCTCTACGTTTCCCCGCATTGTCGCAAGTGATCTACGAAATAAAGACCTTCTTCAACTGGCTCTCCTCATAGATGAGATTTGGCACCATGGGGTCTTTCACGAAACCCTTGGGCGTACCCAATTTGGTGTTCATCTCCATCAATCGCGCGCGCCCGTAAATTCTGCCCGTCGGCAGCACGACCGGGTCATTCTCGACGAATGACTTTGTGTGGTGGGCGTATGGCACGTTACGGGCGAGCTCGTTCAACTCGGTCGAACAGATAGGACAGACGGATGTGGAAGTGCTGTTGGCGTTGGAAGATGATGATGCATATTGCGAGTGGCAGGAAGGGGTCTTCAGCGCTGAAAGACCAGCAGAGAGAGCAATGTGGAGAAGAGGGTTGGGTGGGAGTGAGTAAAGTGTATTGTGCGTCTTGATGAACAGCTCAGCGAGCTTGGGCCAGCGCTCGGTGGAGTAGAGTGACTGGATATGAGCCTAGGTTAATCATTGCGATCCTTTACGAAGAGAAGCAGACCGTAGACTCACTTTGTATGGCTCGGCGGGCGTATCTGGAGGGAACGCTAACAGACCAGCAGCACGAATAGCGTATTTGGTATCTGAATGAGATGCCAAGTACTTGCGTGCATGCTGTGTTGCTTCTTGGAGCTTCTGGGTATTGCCGGTACGGACCATCTCCACGTACTGCTGGAGACGCAGCTCGAATTCAAGGTTGCTCTGGTAGGGTGTTAGCAAATGATGCCTCGAGCGAGCTTCGAGGGAGGGGCCAATTGTAAGGAAGTTTCGAAGCGAAATGTGAAAGATCAAGCTCAACCTGTCTGGCATACCGTCCGCAGGTCTTCATCCTCAGATAGGTTTGTTGACTGCAGTCGGCATCCAGATAGGCATTCTTCAATCAAGCACCCGCGATCCGCGAAAACCGATCGCCAGTACTGATCTAGCGAGCGTTTCACGTCCACTTTCTCCTCAACCTTCTCACGCGCCGTTTTACCTACCTCTAGCTTCTTTAACCCCTGCTTGTTGTCACCACACCAGCCCAGGGCCTCCTGGCAGCGGCCGTTCCTCAGACTCTCGGCAATGCGCTCGCACTGGACAAAGGCATCGACATCGACGAGATTCTCAATGCCCTTTTCCTTTGCTAGAGCCTTTGCACTCTCACCATATCCGCTGCGCAGCAGGTAATCGACCAGAAGGCGGTCGAGGCGCACCTTGCTCCACTCGTCGTACTTGACGTCGGCCAAACTCGGAATGCCGTAGAGGTCGTCAAGGTGCTGGATGCGGGTCTTGGTGGCCTTGTGGATGTTCGTCTCTTCGTTGTGTAGCGTCTCGAGCTTGCGCTTCAGGCCTTGCATGCGGTTGATCATGGTGTCGAGCTGGGACAATGTGGCGCTGGCGTCGCCGGTGGTGGCTGCTTGGGCGGCGCCGTTGGCTGCGCTCTTGAACTCCTTGGTGACGAAGGTTTGCTCGCGCTCGACGTATCGCTGGGCGGTCTTGAAGTTTTTGCGTGCTAGCTCGTAGGGCATGCGTAGCAGCGGTTGGTCCTGTGCGGCAGCGAGGCGTGTCAGTATACCTTGGTGGCTCGACCGGGGCGGGCTCGCGGGGAAACGTGTGCGGGCTTACGAGAAGCAGGTGCTGCTCGGCGTTGAGCTTGGTGGTGCTGAATTCAGCCATGTTGGTGATCGCTACGGAGCTGTTGGTGGTTCTGGGATGCTAGTGGAGCTCTGGAAGCTTGCGCATTGTCGGTGGGAGAGGATGGGTCGTGGTTTGAGCTCGTGGGTCGCGGGGATGATCGGAGTTGATTGGCCTCCGCACTGCGGCACATGTCATCGCCCGAATGACTCGGGCACCCTCTACTGGGTAACCACCTTGCATGCGTAGCGCCTGCTCATTTACCAGTTTCTCTGCATGTTTTACGTTCTTTTTTGTATAATGCTGCAGGTGCCGCTATTTTTAAACCCATAAATTTTGGCGGAAAAGGGTCCGTTTGACATCTGCCATGTACTCGATAAGATCAAGCAAACTAGCGCGCTAGCATAAACAGTGCCATAGATATTCCATAGAGCCGTGTGTGCACATAGCTTTATATATAAATAGGCGGGAATGTTGTTGAGAAGAATGCATCATAAATTTGCTCAAGGGTCATCTGCGGATGCACGCACAATCCGTGTAACCTTCTACCTCCGATCAACGCGCATGATCTATGCCTTGAATGCCGAAACGATGCTGACCACATCCTCGTCCTCGACCACATGCCCCAGACCGACGCGCTGCGGAACATGTTTTGCACTGGATCCCCAGACTAGAGCGTACTTGAACGATTCTTTGATGGTCCGGTGGATCTGGTCACAAACGTCTTCGATGGTTGCACCGGAGCGGACGATGAGAGCCTCGCCAAAGTCGGGATCCACTCCTTTCCTGCGCGGCTGTGAGCACAACGTCAAACTGTCGTCTTGTTTCACTTACCTCTTGGTGTAGATACGGATCAGTCTCAGCTCCTTCCAGCACCGGTCAACGACGTCTTGAATTCCCAGATCGAGCTCGCAGCTCATGACCGCCGTGTGCGGCTCTCTTGCCAGCTTGTCGAGGAAGTCCAAGCTAACGCTGTCGATTTTGTTGTAGACGTAGAGGCTGCGGGATTTGTGAGACACACGCCTTGGGTGCAGAGGCTGGGTGGCACAACTTACCATCTGATATATTTTCTGTGGTCCTTCATGATTACGTCGATGAAATCGTCGACAGTAGCTATGAGAAGTTCAGCAATAAATCAATGTAAGAGCTCCAGTCGTTGTACTCACCGTACTCGTCGCGAACAAGGACCTCGCAGTTGAGCATCTTGTAGTCACGAAGGATGTTGCCGACCATCTTCTCGTCAATGTTCTTGGGTGGAGTCTGGAAGGTAATCTTCATGCCTCCTGCCTTCTTCTGCTTCAGATAGATGTTCCTTAGAAAGTCAGCAAGAGCTGTTAGAGGTACGAGGGCATGGTACATACGGAGGATCCCTGTTGAGTCTGATTCCGACTGCTTCCAACTCTGCCTCCAGCAGTGCGCGCTGTTCAGCCCGCTTTGTCGCGTCGAGCACCATCAGAATCATATCACTCGTCTACCACAGTCAGTCCGATTGCTCTCCATGTATTTGAAGAGGCATTAATACCTTAGCGGCGGAAATGACTTGACGTCCACGGCCCTTGCCCTCGGCGGCTCCCTCAATAATACCAGGCAAATCGAGAATTTGAATCTCAGCGCCGCCATACTCCAGCACACCGGGAATCGCAGTCAAGGTGGTGAAAGCATAGGCAGCAACCTCGCTCTTCGTCTTGGTGATCTTGGACAGGAAGGTTGACTTTCCGACGGAAGGAAAGCCGACCAGCGCTATACGGGCATCTCCGCTCTTGCTGACATCGAAACCTTCACCACCGCCAGCACCGGCGCCGCCTGTAGGCTCAAGAAGCTGAGCGCGAAGTCGAGCAAGCTTTCTGACCAGATGTGAGTATAAAGTTAAAACCTGCCGTCATTTCGACATACCCTTTAAGTAGACCAAGATGGTATTCTGAAAGTAGTCAGAATTTGCGTCACGTGAATATTGCCAGAAGGGCGTACCGGTTGCCTTGTTCTCTTGCACAGGTCAGCTTAAGGTGCGCATCTAGAAGGGGTGCAGGTGAGTTTACTCTGCGTCCTCGCCATCTCCGACTCAATCCTGGAGGCAAAAGCAACGTTAGCGGGGTGCGGGACATTTTTACGTCAGGCGAGAAGCGTCTGCGTCGTACTCCTTGATCTTCTCCGTGATGTTGACCATCTTGGCGGTGGGGAGGAATTGGCTTCCTCAGGCCTACTTGGATGCTTGGAAGGGTATTGGGGTGGGCGACTTGGAGTGCAGGCCGTGGCTCGTGGGCTTGTTGGGTGCGGTGTAAAGAATCGCAGCGGCGGGGGTTAGTGCAGCGTGTAACGAAAGGCCCAATCCGGCGCAAGCGGCGTATTAGTCATGCACGTGGCAGGAGCCAGCGACCGGGTCCACGTCATGTGGCACTTGTGGTGCCTGCCAAGATCCTGATCTATGCCAAAAACACGCGGTGCTACTTTCATCGACTGCTACCGCCGCCACATTTCCTGTTTGCGTGATGCCTCCCCCCTACTACTAACATCTGCCCTCACTCTGCAGGACTCTGCATACCCAGTCCTGCAGCCAGAGCCATGTTCAACCATCCTCCGGCCACTCACAACGAGGCTCTCGACCAGGTATACGCAGCCTACGACGCTGGCATCAGCTCAGGTGACTTCGTCCCCTTCGTGTACCCTTGGGCTAGTTTTGGTGCTATCCTCTGTTTTGTCTATCTGCTTGTTCCGCACTACAATTCTCCTTTCCTCAACAGTCTCAGATATCCAGTATGGGCTCTCAACGCATACTGGTCAATCCATTCCGTTCTCTATACCCGTGCCCGTAACATGGCACCCGCCTTTGGCGTTGGGTTAATATCTTCCTGGTCTCTTCTCTGGACTTTCACCCTGCTAGTTGCCCACGATGCCCAGACCGACTTCGCCAGGATCGAGCGCACCGAGGGAGCCAGCGCCAGTCTACGAAGCAATGGAACTGCAACATCAAACGGAACTATGCTTAAAGACAAGCCTCAGTCAGACTTCCTTACCGTCTCAACCATCAAGGATGTCGACTTAGCCGCCGAGAGAAAGCGTCTCGGCACAACGGCAGGACCGAGCCAGCGCAAAGGCACCTTCGCCTGGCAGCACTTCCCGCTCTCGCCCTTCATCGAGCGGCTGGACTGGGTTGCCGACGTCTTCTGCAACTTCCGTGGAATGGGATGGAACTGGCGCATTTCCGGACTGGCACCGCCGCCACGCTGGGTGCAAGAGCAGCTGCACGCGAACTCGGGCACGCCCATGTCCTCCAAGCCAGACAACCACCGCGGCGCCGACGGGACGCGGCAGCCGCAGACACGCGGCGAGGCATTACGCGCGGGCTGGACCACCTTCCTAACGGGCTACCTGATGCTAGATCTGCTCAAGGTCATCGTCCTGCACGACCCCTACTTCTGGGGCGTCATCGACGCGCCCGCACCCGCCTTCCTCCCCTCCTTCATCCGCGCCTCGCCCGTGCTGACCCGCGTCTTCCGGCTCCTCGTGACTCTCAACGCCATCAAATGTGCACTCACCACCATCTTCGCGCTGGCCCCCATCTTCTTCGTCGGCTTCCTCGGCCCGCGCGTCATCGGCGCCCGCGCCTGCGCCTGGATGTACCCGGACACGTTCGGCTCCTTCTCCGCCGTGCTGGACAAGGGGCTGGCGGGCTGGTGGGGCAGCTGGTGGCACCAGACGTTCCGCTTCGCCTTCGAGGCGCCCTCCAAACGCCTGATCGCCCGCCTGCGCCTATCCCCGCGCGCCCTGCCGGCCAAGATGATCCAGCTCCTGACGGCCTTCGTGCTCTCGGGCTGCCTGCACGCCGCCGGCAGCTACACGCAGTCCGGCCGCACCTACCCTCTCTCCGGCCCCTTCACCTTCTTCGTCCTCCAGGCCTTCGGCATCGTCTCGCAGACGCTGCTCGTCCGCGCGCTGCGCGGAGCCGGTCTGGAAAAGACGCCACAGTGGCTGCGGCGCGCGGCCAACTTCGTCTTCGTGCACGTGTGGTTCTACTTCACGGCGCCGCTGCTCGCCGACGACTTCGCGCGCGGCGGCATCTGGCTGTTCCAGCCCGTGCCGCTGAGCCCGCTGCGCGCCATGGGCTGGGGTGATCCGGACAGCCATTGGATGTGCTGGAAGACGAGGGAGGGCGCGGATTGGTTCAGGTGGTACAGCGGGCGCAGGTGGTGGGAGAGTGGGATTGCGTTCTAGGCTTTCTTGTCAAGATGGACTGATGAGTGAAATGAAGTAACGATGGGTGGCCGTTGTAGATGTCGGTTTGCGATCTGTTTGATTGCTGGTAGCGCTTCTTTGTACGTTATCTTGTACTGTTGGTAGATTGGCGTGCCCGTGTTTAGATTAGCATAGCATAGAGCATAGCATATACAGCGTAGCGTAGCATTTCATGGCATAGAGAACAGGAAACTCATTCTTCTAATGACTATCTGAGAAAATGTTTCGTGCAGGGATATTGACACATATCGCGCTGACATTGGAAGAGAATGGAGATGGCCCCACGCTTAATTCAGACAGATCAATTTTATCTAACCTCCAGCATTTGCGAAGAGCCAAAAAGGACTTCATGTGCTCGAAGACTCAAATGAGGGAGAGGAGAAGACTATGCAAAACGTTTCTTGACGTAAACATAAGATAATTACAAAGGATCTATATTAGCTAAATCTCAACGTAAGTGAGAAAAAAAGAACGTCCGTCATTTCCCTCCTTTTTTGTAGCTTCCAGATATCCGTCAGAGGCTAGATCGTAGGATAAAATGCTAGGGGTATTTACATACGCCTGTAATTATACTGTACCTTTTCCTCTTGGTGCTTTTCTTTCCCTCACACTTTACCTTTCCGTATCTAACCCCACCGTCTTCCCGTTCCGACCGCCTTTTCAAAGACATTACACAATAAGATTACTGCGCTGAACAATGAGGGGACTTGCAGATGATGTAGCGACAGAGGTATAGCGAGTGAGGTATTGCAGGGAAAATCGAAGACAAAAGAATTTTGGCTAAGAAGCGACCGTAGATAGAAAGATAAGAAAAAAATAAAAGGAGACGAAATAGAGAAGGACAGGAAAGCAAGCAGCGCGTTTTTTACCCTCAATTACTCCCTCCCCTTCCCTAAAAAAAGACTCCCCCTCCCAGCATCCTCAACTCGGAATAACCCACGGCGACTTGCCGCTCATCCCCTCGCAAGAACACTCATCTTTTCCCTCGTCAACCTCTCCATCTCCATCCGAATCTTCCGGTCCTCATCCTCCCTCCTCGCCTGCTCCTCCCGCCTCTGCTTCTCCCTCCACAGCTTGTCCGCCTCCTCCTGGGCCTGGATCACGCCCTCGCCGACCAAGTCCCTTCCCCACGCCACCTGTTGTTGTGGTTCCCACTGCGGAGCGTCCTTCTGGCGAGGCGAAGGCGTCTGGCTGGCGGAGGAGGCGGCGGCGGCGGCAGCGGCAGCAGCGCGTTGCTGCGCCGCCTCTTGCGCCGCGGTGCGCTTTTCGGCGTTGGCGCGCTCGTTTTCCTCGAGCCCGGCGCGGGCCTTGCCCTGCATGCGGCTGAGCACGGTGCGGTGCGAAACGACCGTCTCGTGGCTGCGCGCGCTGGTGCCGCGCAGTGGCGGCGGGAATGGGTAGTAGTTTGCGTTGGGAGCGATGGTGACCGGGGGCCCGCCTCCACCGCGTACTTGCTGTTGCTGTTGGTGCTGGTACGGCTGGGATTGCAGGGCATGTTGCGGAATGGCGGGAAGAGGGGGGACGGTGCTGCTGCCAAAGGTAGCGGCACGCGTGCTGTGGCTGGTGCCGGGGCGAGGAGGGTAGAGCTGTGTCGGCATGGGTTGCGATTTGCCGTGAGAGGTGCTTGGTCTAGGAGATGCAAGGGTTGGCCGTGAGACACCATGCGATGTGCTTGGCCGGGGTGGTTGGAGGGTCTTCTGGGATCCTTTGCGGGGGGGTTCTGGGCGAGGTGCGTTATGTGCATGGCTAACGAGTCCATTCGCGGTAGGTGGGCGAGTGGAGCGTTGTACTTGAGTCGACGAGTAAGCATGGCGGAGATTGTTCTGGTGATTTTGCATGGACTGGAGATTGGCGGGAGCCGAGTGCTGGCGCGCAGCGTGCATGTGCGATTGCTGTGCGGGTGTCATTTGGCCCTGGTGGTTCACCGGTTGTTGTCGCTGATAAACGTGCTGGCTGCTCATGCCGTAGGCTTGGAGTTGGGGCTGGACTTTCCGAGTATTGTTCAAGACTGAAATATTAGGGCGAGGGGTATATAGTTGGCGCTGCTGGACAAACTGGCTGCCTGCTGGAGAAGCTTGTCGACTGATTGGTTTCTGCTGTTGTTTCACAAGCTGGCCCACGACATCGCGCGACCGGGAAGAAGTCGCATCCTTGATATTCCTTGATGTTTGCGCTTTTTCGTCGTGACTTGCGTCGAACTGCACCTGTTTTGGCTGCTGTCGGGGCCGTCCATTATGATATCTCAGAGAAGATTGAGAGGTCTGTCGCGATGCGGCACTGGGCGGAACCATTCTCTGGGATTCAGCTATGCTTTGGGTGCTGCTGCAAGCCTGCCCGTCATTCAGCCCAGGCTCGGGTCGATGGCATGGTTGTTGCTCAGAGCCAAACGTCGCGGCCGAGTCGTTGGACTGGGAGTAGATTGGAGTGGCAGTTTTGAGTGTACGAAGTCTTGTTCTGGGCATTTGGGTTGATGGCGGAAAGGCCAGGGTTTGAGTGGCACACTGGACCGACATTTCAGGCTGGAGTTCGTGGCAGGGCTGGTTCTGTAAAGCAGAGAAATCCGAGGAAGATTTGGTGCTGGCCGGGTCTAAAGGTTCTTGGAGAGCATTGATGATTGTTCCATCAATAGTTCGGGCCGGCCCACCATCCTCATGCGCAGGCTCGTGTTTTTGGAAAGTCTCCGGAGCTGCCGGGGTTTCCGTGTTGTGTAAAGTTGGGTCCGCCAGGGTCTCAGCCCAAGCTCTGACTCGCTCTGGATTCCCCGGTGTTGATCTCGATGACGCGGTGTCGGGCGGAGTGAGCAGCCCGTGCGCGTTATTTTTGAGCTGCGCCTCGAAGTCCTCCCAGCCGCGCTGACACAGCTCCAGCTCTGTAAGCTTGCGCCGTTGTTCGAGAAAGCGCGTCGATATGTTGGCGACTCTCTTCTCGAGCTCGCCGTTTTTCAGGGATGCTTCGCTGTAATCTCTAACCAGCCGGCTCTTCTCGTATTCAAGCTCGGCGATACGACCAGCGTAGATTTCCTTTTCTCGTTTTTGACGGCGCCTTTCTTCAATCAGCTGGTCTTGCCCTCGCTTGATGACTTCGTTACGTCGTTTCTCGTCTGTGGCTCTCGCCACGCGCCGTTCCACTTCCTCTCGACTGGGAAACGCAGAACAACTAGCTCTAGCACGGCGAACATGCGGATTATTGGCAGGTGAATATGCTTGAAACGCGCTGCCAGCGCCCGCGGGCGTATAACGCGGTTGCAGGGGGTGGCTGGCAACATGCCTGTCCGGGGCCGCGGGATCGGCCGGGTCGTCCGAGTGGGGATAGAAGGATGAGGGCGGCCCACCCTTCATCCACTCCGCTGAGCACACAGTATCAAAAGAAGCATTACGCTCCTGGGAACCGCTGTGCCTTTGCATTGCAGGCATGGAAGCCGTGCGAGTGCGTTCCTGAGGCTGCCTTGGCACGGCGAGCACCGACCCCGACGCCTCGGATTCGGCGTCCGACGAGGCGTCCGACTCGCTAGAATCGGTATCAGAAACAGTGGAGTCGCCGGAGTCGATGACGCTCTCTGCTCTGGGTGGTTTTTGGGTGGATATATCTGTGGTGTCTTTGCTCTCCGGGACCGATGTAGGGCTGACCGGCTCATCGCTGAGCTTGCGTTGTGGAGCTGAGAACAAAAATTCGTGATCATTGACACTACCAAGATCTCCAAAACTGTGGTACTGGGGCTGTTCTGGGCGAGGAGACGTTCGCTGAGACCGCAGGGTGGGCCTTCGCAACCCGTCCCGCGACACCGTTTGCTCACGGACGACCTCAGCTCTAATCGAGGGGTTGTAGCGATGATCCTCCACGATCGGCGAGGCATGTGAATCCACGCGACCGTGGCCACGATAGCTGGAGGCCTTGGGGCTGGGAGCCTTATCAGCACCAGAATAGAAGCTTTGCTGATCTTCGGGCCCGCCACCGCTCTGGAAGGGAAACCTGTAAGGCTCAACAGATGACCCACTTCGAGGCGAGGAGTAACGACGCTGCTGCTGGCCCTGTTCTCTCATGGATCTTTTCGAGTGGGTTGCCTGCGGATCTGAGCCTCGGTTCAAGTCTGCCTCTGAAACATCAGACTCTTCATCAGATTCGCAGTCAAGACCACATTTTGCTGGTTCGGAACTTCGCGGTGTCCCACGGTTAAGCTGTGTATGCGTTCGTAGCTGGGGCAGAGGCGATTGCTTGTCTTGAAACTTTTGCGAGAGAGGCAAGTATTCCATCGACTGTTGCGGATCCGACCCTGTCTGCGCGTCTAGCTCAGATTCGTCTGCAACTGATTCGACGTAGGGTTGTAGTTTCATTTTGGCTTTATCGGGAGGCTCTGATTCCGCCGGGGTCTTCTCTTCTTCTGCTAGCCCATCGCCACCAAGCGCAGACTTGGGTGTGCCGCTTGAGCTTGTCTCCTTTTTCTCTCTATTGCCCTCCTTCATGCGTTTGCTGCCAACCCTCCTGACGGCGCTTTTGACGCTCTTGAGCAGGCCCATGGTGCAGGAAACGGAAGGGCGGTGGGGACTCCTCGATGGCGTCTCGGACTGAACGTGAGGAGGGGACACAGGCGCGAGTTGATTCCCGCCGTGGCTGCGGCGACCAAGCTGCGAATGTGCGGCGAGGGGATTGACGGGCGCGGGCGACGCAGTAGGTGAGAAGAATAATGACGCTGGCGGCCAGGGCAAGGAGAGCGCAGGAGAAGCGGCGGACGCAGGCGCGACTCCTTTTGTTGAGGGGGGCGGAGGGGTTGTGTGCTCGCTGTGATGCGGCTGAGCCATGGTTATGCGGCTCTTAGTGTACTGCCGCAGGGTCCAGCTAGCGCGGATGAAGCTGCGACGACGACGACAGCGACGCCGCCGCGGGCTGGCAGAGCAGCGGGAGGAAGAATGAGGATGACGAAAGAAAGACACAATCCTGCGGCTGTACATACTCTAACCCGTGGCCGTCTATTTTCTTATATGCAACATGCGCGCTAAAGTCTATACCCCCGACCATCCCACTTGCGTGGTGTTGAGCTGCCCTTCGCCGCAAGCGATCAGGAATGCCCAGGAACGTCGCGACCCCTCCACCGCGCCGTGTTCCCGCACCACGCAAGGCAGTATCGCTGTTCTCCTCTCGATCCCTGTCTGGTAGCCGATCGGTTCGGCGACGCTTTAGGCTGGAGTGGGGTTAACGCGGCGAGACCAGAGCTGAAGCAGGATGCGCGCTGTCATCTCCATCACGCCAGAACCCGCACCTTCGCTCCCTTTGCGCCACGGACTCTTAATCCGTCTCATGGTCTCCCTCGGGATGCCAGATCCTTGGCAGGTAGAACTTGGTGTTTTCGTACACTAGAAACGTCACACAAGTGGTTGGCAAGACGCGCACGACGTTTGGCAGCAGCCTAAGCCTTCGTCAGCCATGTGATAATCCCGCGGTCCAGAAGGCCAGTCCTTACCCCTTGTAAAAGCCCGACACTCCCTCTCGAATCCAGATCTGCGTTACCACGTCCCGCGCCGATCGGTAAGCCGCGCTTGCATCGTACGTCTGCAGCCTGGACCGCACAACTTGGTACGGGTACGTGATGCTGCCCGCGAAAATTTTCGATGACGCACTGAGATACAGGTAGTCGAAGTTGCTTAGCTCCGACCTGCCGCCAATCTGGCCGCCTCTGTAGTACTTCAACTGCTCGTATGCCATGAATTGGATCGCGCCGTGAGACACGCCGAACAAGGACGGGATGAGGCCGCGGTAAAATCCAGCAATGCCTTCGGTGCGCATGATTTCCGACGCGCCGTGTGAGATGCCCCGATAGGCACCCGGCGTGTTGCGGCCGGTCGAGAGCATGCGCGTCTTGATGACCCAGATAGGATTCGTGCATATCGCCGTCAAAATGCCTGTTCGGCTGTCAGCGACCTTCTTCCGGATGTGGGGGGCGCACACTAACCCGCTATTCCCGACGACAGGAAGTAGTCAGAGGAGCCAAGTCTCTGGCCATGGCCGCGAGTCGCCTTGAAGAGATCCTTCAGGTTGCGGTACCTCGGACATGTCAGCCTCGGCATGCACGTCTGCAAGCGCAAGTCTACCTACCACAGAAAATACAACGCCCAGCTGACAGAGTTCCCTATCATGTTCGGCATCAAGCCGCGGTACAGAGCGCCAACATTGCCCTCATGGCGGACAATGTTGCGGAGGATGTGAAACGAGTTTCCCCATCGCGGCGCATGCGTCTGGTCGACTGTCGAGCCGTCAACTACGGGCGCGGACGTGGCGGAAGGCGGACTCACGCTGCAGGCGCGTCTTCAAGACATCGAACGGATGGGCGACAAGGGTTGCAATCAGCCCGGCGGAAAAGCCGGCGACAGATTCGACGATCGAAGGCGAGAGCGTGGGCGAGGAGGTCTTGCCGTCTATCGGAGGATAGACTCTGGGCATGGTATGCTAATGAGAGTGACTTGCATGCCGTAGGAGCAGCGGGAGCAGGGGAGCGGGAAGTACTGTCGCGGGCATGGGTGCACAGTGGGTCAGCAGGATGACATCGTCGGCGGGCGGTGAGACGTGCGCGATCAACCCCGAGCCCGAGCGTGCATCTGCCCCTCTGCACCCGCGCCAATGACGTTCTGCATTCTTGGCCATATCTGAACATATCCGTGTAACGTTCAATTCTTCATTGGTTTTCCGATGCGCCTTGGCCTCCATTGGCTGCGCTGGCGCTGACACTGTTGCACCGTTGTGAAGTACCACCAATTCCAAGGCACTTGCTACTTAAACTCCAACTGGTCATATTCTTGCTGACCCTTTTTGACTTCAGATTTACCCACTACTTTCGCGACCAGTATATAGAAATGGCGATGAAAGTCTGGGGCATGGTTGCATCTAACGAGGATCCTCGAAAAATGATCCCCGAGCTTAGCATGTCCAGCCTGTCATGGGCACTGTTTGGCATGGCCTACAAACCCTCCTTATTCCGTCTCCGTCCGATGCGCTAAAGAGTGCACTGGAGACGAATCTGCGAGGTAACAACGGAACGCATGCCAAACGAGTACGCAGCTGACTATCATCTAGCCTCGCGGTGACCGACTCACAAACGCAGGATGGTGACTATCTGCGCTAGATGAAGATTCGCCCGAGGTTCTTCACCGATCCGATGACCAAGCGGAACCTCAACTCGAGAACATATAATGGAAATAAAAGGGGCAGCTGGTGCCAGACTAACCAGCGTTTCAAGGATTTTAAGACCGGTGGACACACGCTCTTACACGAGATAACCCATCTGGACGCTCCTAGGGCGAAAGCAGGTCTTCCTGAGCGCATGTAAGTGTTCCGAACCTCACCATTATCCCTCAAGCTGATAGTTCTCGAAAGTGACGACTCCGGGGTTACCTCTCACGGGACGGATGATGTTGCTGGCTATGAAGACCAGCCAGACTACCCTCACATGGCCCGCAAGTTCAAAGATGATCTGGTCAACAGGCCGGATATACATCTACGTCCGGATGATAGCTTCAACTACCCACGTGAGTCGGGTACCGTTGTTCTCAAAGCCCAAAGCTCAAACAAGCTCACTCGTGGCCCATAGCGCCGCAGAGAGGTTACAGCGCCCGATGGATTATACAGTGCGAGCTGGAAGGAAAGTTCATCGTGAGGTGGGCCGTTGTTGATCGTGCAGTTCGATTATTATGAACTTCATGTCTTAGTTAAATACGTCTTTGTACCGCATAGTTAGCTCATGGAATATTGCCCGGGACAACGGTGACAATAAAGTCGGGTCTAGAATGTCTTTTGTCCGCGGATGCTGATTTATTTGGTACGTCTCGTGCCCTTACCACGCGTCTTCTTCATCGTACAACGCCATTTGGCGGACATGTTCGAAGATTGCTCCATAGGCGCCTTCTTTGTAAAGCCCTGCCATATGTACAACCAATGCATGCTCTTCAGCTAGACCATCCCGTGCGCCGAACGTCACATGCAGTTTCTTGCATCTGAACTGGAAACGATTCTGGTATTTCTCTAGTGGTGGCCCTCGCCGTGGTGCGCATGATCGTCCTTGAGGAAGATAGCCTCGTATCCGAGGTAGACGCCGAAAGCAACAGTCGCAATGCCGAGTCCCGGGAAGGCGTTCTTGAAGCGGTTCCAACGCGAGAAGGGACCCGTGTACCTCCAGGTCTCGCTGCACCGTCGCGACCAGTCAGCCATTGTCGCAACACACAGGCAGTATCAACGAGCAAGCTCCCACTCACCGCCTCTTCCACGGGTCGTTTGCGGGCGTGCCGGCGGCAGCGGCGAACTTCTTGGGATCGAAACCGGTGAGGTTGGGCGGTGCCATGGTGATCTGTCGGTGGGCGTCAGCCACACGGAGCTGGCGGAGCTAGCAGAGGGGCAATTGAGAGCGTGGGACGTACGTTGATGCGACCTCGCAAAGTACAGGGCGGATGGTTCGCGGGTGGTGTTGCGGGTTGCTTACTAGAGAGCGTGAGATAGGCTGGCGCTCGCTTAATGCCAAGCCCTGGGGGGCTGAAGCGCGGGCCAGTGCCCTCCAACCCGTCGCCGTGACCGACCTCCCGCCAAATGCAGCGCCCAACCTCACCATCACCGCGACGCGATCCCCCTTCAACCCGCAAGACTGGCGCTTTGCTCCTTCCAACGAGATCGACCGGCGCCTGATCCCCTCCTCATCGCCCGACCCGCGACCCGGATGTGCGACCGGCCCCAACCTACCCCAGCACTGGCACTCGACACTCGATAAAGGATGCCGCCCGCAGTGAGCCGGTATCCGCCGCATAACGTCTCAAACCCCTTTCAACACCTCAACCAGCAGCATGCGCTCCAGTCGGCCCACTTCCACAGCGTCAATGCTGCCGTCCAGAACCAGAACATGGGTCAGCAGCCCGGTTTCGGCGGCGGCAACCCAAATGGCAACATGAACATCTTCGGCCCGGCCACGAGCAACGCAGGCCTGGCAGGAAGTTTCGGCGGCGCGAGTGGGCTTGGTGGCGGCGGAACTGGCCTGGCCAGCCACGCGGCGCAGATGGGCTTCGCCCACGGCGCGGCTCTGCAGCAGCAACGCGAGCACGAGGCTGCCTCGATGGCATCGGGTGGGGCAAAGGGCCAAGGAATGAGGATACGAGATGTCTGGAAGCACAACCTGGCGCAGGAGATGGCAATACTCCGGAGTCTGGTCGACAAGTACCCATACATCAGCATGGTACATCACCCGCCCCAGTGGCACTGATCAAGCTAACTCCGGGTCTCTAGGACACCGAGTTCCCCGGCGTTGTTGCGAGACCGATGGGCGACTTCATCACCAAGGCAAGCTATCACTACCAAACCGTCCGCTGCAACGTGGACCTCCTCAAGATAATACAACTCGGCATCACCCTTTTCTCTCCAGCCGGCGAGATCCCACCCGCTCAGATCGAACAGGGCGCCGCCGTCCAGCAGCGCGGCCCCTACTCAAATAACCTCATCATGTGCCCGTGCACGTGGACCTTCAACTTCCAATTCTCATTAGAGGAGGACATGTACAATGAGGACTCGATCCAGGTGCTAAAAAAGGCGGGTACGGACTTTGAGAAGCACGCAGAAATGGGCATCGACCCGCTCGAGTTTGGCTCCCTCCTCATCACCTCAGGACTCGCTCTCTCGGACGACGTCAACTGGATATCCTTTCACTCGGGCTACGACTTCGCCTACCTGGTGAAGATCATGTGGTGCAAGCAGCTTCCGGACGACGAAGACGAGTATAGGAAACTGGTCAGCATTTTCTTCCCGCGGCTGCTGGACGTCAAGTTCCTGTGGCGCCATGCGCAGAAGCTTGTGACGATCAACGGCGTCAACGCACAGGCCCAGAACATCCTCAACGCCTTAGGCAGCAAATCGGGGCTGCAGGACCTTGCCGAAGAACTCGGCTGTCAGCGGGTCGGCACGCAGCACCAGGCCGGGTCGGATGCTTGGCTGACGGGCAACGTGTTCTGGCAAATGCGCGCTAAGATCTTCGACGGGGAGATCCCGCCCGACATGAACGGGCAGATGTGGGGCCTCACGGGCGTGGGACCGCCAGCTTCTGCCACGGCGCAGGCGGCTGTACTCGCGGCTCACGGCCACGCAGCAAACGCGGTCAATGGCGCAGGCTTCCAGGCAGCCCTGGCGTTCCACACGGGCGGCACGCCGCACAGGGACTCCCCGAGCACGCCAGTCACCAACGCAGCGGGTTTGGCGAGCGGCACGCCTGGCCCCGGTGGCCACGGATTGGGCGCCATGACGCCGGGAGGAGCATTTGGCAACTTCACGTACGGAAAGTAAGCGTTCCCGCTTTCCGGGTTTTCGTGCCAAATCCTCTTCTGTGTGGCTGTTAAAGATAATAATGCACTCTTCCTTTCTTCGATACTTTTCCGAGGCTAGCAAGCTACAAAAAACGGCGTAGTCGAGAAGCGGAAGGGTTCCACGGCCCCTGATGTGAGGGGCCTCATCATGAGACTTTGATTTTTTGATGCGAGCTGGGAGTTTTCTTGCGTGTGCCTCTGAGGCTTCGTCTTACTACTCCTGCATTACTCGGCGCACTTGGTGGGTGCTGTACGTGTGCTTTCTCTTAGGGTGGTGGCGGGTTTCCGGTGCTGGTTGGCTCTGGGTTTATTCAGCAATGCTGTAGGGTAGCAACTGCTAACCTCCTTCCTCATTCAATCTTGTGCGTGGTGTTTTTGGTCCAGGAATGGGAAGATGATGCCGAGTGGCGATGACACGAATGGATTGAATCTGCGGCGCCGGGACTAATGAGATAGCATGTTTAGATCAGACCACCGCGCAGTAGGCGGACGAGAGGAAGGGTCAGCCCTACGCGCGGGGCCACGGTTGGCGGCCATTGATATTGACACAATCATGAGCGTCGGCGTGGCCACCCGAGGGCAATCGCATGGACATGCCCAAGGCGTAATTTGCAGGACTCATGGGCCGGAGCGGAGCACTGCAGGAGGGTTCAATAGATAGCCGCATCAGGGCAAGTATCGCGCTCTGACTCTGGGCCCGGGACAGAGCGCTAGTCCACCAGATCTGCGAGCTGCTCTCCACCGCGCGCAGCACCGCGCTAGTCCGCATCAGTCAAAAGAACCCGGGGACAACGCTTATCGCGACTTATCGCCCGCATCCCCCGGCCACCATTTGCCTTCGCCGTTGGCTCCAAGCCACTGGCCCGCTGCCCCTCACCAGCTGTTCCGCTTTCCCTGCAGCTGCCCTCGATGCTGGCCGCCGGCCTGCCACGGCATACTAGCCGTGTCCCAGGCTGCCGCTCAACTGGCCGGCCTGTATATAACGTTGAGCCTGCCGCCGCATTCACAACGGTCTCTTGTGCTCTGTACTTCATTAACTACCTTCTCTGCCATCTTTAGAGACCGCTGTGCCTCATTCATCGACTTCCCTTCCATTCCTCATTGGGAGTCTGCGGTGAGCTTTTCTTGATCATACACAGCAATCACAATGGTCCTCGACCGCCTCAAGCAGATGGCCGGCCAGATCAGTGGCCAGGGGGAGCCGCCGTACCCCATCGACCCTCTCTCGGAGGTTGAGATTGAGAAGGCTGTTGCCATCATCCGCAAGGAGCACCCCGACCTTCACTACAATGCCGTCACCCTCTGGGAGCCCCGGAAGTTGGAGATGCAGGCATGGTTGGCCAACCCCCAGGTCAACCCTAGGCCTAAGCGGAGGGCCGACGTTGTCTGCATTGGTCCCGGCAGCAAGGTGTATGATGGTATCGTCGATCTCGAGGAGGGGAAGATTATCTCATTTGCCCTGACCGATGGCGTGCAGCCTTTGGTAAGCACCCCGCTGCGAACATGCGGAGAATCTTTTAGTGCTGACTGGCTTTAGATCACCATGGAGGATCTTCAGATTGTCGAGTCCATCGTGCGGCAAGACCCCAAGGTCGTTGAGCAGTGCGGAATCCTCGGCATTCCCGCCAACGAAATGCACAAGGTCTACTGCGATCGTACGTGGTTATCCACCAAGTTATCTGAATCACGCTAACGGCAAGCAGCCTGGACGATCGGCTACGATGAGCGCTTTGGCAACAAGGTTCGTCTGCAGCAGGCGCTGATGTACTACCGCCCGCACGTCGATGACTGCCAATACGTCTATCCCCTGGATTTCTGCCCCATCTTCAACGCCGACACCAAGGAGGTCATCCACATTGATGTCCCCAAGGTCAGGAGGCCGCTTAACAAGGCTCCTCCGAACAACTACCACGCTGCCTCGATTGAGGCCGAGGGCGGTTACAGGACGGATCTCAAGCCCATCAACATCACTCAGCCCGAGGGCGTCTCTTTCACCATGGACGGCCGCTTCATCAGCTGGCAAAACTGGAAGCTGCACATTGGCTTCAACTACAAGGAGGGTCTTGTTCTCTCCAACGTCACTTTCAACGACAAGGGCAACGAGCGTCCCATCTTCTGGAGAATATCCCTCGCCGAGATGGTTGTCCCCTACGGCAACCCCGAGCACCCCCACCAGCGCAAGCACGCCTTCGACCTGGGAGAATACGGTGGCGGCTACATGACCAACAGCCTGTCCCTGGGCTGTGACTGCAAGGGCGCCATCCACTACATGGACTTCGCTTACGTCAACCGCGCCGGCCAGGCCCAGACGGTCAAGAACGCCATCTGCATCCACGAGGAGGATGCCGGCATTCTGTTCAAGCACACGGATTTCCGTGACGAGTCGGTCACCGTCACTCGTGCCCGCAAGCTGATCATCTCGCAAATCTTCACCGCCGCCAACTACGAGTACTGCATCTACTGGATCTTCCACCAGGACGGCACCATTCAGCTCGAGATCAAGCTGACGGGTATCCTCAACACCTACGCCTGCAACCCTGGCGAGGACCTTCACGGCTGGGGAACCGAGGTGTACCCTGGCGTCAACGCCCACAACCACCAGCACCTGTTCTGCTTGCGCCTGGATCCCAACATCGACGGTCCCAACAACACGGTCGTCGTCGCCGATGCCGTCCGCGGCGAGGGCGAGGTCGGCTCGGCCGAGAACTTCTACGGCAACGCCTTCTACTGCAAGAAGACCAAGCTCACGACCCAGGGCGCCGGCCACAGCGACTACGACGGCAACACGGGCCGGACGTGGGAGATTTGCAACCCCAACAAGCTGAACCCGTACAGCAAGAAGCCCGTGTCGTACAAGCTGGTGTCGCGCGAGGTGCCGCCGCTGCTGCCCAAGGAGGGGTCGCTGGTGTGGAAGCGCGCGGGCTTCGCGCGCCACGCCGTGCACGTCACTAAGTACGACGACGAGCAGGTGCACCCGGCGGGCCGCCACGTGCCGCAGACGTCGGGCGAGCCCAGCATGGGCCTGCCCGCGTGGATCGCCGCCGACCCCCACGGCTCCATCGACAACACCGACATCGTCATGTGGCACACGTTCGGCATCACCCACTTCCCCTCGCCCGAGGACTTCCCCGTCATGCCCGCCGAGCCCATGACCCTGCTGCTGCGGCCCCGCAACTTCTTCACCCGCAACCCTTGCCTCGACGTGCCCCCCAGCTACTGCAGCGTCCCCAGCGGCGTCAAGCAGGGCTCCACCCTCGTCGACAAGCTCTCGCGCTTGGCTTTCGACGAGAAGAAGGAGGGCGGCTCGTGCTGTGCGAAGTAGCTCGTTGAGGAAGAGGAGGAGCTCGCTGCGAGCATGGGCGTTGCGAAGACCGCGGCCGTGTTCGCTGTGGGAGTCGTGCTGGGCGTCGGATTCGGTGACGCTCGGAGGTTAAAATGACGGGAAATTTCGTTGTGTATCGCATTTACAGCGTGGTGGTCTTTTTCTGGGTGTTCCTTTTTGTATATTTCCTTGTTTGTGGACTCAGCGGGATATCATGATCTGAATCAATACCACTATATTTATGTTTATATTTTTTCGTGTACTGTGTACAGTGTCATTCATGCTCTTGCTGGTTTGAGGTCAGGGAGGCCGGCCCCTTGGCTCTTGCCATATTAGGAACTGACGCAATACGTCACCGGAAGCTTCAAGTCCCTTGCCACGCCGAATCGTCTTCACCTAGAATGCTCACCTCTCATTCATTGCTAGCCCAGTGCGTCCACTCGTTCATCGTATTTATGTGGTTTCGCTTCTCCGGCTCTTTGGCACTACTTTCCTCTCAGAATGGCGGTTTTAACACGTCGAAATGGGGTAATGACCGAGACTATAAATACGGCAAGTAGCTAATCACCTCCACAGCAACATAATTCAATTTGGACGTAGCTAATGCTCATCTTCAGCCCCGTAGGCGCACGAGGAGTGCCAGAACAGTCAGGCTGCGAGGGCGGTCAGACGGGTCTTCGACCGTACGCTGAGCTATCCACCATCAATCGAACGACTACGAGAAATTTACTATGAGTCTTGCAGGGTGTCAATAATATCCCCTGGTCAGCGCTTAAACCAGACCCTCCGGTACCAAATTCTCAACGCTGCGTACTTCCTCTCGCCGATCGTACGAACGAGAAACAGCGCTTGCGACGAGTGGTTCTTCTACGCTTACTGGAAACGACGTTGCGGGATGTTAACGAGGCGATACGGGAGGCAGATCAGCTGCTCTGGCAACTGAGAATTGAGTATACGCTGCGCACCAACCGGAACAATGAGGCTCCAAAAAAGCAGAGGAAAATACCCGCAATCCAGGCACTACTCGCCCCGCCGTTTCAATCGTTTCAATCACGTATGACGGCGAATGTTGACAGCCCACAACCGCCTAGTCGGCATAGAGCAAAAAGGTTCCGGACTCGGTTTCGTAGCGGACGTTCAACGCCGCAGACTCTGTCACGGCATGGGAAGCCAATTGACAAAGTCAAACGGCCACAAGAGGACACGCCTTCGGTATACCAGCCAGCAGGCGCGTATCATTCGCAAAAAGAGCACGTCACGATACACCCGAAACGCCGTCCGTATTCGGACTCCATCATGGCAGACTACGGATCATCTTCCGAGACAGTGGCAGACAGCATGGTTATCAGCATGATGAGCACAGAGCTAAGCACTCCACTGTTCGGAAGCGCGCAGGCCTACAGGCGGAGTATCCTGCGTCCATCTCATCCAAGCCAGCAGCAGCACCCCCATTTGCATCGACACTGCCCCAGACACCGCCGGTACAGCAGCACCGACACTCGATCAGTCCACTGGGTCAACAACAACAACAACGACGACGACCGTCCCCCGCAAACACCCTTCCCGAGCGCCGCAGTCGTCGCGCTCCTCAAGTCCCTCTCCCAACTCAGCCCCCGCACGCGCGACGTCCTGATCGAGCTCGCCGCCGCGCTGAATGAGTTCGCACTGCTGCTCGACCGCGTCGACAGCCTGCAAGCCCGCTTCCTCCGCCACCACCACCAACACCACCTTCCCCCCGCTTCAACCCGCCAGCGCATCGACGCGCTCCTCGCCGCCTCCGACGTCATCCTCGCAGCCGGCACCGAGGCCATCGAGCGCGCGGTCGGCGGGGCGTTCGTCCTGAGCAGCATCCGCGCCGAGACGGTGGTGCTGGAGGTGCGGCGCAGGAAGAAGTCGGAAGGCCTGCACGAGCTCTGGGCCGCGGGCCGGCAGAAGAAGCCGAAGAAGGAGAAGCGGTGGGGCGTCACGTCGGTCGGCGAGGTGGCGCGAGTGGGCTCGGATGAGAAGGATATCGAAGAGTGCAGGGGGAGGAGGGATGAGCATATGCAGTTGGTCATGGGGACGTATGAGGTGAGGGCTTATGATAGGGTGGGGATGCAGGGGGAGGGGGCTTTGTTGTGAGTTGTGCTTCCTTTTTTTTTTCTCTCTTCTTTTCTTGATTGAATGTGTTTGTGAGGAGTCGGGGCGCTGAGCGGCAATGGAAAGTGGATGTGCTGCTGACTTTTGGAATTCCGGCCGGGTAGTTTGGGTGATTATCGTCATAAACCTCACAGAATCAAGCAGAAGCGGGAGCATTGGTGCTTCCTACAAGGGTTCGGATGCACATTAGATTGCGCAGTCCGGAGCCTCCACAGTTGTGTTAAGGCTACTGTATCAGCAGCGTGTCAAGCGGCGGCGTCGTAATACGTATTGAGGCACAAGATCCGTTGAAGGGGAGGTGGTGTTGTCGGGGGTTGAGATTTATTATTACGAAGACCTGTGGAATGAGATTGAAAAATGGCTCTCAGTACTTCCTGGAGCGTTTGTGAAGCCAGAGTCCAAAAAGTCCAGGACTGTGAGCCAATAAAAGACGAATATGAAAGTATGTGAAATGGGGAAAGAAAGACTGTAAGCCTCGATGAGAGACCAGCAAAGTGAGCGCTCTTGGTACTGTGATCCCTTTCTTCCTCTTTGTAGGCCAGAATGCAAAGAGTAGAAGTACACTGTCAGTGGGTGAGTGTTGGGAGATCGATACGAGCGGCTTTCATCAAACCAATTGTTGATTACATCGTCTTGAAAAAAAAAAAACACTATAGTTCTTACGCAGCTTATCAAAAGGCTTCTGGATGGTGATGGAATTGTCTGGCCTTGCTCACGATTGTAAAACGCGACTACCTCGATCAATGGTGGAGAATCAGTTCGACTATTTGCGGGGTGTTTGTGGAAAGTTCTATATAGTTCTCGGGGAATCATCTTGACCGCCTACACAGCAAGTAAATAAGAAAGGCTGACTCATACGAGCCAACTCCATGATCTCGCCATCTTTGAAAAGTATCAAGCTGTGATCGGCCGATTCAAAGCCTGATACTAGCAGTTTCGCACGTGCCGAAGATATCCCGCGGCCGAAACTGAAGCACGATTCAGAGCGGGACGGGACTAGTCTTGGTTATACACGTCATCGAGAGTGTATACAATCTTTCTGTAGTTGCGAAGGGGAGGTCGACAGAGTGCTGCATCTCGTTTGTTGTCGCTTCATAAGGACTCGCTGATGACTGCTTTTGGAGGTGCAATTAACACCAGGGTCATAGTTTTAACCGGGAGGAGAAGTGGATCCGAAGCTGCCGGCCAAGAGGTCAATGTCCATATGCTCCGTTTATCTCCGGAAATCCGTTGGCAAAACATGAGCTAGAGAGGTGGATAAGTGGGACCACACATCTGGGACCGTTGCATTCTTCTCCAACGTGCATATTCGTCCGGGGCCATGGCGCTGTTCACCCGCAGATAGGAGATACCGGAAACTTGGAAGTTAGCAATAGTGACCTTCACCTAATGCATTACCTTTGGTCTTTAAAAGCACCACCCCTCTCGCACCAGAGTCAACCTGCGTTCTTTCCCAGTCCTCCACCTAAAACAATCACTTCTTCTTAAACACCTCCTCAAAACACATCTTCTTCAATTTTCCAGTCACTCCATCTCAAAAACAACATGTCCGCCAACGACACTTTCGAAGGCTGGTGCGGCCTCGACCCCAGCGCGGCCGAGGGCAACATGAAATGGCAATCCTTCACGCCCAAGCCATTCGAGCCGACCGACGTCGACATCCAGATCAGCCACTGCGGCATCTGCGGCTCGGACCTGCACACGCTGCGGTCGGGCTGGGGCGCGACGCCGTACCCGTGCGTCGTGGGGCACGAAATCGTCGGACGGGCCGTCCAAGTCGGCTCTTCGGCCAGCAAACGCATCGCGGTGGGCGACCGGGTCGGCGTGGGCGCGCAGTGCTCGTCGTGCCTGCGGCCCGAGTGCGAGTTCTGCGCCGACGGCAACGAGAACCACTGCCCGGGGATGGTGACGACGTACGCGGCGGCCTTCCCGGACGGCAGCAAGGCCTACGGCGGCTACGCCACGCGCCACCGCTGCCCGGCCCACTTCGTCGTCAAGATCCCCGACGGCATCGCGTCGGCCGACGCCGCGCCCATGCTGTGCGGCGGCGTCACCGTCTACAGCCCGCTCAAGCGCAACGGCTGTGGCCCCGGAAAGAAGGTCGGCATCGTCGGGCTCGGCGGCCTGGGCCACTTCGGCGTGCTGTTCGCCAAGGCGCTGGGCGCGGACGAGGTCGTCGTCATCTCGCGGACGGGCGCGAAGAGGAAGGATGCTGAGGCGATGGGCGCGACGGGCTTCGTCGCGACGGATGAGGATGAGGACTGGGCGACCAAGAGCCCGTACGTGAACTCGCTCGACCTGATCGTGTCGACCGTGAGCTCGCCGAAGATGCCGCTGATGGGCTACTTGAGCCTGCTGAGGTTCAGGGGCGCCTTCATCCAGGTCGGCGCGCCGGAGGACTCGCTGCCCGGCATCAACGCGTTCCCGTTGATCATGAAGGAGATTAAGATTGGAGGCTCGGCCATTGGTCCGCCGCACGAGATCGAGGAGATGCTGCAGCTGGCGGCCGAGAGGAAGATTAAGCCGTGGGTCCAGGTGCGGCCGATGAAGGAGGCGAACCAGGCGGTTGTTGATTTCGAAGCGGGGAAGCCAAGGTACCGGTTTGTTCTTGCAAACGAGTAGCACAGAGAAATTGGGAAACTCAATACAGTACCTGTAGTGTCGTTGTTCAGTAAAGTAAAATCAGAGATTCTTTCACGAAGTGGACATGGACTGTTTGTTAAAGATAAAAGTACAAAACGTGAAGAGAAATGGCTCCTCAAAATATTGCTGAGCAGCCATCAAGGTGCTGACGCCAAGTTGCTGACGTCCAAGCGAGGGAATAGAGTGTGGGCGCTATGCGGCAACGACTTCCTTTGCAATTACCAAAATAGAGAAGTCGTTGCCGCACGCTGCCCGCTTTAGCCTGATTCAACGCCACAACACACTTCGCCCCACCCGCAGCCAAAAAGAATGCAAAAAGATAAAGTCCTAGTCCTGGTGGGGGTCGAACCCACGACTTTCGCATAACCTCAATGGCCATACAATTCCCAAGCTGGGAAGAGTATAAGAACGACACGCTAGCCACTGCGTCACAGGACTTTTTCGAGAGAGGAGCATCGCGTGTTTTGTTTATGTACCGACCGTTCCAGGCCCGTGCGCTCCCTCTTCAAGCTATCGTTGGCCGCTCTCTCGTAGGCATGCGGCAAGGCCTCGGAGACAGATGGCGAAAGAGGGCTTTAAGAGCGTGTGGATCGGTGAAACAGGTTGAATGGACCCTTCTGTTAATGCGTTTCGTCGAGGAAGGTTTCAGGAGGGTCGAGCAGGAGGGTCCACTTAAAGGGGCCGCAAGAAATTTCCCACCCAGACTCCCTTTGGTAAGCGAGGTATCAGACAGCCAATCAGAACAGTCCGGGGCTTGACACGAACCTTCACATGGACAAATCAGAGCACTCTGGAGTGCACTTGTTTACTTTAACATCCGCTTAGACTTACTGATGCATGCTTGTAAATAAATGGCTGCGGAGGGCTTGCTTCACCAAACCCAGCTTGGACATTCCCGAGCAGCCAAATATGATCTGAATTAAACGAATCAAACTACTCCTGGAAGTACGAGGGCCTACGCCAACAGCACCTGAGACTCCCGGAGGTTGGTTACGACTCCCTCTATATTAACAATCCACCAATATTCAATCACCATGATCTCTCAACGAGGCACACAAATAGGTTGATGAGGACTAAAATCACGTGACACAAACTGGCAGAGATATTTAAATACAGCATGGAGTTTAGAAGAATCAGCCTTTCACCAATTTGTTCTGGATACTATTTGTGTCTTGTTGGTGTTCCTTGTTTTACTACCGTTACAAGGTCAGTCAAGGCTTTAAGCGTAGTGCGAAACTTGTCCCAGATCTTTAGCCACCACCCCTTCACAAATAACATAGCCATTTGCCACTAGCATTCAGGTCCGTCATCAGCCCCCTTCAGATTCCGGTGGCTCCAAGATGCGTCCTATGGATGCTGTAGTACATTGCCAAACTGTGTTCTCCTCTCCTGCAGACAGAAGTTCAGTTAGACCTTCCCAATGACTTTATGATATGCTTTAAAACTTTTTTTTTTGCTTATGATAGGCTTTGGCGGGTGATAACAAGGCGGTAGGGGATGCATATTTTAGCTTGGCCGAGGCTTGGTTGCAACTGTGAGCATCATTGAGATACAACACGCCGCCTCGAAATGCTGTAAGCTGCATGTGCGCCGGAAGTCTGAAAGCCTGCAAGGCATTATAGAAATTTTTGGTGCAGAAATCGTTCGCTTTAAGGTCCCGGGGCCTGTTCTGGAAAAGCCAACAGCACATGCCACCTCACCTCTCTTCTAGTTGATATTGCGCGGGCTTGGTTGGGGACAGTGTTCTGAATGTTACAAAGCCTTGGCTGATGCAGCAAAGTCATATGGGCTGATAAAAGAAAGAGTGACGAGAGCAGTGAGCGAATTGCCATCAGCTCAAGAGAGAACTTTTTCACAACAGCCTAGCGTAGAGAGAACCTGAGTTTGCTTCGATATGAGGTACAGAGCATAGGGAAACCGACAAAAAAAAGTC
The DNA here is from genome assembly GCF_012971845.1 of Lasiodiplodia theobromae. NCBI lineage: Eukaryota > Fungi > Ascomycota > Dothideomycetes > Botryosphaeriales > Botryosphaeriaceae > Lasiodiplodia > Lasiodiplodia theobromae. The sequence continues at coordinate 616,266 of NW_023336355.1, read as the reverse complement.
AGGAAAAAAGAAAGGTGGGAGGACTAGGTTAGACATAGGGGAATACTGCCAGAAGAAATGGTTCCTCCCCCGGCAAGAATTTACTCCGTAGCCAGCGGCACATAACTCTCCGTATGCGTCGCCTTCGCCGTTCCATTTGTCTTATAGCTCTTCCCCACCCTCACCAATCCGTCACTGACGCTCAAGCCCTCGAGAGTTCTCCTGAAAAACTCCAAGCTCGCCTTCGGCTGATCGGCTGGAATCCCATGCCCGCACTCGTCAATCCTCGCGAAGCTGAAATCCTCATACTGCCTTACCACGCCGTATTCCTTTCCGCCCACGACCAGCGGCGCGTAACCAGCGCTTCTGAATTCCCCCTGGCCCTCAAAATCCAAGGCCAACGAAACCGCCTCTCCGCCCATCCAATTGGCCACATAGTCCGCGTCCCCATAAAAGAGCGCCACTCTCACGCCCTTTTGCAAAAGGTCCTCCAAATCCGTCTTGAACGTCGGGTACGCGGCGTCGCCATAGAACAAGAAGCCCATGTACACAATGTCGGAAAACGGAGATGTGTAGTTGATGCTCACGCCGAGCGCGGCCTGCGTTTCGGCGAGGTTGAGGAAATCGTCATAGTAGGACTGCGTGGATGAGTTCTGTGGTGGGCGGCGGATGTCGTACTCGCTGCGGGATAGCGCCGTGCGGATTGCACCTATCAGCCCATAGCAGCTGAGGGAGGCGTGGGCGCACGCGACCTTGCCGGTGAAGGTGGAGTGGTCTTGCGAGGCGCACAGGTCGAGGGCATTGCGGCAGCCGTTGGGCATGTCGTAGATGAATTCCATCATGGTGTAGACTGAGTCGTTGACCTACAAAGAAGAAGACTGATAGTCAGTGATGGAGGAAAAGAAAGGTCTGTGATGCAGAGGAAGGTATTTCGCTCACTTTGATCCCGTAGGTGTTGTTGCTGGCGAAGATATTGTAATAAGGCATCTGGATCTTGAGGTCGATGGAGCCGCCGAGAATACCGAGGGTTCCCATGTTCATTCGCGTGCCATTTTCTGTGCCGTTACTGATGGCGAGGTTGTGTTCGTAAAAGTAGTCAAAGAAAGCTGGGCCGTAGTGACCGCCGTACTGAGATATTGTCAGAACGTGAGCATGGCCAAACAATAGACCTTGAAAACTGACTGATGATGTCCAAAGATGGAAGTCCACATCTTTGTTGGAAAGGGTGGGATCAAGCTGTGGCAAGTTCGTCATGAATGCTTGCAAAATGTGCCACGTGCATTCGGCAGCAGCATAAGACGTCGGATATGCATATGGATCGACTTTGTAGTATCTTCCGTTAGGCTCCGTGCAGTCGTCCCACTCTTCCGAGGTTTTGTTGAAACATGCTTCCTCTGCACTCGCATACGAGAAGCCAACACCAATCGGTTGGGAGAGATATAGCATGTTAGAGACTTCGTTCCAGGAGTATGGGTTGTGCTCAGCCGTCAAGTCTGCAGAGATGTCGCAAGGGCCATTCCCCAGGAAGATTGAAGATATGGAATCAGCCCCCGGTCCGCCTGGTTAACTCAGATGATCAGCTTCTGGTCTCGGGCGATGGAGTTGATTAAAACTCACCAGCGAGCCACAGTGTGAATGGAGCGTCATGGGGATCTTTTCGCCTCTCGAAAAACCAAAAGAACATGTTCGTCGTCTCATTCAGAGAGATGTATCCGGAGTAAGACTTTACTCCAGGTGTAGTCTCGCATATCCCCGGCTCCTTGAACCGTATCTCTGCGCCTTGAGGAGAGCGGATGATCTTGAGATCTGTGGCATTCGCAGGGGGACCTCCGAGAGGTGGGTGACGTGCCTGTGCCGGCCTGAGGAAGCTGACTTGAAAGATCGCTAACGCGCTGAGGAGTTTTGAACGTAGCATATTGATTTGCACGAGAGGTAGGAACTGAGTAGCTGATAACAATGGGGAAGAAGGCTGGCGAGTGATGGGATGATGAGATGGAGAATCTTTGACGATCGTCCCGGAAGTTGGAAAGCGGTGGTGCCTTTGAGCTCACTCTTGACTAAGGAAGGCGCGGAGCAGACAAATGTCAGTAAGCATCCACCTTCCGCCTTCCGTCTTGGGCATGGAGCTTGTCCAAGCACCGGGACTGACGCAAGCCAATCAGGATAGAAAGCTCCGGACAAAAGATTTATACGCTACTGAGCCTTTTATGAATGGAGAACATGCTGCAGTGACTGTTGGCAGTTAATATCATATCTTGATATGAGAATGCGCTCATCAATGTCTTATTTTTTTCCCCCTCGAAAGCCTCTGTGGCTTTGCCTTCGGGTCCTCCGAGATGGGACTGTTAATTATTCGTAGCTAATTGTAGCATTGCTACCCGCCTACGTAACCTTTGCGGTCCCCTTTATTCTGATGGATAATTCAAAATCCACATTGCAAGAAACCAGAGTTGAGCTACTCACGTACCTATTAAGAGAATGCCCACGTCAGATCATAATGCCCCATTAACCGACCCATTTACCTCACCATCCTCGCCGTCTGTGTCTCTCCCATCGCCATACAGAATTTCACAGACACCACCAACCGGCACATCCAGGACCGCATCGGTACTCTCACCCCAGATGGCCTTCCAATCCACTTTCGTTCCCGGATCCACCGCATAGCCTGCGACGCCCTTTGAATCCTTCATCGACCCGTCTCTGCTATGCCTTCCACTTGACTTCCTCACGGGCACCTTCTCCAACTTCCCATCCTTCCCTTTCCTCACCACCCTGCCCCTCGAATCCAGCGTTGCAATCTGCGCCGCATCGTCCACAACATTCTCACTGCTCCCCATCGGCAGCGTCAAATACCCCAGATTATAGCTCGCGAGGGCCACGTAGATATAAATGACCAGCACGACCAGCCAAGCCGGCACGGCAAGCGCCCACCAGCGGTTCGGGTAGTAGTAGATGCCGAGCTGGTGCAGGAACGGGCGGGGCAGGTACGCCCACAGCAGGTACATCAGGAACGCGAAGCTGGACGCCAGGTAGATGAAGAAGCCGTAGTACTCGTACGTCGGCACCTTGGGGCTGGCGCGCGGCACCAGCGTCGCCGACGCGAACGCCGTCGCCATGCTGTTGCCCGTCGGCGTGCCCGTACCGCCCGTGCCCGACACGCTCACGCCCGACGTCGCGCTCGGAGCGCGCTTGCTGCTCGTACCGCCGCCGCCGCTGCCGCCACCGCCATTGCCACCGCCGCCCGTGGTGGTGGTATTTGTCGCCGTCGTCGTGGTGTTCGTGGCCGTCGAGGCCGACGTGTTCGCGGTGCGGCGGCTGCCCGCGCTGGGCGTCATGCCCTCGACATCGGACGAGTCGGGCGTCGTGGGCCGCGACGTCTGCGCCGAGAAGGATGATGGTCGTAGTAGCGACGTCAGCGATGGGCTGGGTGGCAGCGGCGTGGGCGGCCGGTTGTAGAAGGGCGGGAACAGCGCCGATGACGTATGCGGTAGCGCTGAGTGTGAGCGCGATGCGTGCGAGTATAGCTGGCGCCGGGGCTTCTCGTTGCCGTCGGTGCTGGTGCTGCGACCGCCGGGCAGGTCGGAGCTGTCGCGGTCGAAGTCGAAGTCGAACTCATCATCGGAGGCGCTGCTGGTTCCTGAGGCGTCGTCGAACGTGAATAGGTCTTCAGTGGAGAGATTGTCTTCTACTGAGGCAGGTTCTGACGGGGAGGTGGCCGTGTCGGTTGGGGAAAGCGGGTTGCTGGGCGCGTCGGTTTTGGCACTCGGGGGATTTGGCGCAGGCGCTAGGTCAGAATTGAGGGAGCTGAGCGTCGGGAGATTGGGAGTTGATTTCGAGTGGAAGCCTGTAGGAAGGCCATTGCCTCTGCTCTGCGGCGGCATGGTTGTTGGTGTCGCTTGGAGTGACTCGGGTGAAGCTTTGGTGCAATGATGTAGTCCCAAATGATCAGCGAGCATGTGAAGACGCGCGACCGTGTTTCGCGTGCGCCCCCTTACTATCCAAACCAACTCAACAGCACTTTTGGAACGCTAAAGTAAATTATTCAGGCCAGAAATCCCTCAGTCCGTCAATTAAAATTATCCGGCAATTCCAAATTTTGATATACTTCATTATTGCCAACGACAGTATGGCTGATTCGCAATATCTAGTACACCCCAGACGCTATAACCACATCTGTTGACGCCTATACGACCCTATTATTCATTATTCAGTCCACATGTGCTCGCTCAGTTGCAGCAGATAGTCGTTCATGCCCGACTTGGCCTTCATCGCCGTTTCCCTTCGCTCGCTCGCCGAATCCTCGCTGTAGTGCAGCTCCACGAGGACCTTGAGTTCGTCATGGGTGAAGGGGCACTTGTTTTCCTTAGACCCCTTCGCCACCGCTACGATGGATTCTGGCCCGGTCGTGAACATGGTGTAGTACTGGGTTGCCTTGTTCAGCACCGCTCCGGGTTCGATGTTCTTAAGGTTTTGCTGCAGGACGAGGATATTCAGCTGCATACGCCCGGAGCCGTTATCGTTCATTCGCCCTATTCTGTTGGAGTTCTTGACCAGAAGGGTATCGGCGAGAGCTCCCAAACCATGGGTGATGTAACTATGGAGTTGTCAGCAAGACTTGCATATTTATGGGGGGATCTTATAGGCTTACTCGTGCTGCGGCGTCATAAGCTGCCCGCTGATTTCCTCGTCGATTTCACTCAGCTCAGAATTCAATCTGAGGACATCTGGATCGGGCTCATTGAACAGCTGGTCAAGGCGGTATGAACCTTGGAAGAGCTGGTTGACGTGGTACATGACATGGCATCGGACCTCCAAATGCAGCGTCTGCAGGATAATGGCGGCAAGCTCGTGGTACGAGTTGACAACGCCATCGAATGCACTGTTTGGAGTCAGCTTGAATGCGCGTTGTAAGCTGGTGAAGGGGGAACACATACACAGCAGTTTCGTGGTTGAGGGGCAGGAAAACAGGGTTGCCATCACCACGTGGCTCCACTGAGCCTACATTAGTCCATCGCCGCCTGTGCTGTTGCCTACCTCCATCGGGTCGCGACGAATCAGTGGCGCGATCGCTGATATGGCGAAGGCTCTGCACTTTGCTCGCCAGCCATTTCATGCTAGTGTAAAGAAGGCACAAAGCCGCGACGTTCTTGCGATCGTTGATCAGGTCTGGCTCCTTGAGAGATTGGTAGTTCGACGTTGATATGACAAGCTCCATTGATTCGTTGAGGAGATCTTCTCGGTTCGTATCATCCGCTTCCAGCAGAGCTGCAAGGCTCTTTGAAACATCTTGATTCTCTCTCAAAGCAGCCGAAGCCTTCAACTTCTTCTCCTGGGCTCGGATCACCAGCGTTTTGTACCAGCCATAGCACTTGTCATAGTACGACACCATCTGAGTGATGATGAGCTGGCTGAAGGCTTGGTCGTGGGGAAGGTTATCAAGCATTTTGCAGAAGGCTGTGATGAGGGAGAAGAATTTGGTGGTGCCCTGCAATGTTGTTAGGGTGTATGCTACGTGTTAGAGTATATTTTAGCAAGTACTGACCTTGAAAATGGGTTTCTTGGAATGCAGCTGCCATTGCGCATCTTCCTGGAAGGTGTCGGCTTCCATGAACGTCTGTGCGCACAGATCCATAAGAGTCTCATCCAGCTGCGGATGGAAAACATTGACGAGGAAGTCATCCAGGAATGAGGTGAGTGTGCTTGTGACCACGTCAGATCCGGGAGGTACAACTTCCTTCAACCGGTTGAGGAACCCAAGCGAAGGAGGGAGCAATATTCCCATGTTGAAAACGCTGGGCTCCACGAGGAGCTTGTGTCCAGTGGCACTGCCATCCTGCCCCTGATTGTTGGAATTTGTTGTTACTCCGCTAATGCGCTTTGAATCAGACACAAGACCGGGAACAGAAGATTTGAGTATGTGTTCCAAATCGTCCCTCTCCGAGGCGAAGGTTGTGGACGTGATATCCATGTCGGAGAGTTTGAACATTTTCTAAGGCAATGTTAGTAACGTATATGGCTGAAGACGATATGAGACTTACTCTAGTCTTGTCTCTTTGCGTCCTCAGGAAGGGACTGTCGTTGGATCCACCCCCCTGAGCGGATCGGAAAGCCAATTCGCCATCCGTAGACAAGTAATCATGGAGCAAGGAACGCATCTGAATCTGGATTAATATCTCTATAGCCATGCCGAGTTTCCGTTTACTTACTTCACTCTGATACAGCTTCCACAGCTCTCTGAAGGTGCTGGTCAACATTCCAACATCCCGCAAGCCATCTCTCTTCGCAATGCCCGCGACGACATCATGAACTATGCGGTGGCTCTCCGCGATGGCTTCAAAACGGGCGTAGAGTGTCCAAAGAAGGTCGTTCAGCAGTGTAGCACGCGTCTCGTCACTCTCGTAAGACCTGCTGGTCTTTGCACCTCCTTTGCTGGCGAACCCACGGACCAAACTTGGGTGTCTCTGGGCGACTTCGGTATTTGACCTTTCAACGACCCTGAAGAGTTCCACAGGCAGACGTTGAATGACTGACTCTATCGCGATGTCGAGGCGGCTCATTTTGTTGAGCGCCTCTAGGATGACTTGGATGTAATGGAACGTGTCGGCTTCTGGGTTGCGTGATGCGTCGTCCACCAATGCTTCCGAGGTATCCAGACCGTCCAAAAACTGGTAGAGAGCTTTGCGACCAGAGTCGATTCCGACTGTTGTGCCATCTGCTCCGGTTTTAGGTTGGTTTTGCGCATGGACCTTCCAGCGGTCCTCGCAGTAGGGCGATTTAAGGTAAAGGTGGTTGTGAAGTTCTTCGATGAGAACATCCGACATGGAGTGTTCCTGGTTGCTCAAGTAGACGCGGAGATCCCCCAAAGCCCCGATGTTTTCCATCTCTGACTTCCTTATCAATCTTAGGGCATCCTGCAGAACGTCTACCGCAGGGAGGAATCTCTTCTCGGATATCCGAACCTCCAGTCTCTCCGGAACGTGCTGGAGCTGCTCTATGGAGCCCAGTATCTGCAGCATCTCATCATAGCTCTGCGACGCGACGGAGAAAGCCCTCAACTCCGGCTTCGAGGTTGACAGATTGTCCTTTGCAGAAACCAAGGATTCTTTTAACGTTCGCACACGCTGTTGAGACTGTTGCAAGCTGTTCTGGATCTTGTGGAAGGTACCGATAGAGCTGTTGAAGCCCTGATGGTGCTCGTTGACAATGGCTTTCAGTGCGGTTTGAAGGTCGGCGCTGGTGCCCATGAACTCTTCCTGACGGCCAGCGAGGCCGAGAGAGCTAGAGTCGAGCAATTTGAGGGCGACTTGGACCGGGGTGCAATTCTCGTCCGTCATGAATGTCCATTCTTTCTGTATGTGGTCCAACACATCTACAAACCAGCTGGTCAGCACCGCCGGGTAACACATGCAATGCCCGCCATGTCTGCCCAATCGTGCGTGTTCCAATCCTCCACGCGTATGCCTTCCCAGGTGTCATGCACGGCCACTGACCTTCGATCTGCTTGCTTGCATTTCCCCCGCGCGCATTGTCCGGCCTGCTTCTGCTTCGAGGGCGGCTGAACTCCCCGCTTCTCCTTACTTCTCGTCTCCGCTCGATACTTGTGGGGCGCGCGACGCGGGGGCGCTCCTGGTAGTCGGGCTGGTCATCGAAGCCGCCATAGCCTCCAGGGCGGCGGTCGCGGCTCCTGTCCGAGCCGTAGCTTCGCACGCTGCTGTAGTCGTCGTCGGGCTGGCCGTAGCGGCCGGCGGAGGCGGAGTAGCCGTTCGCATAGCCGTTGGCCCCTGGGCGTGGGTTGCGGGGCAGCGAGGACATGGTGGGCGGGGCTTAGCGGCGGGTGGAGTGCGGTCGCGGGATGCAGTCGAGGCGGCAGCTCATGCTGCAGCCAGCTCTTTGTCCGGGCTGGAAGTCGGCAGCATGGTCGGCGGGCGGGACATGTTTCGCGCTTGCCTGGCGGGCGCCCGAGCTTCGCTACCCAAGCGGGCGTGGCCCCGTCGGTAAATGATCGGCCGCTCCCCAAGTTCGCGCGCTTGACGACCAGCTGGCAATCTGGCCTCAGCCTGGAGAGCGCACAAAACGCCCGTGTCGCGCTTCCCGACCACCACCTATCCTCCTCCGCGTTCCATCACCAGGCCTCCTCCCGCGGCGCTTCTTTGCCGTTGTTTCTTCGCTCATTAGCCCTTCCTTTCTAATCTTGCTCCCTCCGGGAAACCGTCAAGATGAGCGGCTGTGAGTAACCTTTGCCTGCGCGCGGCTCGCATTCCCGCCGCGCTGGCCATTGACTCGAATGCACGCGTGCTGACCGATGTTTCTCAATGCGCAGTGCGGTTCCTCGACCTCATCAAGCCCTTCGTGCCTCTGCTTCCAGAGTATGTGATATACTGCGCCCGCGCAGAAGGGAGCTGTGGACTGACAATGATGCCAGGGTTGCGGCACCGGAGACCAAGACACCCTTCAACCAGCGGTTGATGTGGACGGGTGTGACCCTCTTGATCTTCCTGGTCATGTCGCAGATGCCGCTTTACGGCATTGTGTCCTCTGACACGTCGGATCCGCTGTATTGGCTGCGCATGATGTTGGCGTCCAATCGCGGAACGCTTATGGAATTGGGTATTACACCCATCATTTCCTCCGGCATGGTCTTCCAGCTCCTGGCTGGTACCCACCTCATTGATGTCAACCTCGACCTCAAGACCGATCGCGAGCTCTACCAGACCGCCCAGAAGCTCCTGGCCATCATTCTCAGCTTTGGCCAGGCCTGCGTTTACGTCCTGACCGGTCTCTACGGCCAGCCCTCCGACCTTGGTGCTGGCGTCTGCGTTCTGCTGGTTGTTCAGCTCGTTGTTGCTGGTCTGATCGTCATTCTGCTCGACGAGCTCCTCCAGAAGGGCTATGGTCTGGGCAGTGGTATTTCGCTCTTCATCGCGACCAACATTTGCGAGTCGATCATCTGGAAGGCCTTCTCTCCTACCACCATCAACACTGGCCGTGGCCCTGAGTTCGAGGGCGCTGTTATTGCGCTCTTCCACCTGCTCATCACCTGGCCCAACAAGCAGCTTGCTCTGCGCGAGGCTTTCTACCGCCAGAACCTGCCCAACATCATGAACCTGATGGCCACCGTCCTCGTTTTCGCCGCCGTCATCTACCTCCAGGGCTTCCGTGTTGAGATTCCCGTCAAGTCTTCTCGCCAGAGGGGCATGCGCGGCTCTTACCCCGTTCGCCTTTTCTACACCTCGAACATGGTAAGATTTGGCCCAATTGCGCAAGAATTACGACGAACAGTGCATTTCTGACTTTTCCATAGCCCATCATGCTCCAGTCTGCTCTGAGCTCCAACATCTTCCTCATCTCGCAGATGCTCTACTCTCGTTTCAGCGACAACCTTCTCGTCCGTCTTCTCGGAGTCTGGGAGCCGCGTGAGGGTTCCGCCCAGCTCTACGCTGCCTCGGGTATTGCGTACTACATGTCTCCCCCGCTGAACTTCACCGAGGCTCTCCTCGACCCGGTACGTATTTTTAATCAGGCGCTCGCCCTGCAAGTCTAATTTCGCCGACAGATCCACACCGTCGTCTACATTACCTACATGCTCATCGCCTGTGCTGTCTTCTCGAAGACGTGGATCGAGGTCTCCGGCTCTTCCCCCAGGGACGTTGCCAAGCAGCTCAAGGAGCAGGGTCTCGTTATGGCTGGTCACCGTGAGCAGTCCATGTACAAGGAGCTGAAGCGTGTCATCCCCACAGCTGCCGCTTTCGGTGGTGCTTGCATTGGTGCTCTCTCGGTTGCCAGCGACCTCCTCGGTGCTCTTGGCTCTGGTACTGGTATTCTGCTCGCCGTCACGTAAGTTCCCCATGGATCCGGCCTCGTTTCAATTACTGACAGTATTGCAGCATCATCTACAGCTACTTCGAGATCGCCGCCAAGGAAGGCGATACTGCCGGCCTCAAGGGAATGGTGCTCGGCTAAGCGCCTTATCAAACACAATGGAACGGAGGGGGCAGACTTTCTTTGCAGGCGCACTTTGCCTGACCTTTTGTACTTTACCACAAAATTAACATGAATGCTCGAGCTTGGTGGAGAATTGAAAAGCGTTGGCAGAGCGGTTTGTAGGTAGCATTTGCTTGCCGAAAATGAGCAACGCCAAGCGGTGGCTTGGTCAAATGTACAGTTTAAGATTAAAAACGACGGCTGAAATAAACAAGCCATGGGGGAGAGGGTGATCTACGGAGATGAAGCGGTGATTGGAGGAGTGATACGCTTGATCGACTCCCGGATCGCTGCGCCTCCTCGTTGAGACAGTTGCGAAACCCCTCTGCCACCCGGATGGGCAAAGACAAAGCGGTGCTGCGGGGAAGCTGCAAGCGCTCGTCTCGAGCAGTTGATACGGTGCGCCCATGCAGATGCAGACATGGTCCCTTGGGTGCCTGAGGTCCCACTGCGGAGTTTCGCTCTCCTACCTTTTGCACGGCCTGCGAGGTGATGCACGACACTAATAGTTTCGGCTGTTGCGCGACTTCCTAGCGTGTGCATCAGGCTCGCTCATCAGTATACCGTATTCGGACTATAAGCTGGGGATGGTTCGCTAGGCCAGATGCTAGCGGACCCTGATGAGCTCGGAGCGCGTGTTGAGGGAGGGGCCGAAAGAGCTTCCCGGGACGGGATTCCAGGCCAAGGGGCTTTGTCTAAGCCGGTTGCAGGTCCGAAAGTGAACATCTTGAACAGGAGGCGAATCTGGCAAGGCAGACTGCCAACGTGCAGAGGGCCCGGGCGCAATTGAGGCTTGAGTGGGAATGCGAGACAGGGATTGGTGGTGGTGGAGCAGTGACGCCAACCAACCCCCGCGGACTCAGGCCTTAGAGCTTCGGGGCCAGAGCTTGCTCTTGGCGGTTTTTAGAAACTGTTAAAAGAGCGAGGCATCGCCGTCGCGCCTCAGCTCGCTCCAACCTCAGCGTCCCTCTTCAATCTTCCCGCCAGTCTTCTTTGCCTGCATTCCTTGCCACTATGACGGAGCAGCCGGTTGGGTCGCCGCCCCAGTATGGCCGCATTCCTAGCTTCAAGAACTTTTTGCCGCTTTCGGAGGACGCGGTCATGTCGACGCGTGGTCAGCACCTACCCGCCCTGCTACAACAGTCCTTGAGCTCTCGCGGCCAGGCCCAACGCCCGCCCAGCGTTCGCAGCGAAGACGCGTACACCGACAGCGGTGCTAAGGGGAGCGTCCCGCCAACCCCCGGCTATCCCGACGACCGCAGATCGAGCATTGGGGGCGCGTCGGTGCTTCTGACGCCGCAAATGCGCAGCCAGCGCCTGATCGGAAACAGCAACCCGAGATACAGATGGTGAGGGGATCGCGTCGTGCGTCGTTGGGAGCTGTGGCTGATTTCGTGGCCAGGGAACAATACTGGAAGTCGGAAGAGGAGCTGAAGAAATATCCGAAGAAGATGTACGTTTCCGCCGCCAAGCGCTCCGGGGGGACGGATAGCCTTTTATTCTTTCCGTTCGCGATCATATGACATCGTGCCATCGTTCTACACACTAACGCGTTTCCGACAGCCGCCAGTACTATGAGCGGAACAACGAGCTGATCCAGCAATATGCCTTCATCGACCGCCTGCTTGACTCGTCGCTTCCCCACAACCTCATTCAGGAGTACAACACAGTGAACATCCCCGAGACAATCTCCGAGGAGTCCGGCACCGCGCCCCACTCCCCCTTCCTGGCCGGCCAGCAGTCCTCAGAAGACAGCACCAACTCATCTGACGCCGTTGGCAACCGCAAGGTCAAACGCACGCCCAAGAACCTGTACAAGGTGCCCGATGAGGAAACTTCCCCACTGCTAGGCGCACAGCACAATGGCTATGGCGGAATCAGCGACGACGTGGAAGCAAACCAATCGCGGATGCCTGTGTACGAGCCCGAGGAGGAGATGGACAGCCAGCACAGGATCGTGACGATTGCCATCTACGTAAATCTGGTTGCCAACACGGTGCTGCTGGCCATGAAGATCGTCGTGACGATCTTGACCTCGTCGTTGTCCGTGCTTGCCAGCTTGGTCGACGCTGCGCTGGACTTTTTGAGTACCGCCATCGTGTGGGTCACCACTCGCCTCATCTCCCACCAGGACCGTTACTCGTACCCGATCGGACGGAGCAAGCTGGAGCCCGTTGGCGTGCTGATTTTCTCTGTGATTATGATTACCGCCTTCTTCCAGGTGCTGCTGGAGGGTTTCCAGAGGTTCATGGGCAATGAACAGACCGTCGTCCGGTTGACCACGTCAGCGCTGATTATCATGGCCGCCACCGTGGTCATCAAGGGTCTTTGCTGGTTTTGGTGCCGCATGATCAAGAATTCCAGCGTGCAGGCTCTTGCTCAGGATGCCATGACTGACGTTGTCTTCAACTTTTTCAGTATCATCTTTCCTCTCGGTGAGTCTTACATGGTCATGTGTGCACACATGGGGACTGACATGCTTCATAGTGGGCTACTACGCGCAAGTCTGGTGGATGGACCCGCTGGGAGGTGTGCTGCTCTCTCTGTGGGTCATCATCAACTGGTCCGAGACGTCGGCAAACCACATCAAGAACCTGACTGGTCGCGCCGCTTCCGCCGACGAGCGCAACATCCTACTTTATCTGTCGATGCGTTTTGCCAAGACGATCAAGCAGATCCAGGGCCTGCAGGCCTATCACTCTGGCGACAAGTTGATCGTTGAGGCTGACATTGTGGTTGACGAGAACATCAACATCAGAGATGCGCACGATCTAGGCGAGAGCTTGCAGTACGTGCTCGAGAGCGTGCCGACCGTGGACCGCGCGTTCGTGCACCTTGACTACGCTTCATGGAACCTGCCAACGCACATGTCGCAACACGACTAAGTGGAGAGAATGTGGAACCGGTAGGCCTTGTACGTTAAGGGTGGGAAAAGTCATTATTGCTTTGCTGTTTCTTTGTTGTCGGTATGGGTGCATCGGGATGTCGGCGTTATTCGGGGAGGGACCAACAGAGAGATACCTGCCCGATCTAGACTCTTGAACTGATCTGCTTTCCCAATTCGGGAATCACGCTCTTGCTCTTACAAAAGGGGGTTCTTTCCCTCCATGTTTGCAAAATGCACTTCTCGCATTCGCATTCAAATTTTTTAACTTTTCAGCCTTGTCAGGGAGAAAGGAGGGGGCAAAAAATCTAATTACCTTGATGGCGTGATCCGCAGGAGACAACCACGACGCACTCACACGCACACTTCTGGCATACACCACGGTGCACAGCCTCAGTCTAGGCAGAAAATCTGGACCGCAGGCTCTTTCTGTTTCGTTCCACCCCGTCTACAGCAACATTTGCACCCCGCACGATCGAGTCACGCGAGACATCGAAGTAGTTTATTGTTCTCCATTTCGAGAAATTGGTCCGCTGCCGTTGAAGCAATATCTACGTCGCTCTTCACAACAACTTCTCAGGCCTTCTTGCAAGAAGTTCAGCGTCGTCTTGCTGCTGCCTAACCCAACAACGACGAAGGCAGCACTTGTCTCAAGCCACACACGCACACAACTCGCTGGCCCCAAGATTTGGAACTACTTCCGCTCCGAGACATACGCAAGCACGCACACAATCACGAAAAGGCACGCCAGAGTCAAACGGAAACGTCAATATCAACCAGAACCATCAATAGGTCGACCAAAAAGCCGCTGTTCTCGCCACTGAAAGCAAAAAGAGGAACCAGTTCGCACGACAACCGCAGGTATGAACTTCCGCGGCTCGGGGAGGTACATACCTCGCTACGACACGACGCCGCCACCAGAGAGCGAGAGCGAAGAGGACGTTGGTGATCTGAACTTTGATGATGTGTTTGCACACGGTCACGATCAGCAAAGACAGCAGCAGCAGCAGCACTACCAGAACAATCAGCATGGCCAACGACTTTTGCAGCAGCAGCACGGAAATCAGCCTCGTGCACCTCCTACCCCAGCCGCAGACCCAGGACATCATGGAATAGCTCCCGGCGGATACCAAGCCAACGCAAATACCAACCACGAGGAAGAGGAACAACTCATCTTCGACTTGGACCTTGAAGACGACGCGAACGATGACTACGTGTACAACGACCATCACCGCCGCCGCCACGCCGCGCCACCTGTGGAGGACGGGCCTGGCGAGAACCTCCGACGCAGACAAGAATATATTGAGGAATTATCTGCTGAGGTTGTTCGCCAACAGCGGTATGTCAACCATCTTCGCGAGAAGCTGCAGTTTGGTCCCTTTCCGGAGGCGGACGGTGGGAGAGAAGGGGTGAGGGGGGCATTGGGGATGGCACAGGAAGCTCTGAGGACGTTAAGGGAGGCTTTAATGGACGCAGAGTTGGAAGGAGAGCAGAGGGGTGATAGGCTGGAACGAGGAGACCGGCATAGACTTGTTGGGGGAAGGTTAGTGGAGGAGGCAGGAGGTGAAAACAATGGCCACGGCAGCGGAGATGCGGTGGAGAGACGGAGAGGAAGAAGAAGGGCACGAAGAAGGCAACAAGGTCCTGACCCCGCTGCCCGCCGCCAGACCGAGCAGAACCTCGCACAACTCCGCGAGACAGAGATGCAGATGCGGTGGGCCGGCGCGACACCGGAAGACCTGCGGCATGTGGTGGAGGAGATCAAGTACCTGCAGGACGTGCTGGACGGACGGTACTTGACATGGGGACGGGGCAAGAGTTTGTCACCATCATCCACCACTGCCTCCGCTTCGTCCACCTCTTCCTCTCCCGCAACATCCGCATCACCCATCACGTCGCCTCCGCCATCACCATTCTCCGCAGCCAGCCCCAACCACCACCGCCGTCGCCACCGCCGCCGTCACCGCCATCACCCCAAACCCAAACACGACCGCACGACAGGCTGCTACCACCCCTTCCCGGCCCTGTCCCAGCAGGACCCTCGCCTCCCGCCCCTCGGCGTCGCGCGCACCGAGCCCATCGAGCTCCACGACGCCGAGGGCCCGCGCTACCTCGCGCTCGTCACGCTCGACAACCCGGACCCGGCGGCGCGCCGAGCCGAGGAGCAAGCCGTGGCGCAGGGGCGGCGGGCGTTTGCGCGCTACGAGGCCGGCTGGTTCACGGTGGTGCAGCGCGCGCTCGCCTGCCGCGCGCTGACGGTGCTGAGCGTCGGCCCGCGCGGCGCCATCTGCGTCGTGCAGGAGGGCAGGCTCGACGTGCTGGGCGCCATCTTGAAGGCGCACGAGGAGCCGTTTGGAGTCAAGAGTTGGACTTTTTTGGGCGTGGGCGTGGGAGGCGCGGAGGGGTTCGTGTTTTGTTTGCACAAACCGGAGGAGGAGGAGGGGGAAAAGAAGGAGGGTGGTGGTGGTGGTAGTGACGATTTAGAATGATAGGTGAAAAGCCGGGGGAGCGGTTACCAGGTTGGTGCAGAATGGGTTGGGGCCTAGATGGGCTTTTCGGTACCAGGCTGTGGAGTGATGAGGCGCGCCGCTAAACGCCGCCCTGTTCATCACACGCGTGAGCCTTTCCATATCGGGTTCGGACGGAGAGAACTTGACGGCCGGGGTTACAAAGCCTTGGATGTACAATATACATTTACTCCGAGGGGTTACAGTTTGACAACTCGTTGCAATGGTTAAGATTTGATTCGGTCAGCTGATGCCACTTAGGTGTATGACGGAAGACTTGGTTGGTTCTGGAAAACCGAAAGGAAAAGGCGTGAAACTGAGAAAGCCAGCAAGTGAAGCGTTTCCTTGAGCTCACTGGAGAAGGAAGAAGAGTGTCAACGTCGACGCGAGCGTTGGCGCTAAGGGAGTTAAGATGGTACGTGTATAAATATAATCCTTGGGGGCCAAATGCAAGCGAGTCTCAAGGGCCGAGTTGATTGGCTGGCGGTCGAGGCTGAAAGCGAAGGCAGGGAAAGCTTGGCGAGCGAGGTTCCGGGAATGTGGGACCGAAAGACGGGTTCACTCGATAGCGCGTGAAAAAAGGGCCAGACGCGGTCCTTCGGGAGGCCGGCCTGGCTGGTTCCTTCTGCCACATGCGCATGTGCGGGATCAACGGTCGACGGGTTCCAAACTTGAGCCCGGGGCCCGCACAACTTTGTTGGCTATATGTGGGGTCACTGCCGTCGCCTGGAGAAATCCCGTATTACACATCCCCAGTAAAAATAGGCACCATATCCTGGTTTGTCTCGCGGGTTACCTGCAGCGGCGGTCGGCAAATCTGTGCTTACATATGAATGAGCTTATCGCCGAAGGGAGGACATAAGCCGGGCCGAAGGGGTTCACGCACCAACAGACTTGATTGATCTCGAATGACTC